>NC_055998.1:18030016-18373578 GCF_018446385.1 Zingiber officinale
CTACATTGCAGTATCACAAACCATGAAACTAAGTAGCATAGAATCCAATCAAAAGCACAAAAACACAGCAATGCGAGACATGATGCAAAACAACCTCGACTTGAAATCTGAAATTCTGAATTCATTTATTCAAAACTTTCGGGAACAAGGAAAATAACAAGAAATAAATCTCGGAACTATCCTACTACAGGTGAGTAGCAACTCACCTTCGTTTTCTTGGACTTACAACCGAGAAAGAGAAAGACTCTAGGGTTCCGGAGCGATGGAGATCTCAGCTTCTCCCTCGTGCTCACAGCGCTCCTTGCCGAGGTGATCCCGATTCCGTGAAGCTCTTTCGGAAAGAGTCCCTCGCCGACCGCCGAAGTGAAGACCTAGGCCTGCTTCTTTGTTTCCGCCGCGAGAAGAAAAACGCCGTCGGGAGAGGAGGGGATGGAAGAATCGGGTTTTCGGCGAGAGAGAAAACCTAATCCCTTTATAACTAGGTTTCTTTCTATTACTAACTATACCTTAAATATAATTCGTTCTTTCCTTAATTAACAAAACTCGCTGGCACAGCTGGTTATCTGCGTTTCCGCAGAAACCCCAGGTTGCCGGGTCGAGCTTCGGCTCAGCCATTTCTCTGCAACCTTTTTAAAACTAAGGTATTTCTGTATCAATTACAACTTAAATATATTTCGTTGTAGGTTTAATTAAGTCTCTACTTAACCCGAGGTTTCCGGTTCAAACCTCGACTTGGACATATTTTTGTCAAAATTTCTTTCGTTTTGTAAAAATACCAAACGACCTCCAAAAATTGCATAAAAATACTCTATAAATTCCTAAAAATCTCTAGAATTTTTCTATAACATTTCTAAATATTTTTGAATTATTTTTGGGGCTCAAAATGAGAAATTTGGGTTGTTACAACTCTTTTTTTTGCCAATTTTAGCTTGACGCCCTATGTTGCCAATTTCGGCGCCGATGTTCTTTTTTATCGATTTCGGCGTCAACGTCCTGTATTGCCGATTTCGACACCGACGTCCTTTTATATTGATTTCGGCACTGACGCTTTCTGTTGTCGATTTCTCCACCATCCTTTTTTGTTGGTTTGGGCATCGATGCCTTATGCTGTTAATTTCTACTCCGATATCCTTTTCTACCTCGGATTCTTCGTGTGACTACGGATCATCCTAACACCAGTTTTTGTCGATCGTTTATAGATGTGTATCCTTGTAGTTTGGTTATTCTGAGCATTATTCATTCTGTCATCATATGTGGTCATACAAATGCCTTGTGGAAATCTGATTCATATATGTTAGAGCAGTTTCAATAGTTTCTTACTTCACAGTCCTCTACCATAACAACTTCCTCTAATATAGGTTTGTCATTGTCTGGTATTTCAGGTATATCTTTATCCTTATGGATTTTGGACACTGTTGTCTTCCATCATATGTCATCTAATTTATCATCGTTTGTTTCTTTTTCTCCAAGTTCATCTATATATATTGTGACTGCTGATGGTACTCCTATGCCATTAGTAGGTGTTGGTTCAATTGTTACATCTTGTTTATCTTTTACTGATGTTTATTATATTTTGAGTGTTTCTTTAAATCTTATTTTTGTTAGTCAATTATATAAGTCTGGATATCTAGTCTCTTTTTCTTCATCTAATTAATATGTTCAGGACCCGCAATCTCAAAGACTGATTGGGATAGGTCGTAAGCAAGGAGGACTCTATGTTTTAGATCAACTCAGAGTACCATAAGTTGTAGCTTCAAGTGTGGATTTATCATCTTTTCATCTGAGTCGTTCATCTTCTGATATTTATTTGTGTCACTCTCGTTTAGGTCATGTTTCAGCGTATTGTTTGCAATTTTTAGCTTCTATAGGAGTATTATGACCTTTAAAAAGTTCTGATATTTTTTATTGTAGTGATTGTAAACTGGCCAAATTTTTTGCCTTACTATTTTCTAAAAGTCTTTCTTTTTCTTCTTCTCCATTTGATCTTATTTATTCTGATGTATGGGGATCCTCTCCTATTCCTATAAGGGGGGGGGGGGTCAAGGTATTATGTTTTGTTTATTGATGATTGCACTAGTTACTCTTGGGTCTATCTTATGAGACACAGATCTGATTATCTTACCATTTTCAACAACTTTAGAACTGTTGTGAACACTCAACATTCTAGTGTCATAATGTGTTTTCATTATGATTTGGGAGGTGAATACACTTCGAATCATTTTTCACATTTACTTGCTTCTAATGGTACTATTAATCGTACAGATACTCCTGAACAGAATGGTGTGGCTAAACCAAAATATAGACATCTTGTTCAAATAGGTCATTCATTTATTATCTGCCAGTGTTCCTAGTATCTTTTGGGTGAAAGCAATCTTTACTGCTACTCATGTTATTAATAGAATTCCAACATCACACAATTCAAGCTTGTCACCTTTTGAAAAATTATATGGCATGCTCCTGTATATTCCTCTTTGTGTTTTTTTAGTTGTACTTGCTTCATCCTTTGTCTACATGTTGAGTGTAATAAGTTAGCCTCTCGGTCTACTCTTTTTGTCTTTTGGGGTTATGGTATTAGTCAAAAAGGATATCGTTATTCAAAATTGTATGTCTCTTGTCATGTTGTATTTCTTGAGCATATTCCATTCTTTTCTATTCCGACTAGTTTGCATAATATGACAAAGTCAGATCTACTTTGCATTGATCCTTTCAATACTAACACTAAGGAAACTTCACCCACAGCTCCTATTGGTAGCTCAACTGAATCTGGTACTTTAGTTCCTGAAATATCCGCTCCATATGCTCCTCCTTCTGCCACTTCCCAATCATCTCATAAAGTTATGGATGATCCTTCTCTCCACCCTCATCAATCCACTCGTGTTCATAAGTCTACTAAACTACTAGATTTTGCTTACTCTTGTTATTCTCGTTCTTTTGCTTCATCTGTTGTATCTATTCATTATCTTTATGAGCTTGTATCCTATAGAGAAGCTATTTGTAATCCACTTTGGCAGAGTGCTATGACTGAGAAACTAATTGCTTTACATCAGACTTATACATGAGATTTGGTACTGTTGCCACAAGGAAAACATACTATTGGTTTTCATTGGTTATATAAGATTAAAACTAAATATGATGGATCTATCGAACGAATGATACAAAGCTTGTCTTGTTGCTAAATGTCATTCTTAGGAGTATGGCATGGATTATGAGAAAATATTTGCTCTCATTGTAAAAATGATGACTATTCATACTCTAATTGTTGTTTCTTCTATTTGTCGATGGAGAATATCTCAGATTAATGTCAAGAATACATTTCTAAATGGTGATCTTCATGTAGAAGTTTGTATGACACCTCCTCCTAGTATTTCACACCAACCTGTGAAGTTTGTAGGCTTCGTAAAGCGCTTTATTGTCTCAAACAAGTACCTCATGCTTGGTTTGAGAGGGTTTCTACAATAATTACTTCGCTTGATTTTCATCCTAGTAATCATGATTCAGCATTGTTTGTTAGATGTACGAGTGCAGGTCGTATTATTTTATCATTATATGTTGATGACATAATTATTACTGGTGACTATTCTGATGGAATTGCTTCCTTAAAGTCTGAGTTGGCTTGTTGTTTTGCTATGAAAGATTTGAGTAACTGAAGTATTTCTAATAAGGATAGGATTACATCAAGGATTAGCTTTAAATACCTATCTTTTTACACTAATTATGGGAAAATTCATTACGCACATTTAAGACACAATACTATGGTGCATGTTGTTTGCTGATAAAATTATTTTAGTAGATGAAATACGTGAAGGAGTAAATACTAAACTAGAATCTTGGAGGGAAACATTAGAAGTGAAAGGTTTTAGGATTAGTAGATTAAATACAGAATATATGGAATTTAAGTTTAGTAGACAATTGTTAAGATACGAGATGACGAGTTACCCAAAATCGAGAGCTTACATAGAATACAAGCAGGATGGTTGAAATGGAGGGGAGCGTTGGGTGTTTTATGTGACCATAAAATACCTCTTAAACTTAATGGAAAGTTCTATAAAATAACAGTTAGATGTGCTATGTTATATTGAACTGAATGTTTGGCTATCACTCGAGCACATGAGCAAAAGATAAGAGTTATAGAGATAAAGTCAGAGTTGCATCTATTGAGGAAAAACTTCAAGAGACACGTTTAAGATGGTACAGACATGTACTTAGATGACCAATAAATGCTCTAGTTAAGCGATGTGAAACTATGATAAATATAGATATGAAATGAGGAAGAGGAAGACCAAAAAAGACTTGGTTAGCAACAATAAAATAAGATAAAATTTATTTAAGTATGGATGATGATATAGTAGAAGATAAAGATAAATGGCATAAAAAGATTCATTTAGCCGACCCCACCGAGTGGGATAAGGCTTGGTTGTTATTGTTTTAATTTTAATTTGCCTTAATTTTTTTTGCATCCTTAAAATTATCTTATAGTAAAATTTATCAAATAAATTGTTTCATAAATCTTCTATTTGAAATTAATTATATTTTATTTTTTTTTAAAAAGAAACTTTTTATTTATCAAAATAAAAAATTTCAGAATTTTTTGATAAATAAATACATTTTATAAATTTCTTATTCAAAATCATATTTTAAAAATTAAAAATAGCTCATGAGATATTTTTGTAAAAATTATTTTTCTTTGAAAAATTATTATGTTCTATCTTATAAAAAAAAATTTCAATATTTTTTTGACCGTTAGATGATTTATTTTGAATTTTTATCCAAAATAATGTTCTTATAATTAAAAATTATCTAGATATTACCTTTGAAAATTTTATTTTTTTTTGGATAAGAATTAAATTTTCTATATTCAAAAAAATTATCACAATTTGTAAATATCAAATTCTATTTATAAACATTTAATTTTGAAAATTAGTATCTCTAATTACATAATTCGTACTAGCCAAAATAATTATTAACTTGTCGTTAAAATTTTTATTTTGACCTTACTAATTTTGTTTGGCCATCAGAATAAGAATTTAGTAATTTCAAAACTTAAAAATAATTTTAAATTATCTTTTCAAAACTTTTTTTTAACTTTTTTAAATTTGAATATTCACAAAATAATTCTTGAAAATTCATCTCAAACTTAGAATTTTTTTTCAATTTTATTTTAATTTTTAATCCCTATTTTTTTGATGTAATCAAATAGGGAGAGAAATTTAAGTGGTTAAGGGGGAGATTAATTTTCAATATTTTGCTTGTACTTAATTGAAATATCTTACTTGTACTAATTGACAAATTATTCAATTATTGCAATAATTACTTATTTTATGTTTTAATTAACCCTAACTTAATTTCGGTTGATACATATCAAAAAGGAAGATATTATAAGTACTCCGGGTTGATTTTTATGTGGTTAACCAAGTTAGGTTTTACTGTGTTTTGATTTTTCTGTCTAAGTATACAGGAACTTAGATGACCAATAAATGCTTCAGTTAGGCAATGTGAAATTATGACAAATACGCATATTAAATGAGGAAAAAGAAGAGTAAAAAAGACTTGGTTAGCAACAATAAAATAAGATAAAATTAATTTAAGTATACATGATGATATAGTAGGAGATAGAGCTCAATGACGTAAAAAGATTCATATAGTCGACCCCACCTAGTGGGATAAGGCTTGATTGATGTTATTGTTGTTGCTTTATTTAACACTTGCACTTAAATGTAACATTTAAGTTTTAATTGTATTTTTTGTCTGTTTTACCCTAATTTTAATTCAAATTGATGCACATAAAAAAAAAGAGATTATAAGTGCCTTAGGTTAGTTTTGATGTGATCAACCAAGTTATGTTAGGTCTTGTGTTACTTTGATGTCTTGTGCCTAAGTGTGTAGAAACTTAGGAACATATGAAGTTGAGTGGAAGACATAATAAATTAAAAGGATGGAACATGAATGAGTCGACGGGCTCGATGGGACGAGAGGCTACGGAAGAGTACACCAGTAGATGAGAAGGAACATGTGTGGCACATCTAAGGGACAAGAAGCCAAGGAGGAAGCTTGTCCGAGGAGAAGGTCGGAGTTGCGCTTGAGTGAGCTCAATTTCGGACAGCTAGAGCATCACCTAGAGAAGATTGGATGAGCTTCTTGGTAGAAGGCACCCCTACTTTATAGAAGCTCCTCCAACATGGTTGGAGGCACCCTTATGCCTACTCTCTGGAGGCGGCTCTAGCATGGTTGGAATCATAGTTGCGTCTCCCTTGGAGGTGCCCTGGAGCTTCCAAGAGGTGCCTCCAGTATCGGTTAAGTTAACATTGGGCGGTTAAAACTCCATCATGAATAAGATAAACTCTATTCTTTTGGAGGCGCCCTGGACCCCTTTGGAGGTGCCTCTAATCGACAAAAACCAATGTTAACTTGGTTCTAGGAGGCTGTAAAAGCCCCCTAGAGTTTGGAATTAAATAACAACTATTGTATTTATTTCCTATCTATTTTATTAAGCTGTCAATGTCTGTAAGAGGCTTTTCCGCTGTTAACGAAGGAGTTTGTTAGTGAGCATTTCAATTACCTTGGATTAACAACTACTTATGTTGTAACCAAGTAATTCTTTAAGCCTTCTTACCCTTTATAGTTGTTTTTTTATGTTAGTTATTTATTTTTGCTAATATTGTGTCCTAACTTATTTTAAAAAGCAAAAGAAAATTCTAACTCTTTTTCATGGATATTCACGCCTCTCTGACCGATCACACCTGAACCTACAAACAACGCCCACTTGGGCTTGGAAAAATAAAGACATGGCTCAGATTTCTTTGATTAATAAAAATAATGGAAGACTCAGGGTGTTGGAGAACTCGGAACAAGAGGAACAAGATAATGACCCCACACAATAGCCTAATGGAATTGAGAGATAACTGTTGGAGAGGAATATGGAAATAGTTGCAAACTTTGATGAAAAAAGGGTGTAAAGGAAAATGAAGGTCAGCCATAAATTGATCCTTAAAGAAAGTTAGGTAGTCGGTCGGGTGCAGATTTGGACGATTGGTAAGCGAGATGGTAAGTGAGACGCATTTGGTCCACTTCACCACAGTTGAAGTCGGAGGAGCTGGAGGTGTACTAGAGATCATGAATAGCCATTGGGGGAGTGGAAGCCATGAGAAAAAGGAAGAGTGAATGAAAAAGGGAAATAAAATGCACTTATGCTAGAAGGATTGGACTTAAACAATCACCGGTAATAGAGGAAAAAGGCAAAGAGGAAGATCAAGAGTAGAATGTGAAAACGATAAAGGTTGCATCGAATACCGTAAACCTTAAAAACCCTAGTAGAGGCTTCTCCCAGCAGTCCGATCGCAAATAAGAAGGAGAAAGGACTTATCAGGATCGTTGAATTTTAGCCGACAAAGGTTACAACAAATCTTAATAGTAGTCTGTCACATCAAATATACTTTTCATAGGAGTACGCCACATGGAAGAAAGATACGAGCAACATTTATTAAGGATGGGAGGTGGCAAATATACTTATGAAAAAAAAGCCTCACACTAAGCATTAATGGTAGGTAATGTGCCTAGTCTTCAAGGCATCAGTATGACGTCAGCTTAAGCCGAGTGACAAAACAAGGATTGAGCGTCCGATTGGAGAATGAGAGGCACAAGAAATACAAGTGTCTAGTAAGTAAATTTATAGCCTCCTTCGACTAGATTTGAAGGGGAGGCTTATGATATGACCAATATGGTTGGTCCCCCAGAATCAGGGTCAAAGTCAATAAATCAGAATGATGTGGTAGTCAAGGAAGGTTAATATTTAGGACTAGCACAGTCGCATGTCTCCGCTGAGTGGCCTATCCGACGAGACCTCTAGTCTGATCAGAGCCCGAGTCCTTCAGGCTCCAAGAAACTTTGAGTCATATTAGTGTGATTCAGAGCTGAGTCAAGTGTCTCGGTCGAGTGGCATAGACGATCGAACCATCGATCCGATCATATATACTGGGTACACGGCCCAACCGGACTCCTTAGCCAACTCAAAAGGCCGGCGAAGGTCAATCTCTCGAGAGGGTCATCATCCCTTGGCCGACCCAACCCCCGTCCGTGAATGAGGCCCGATTGGACGACAAAGGGGACCCAGTTAGCCTATCCTCTACACATACAAATGGTCCGCCAACTTAACAACTTAATATTATTTTTTGGCATTTGGTGTAATGACTGTCAAAGAATCAAGGAAATATTTCCCATATTGTTTATGTGAGGAAGCTTCTACTTTGCAAGTCACAAAGATTGTGGGTCCATTTTTGAAAACATGCCAGAATGCTAGAAGGGCCAGTCCTTTCTTGGAAATGCATTGAGATTCGCACAGAAAGTAAAAGTAACACTATATAAGGGAGTCTCCACGTGCAAACATAGGTACGCTACGCGACCTAAGGAACTCGGATTCTACTGTTCCTTTCTACTATTCATCGTATTTCCTCTCGGCCACCTGTTTGACTTGAGCGTCGGTGTGTCTGTGATGGCGACCCCTCCTTGACCCGGTTGCTGACCTGTTTTCCCCCTACTTTCTATTTTTGACACGCAAGATTGCCCGACATCTTTGGTTTCTAGCTCAAAGTCTTCTCATAGTCAATATCTGTAACGACCCGTCTTCTACTAACTAGGCTGTAAGGTCGAACCGTCACAATATGTTGTGCTAGGCTATGTTTTAAGGTGCGGAAACGTGAACTAATTTAAAATTTTGCTAAACTCATGCCAATTGCTACTAAATCTGATCTTACGCTTAAAAGTACCTTTTTAAAGGTTGTACCTATTCTCAAAAGAGAGGATCTAACCTTCACATATGATTAAGGACTGAACTTATGTACTTCCAGCTGAACAGGCGTTCCAATCGATTGGCTGATCGATTGGGATGTTCGGATCGATACACGGATCGATTCCGATGGCTACTGTGCTCGGGTTAATATTCTGGATCGATCGGCCGATCGATCCAGACTGGCCAATCGATCCAATGATCGATTCCAGAGCTCTCTGTTCGCGACAGAACACGACTGGATCGATCGGCTGATCGATCCAGAAGCTTACTGTTCGCGACAGAATGCGACTGGATCGATCGGCTGATCGATCCAGAAGCTTACTGTTCGCGGAACCAGGCTCCCAATCGATCCACTGATCGATTGAGGGCCCCCAATCGATCCACTAATCGATTGGGGTTTCTGATTTCGCAACAAACTCTGATTTCAGCACTGTTTCGTGCCAAACTCACATACACAAGTTCTAAAATAACTAGAAAACATTCTATTAGCAAACAACTAACATTCTAAACGTGGTTACTAACAAGCTAAGCAGATTTTCTATAATTCCATGCATTTAGATAACTAAATAGGCAAAGAGTAACATAATATGAAGCACTAAGTTCTTAAACATTCTAGTTCTTCCAAGGTCTTTATTCCAGGTTCCATCCACACACATCCTCCTTGCATTGACCTCCAGCCTCCGCTAGTCCATCTTTCCTTTACCTTTATCTGCAGTATAAGGAAAAAGTATCTGTAAGCTTTCGCTTAGTAAGAAACCATCTACCTCACAAAACATGCATACGATACGATTTATGCTTTGAAAACATGCTATTTGAAATATGCACTGAATATGCTAAAGCATGACATGACAGACAAAACATAGAAATAAGAAGCTGATCATGGCAATAAGTATTAATCATAAACTATCATGTTGTATCAATAGAAAACTAAACTGATACAGAAGCAGAGCTAAGCTAATACTAAACTGATGCTAAAGCTGTACTAAATTCACATAACTATGTTGTGAAGTTTTGGAAACTATATTCATAAGTAGATTAAAATAATAATCATGCTGCTGTTTGGGCTCGGCAACTGTACTTGCTATGCGCGCATCCCTAACTAGACCCGGGTTTGCAAGTCCCGAATTTAGTAGGGTTACTAGGTTATCTAAACCTAGGGACGACTATGGGAGCCCAACCCAATGGATATCTAATCCAGTACAGTGCCACTGAAAAAGTAAAATACTGAATATAAGCTAATAACTCTTGTCTTGCTTTTACTAGGTTGTCTAAACCCAGAACTAGGTTATTTGAACCTAGGGGCAACTGTGGGAGCCCACCCATTGGACTTCTAGTCCATAAAAGCTGTAGCAAGACTAATTAAGCTGTAAAAATGCTTGTATTGTATTTATCTAGGCTATTTAAAATGCCTATGGTGGCATTTAACTGAGATAAGCGTTTAATCAAACGCTTGGTGTGTGCTAATTCGCACCCTATCACTGAAAATCTGCATACGGCTAAAATAATGCATACAAACATACGACTAGCTACTTATACTGCAGGTGAGGGGTTTCTTACCTTCTGCTCTAATTTCTTACGATTCTAATCGCTAGATTTCCGGAGAAGACGATCCTTCCGACGATCTTCTCGCGCCTAAGCGTTCCTCTCGCGGAGGGGAGCGTCCCCTTATCCAAGACATCGCCGGAAGGAGCCCTTGGGACCCTAGGGATGGAGCCCTAGGCGTGCTTGTGGTTGGCGCCGAGAAGAGGAAGAGAAAGGAGAAGGGGCGGCGGTGAGGGTTTGAGGGAAAGGTTTTCTCGTTTAAGAAAATAACAATTCCTCACTTAATTCCCTATTTATATTAAGTGGGTAATTCGACCCTACTTGAATATAAATATAATTGATTCCCTTTTCTTTTAGCACGGCCTTGCTGGGTTCTCCTGGTTACTAGAGTTCACCTTAAGTCGTAGGTCCCAATAGGTCTCGGGTTCAATTCCCGCTTAAGCTATTTTACGTTTCTATTTATTTTTGCTACTTCCGCTACTCTAAAAATTCCATAAAAATATTCTAAAATTTCAGAAAAATCATAGAATATTTTTAAAATAACTTTGAGAATTTTCGGGCGGTACAATCCCCCATACCTTATAAAAAGTTCGTCCTCGAACTTAGAATAACTCTGGGTACTTCTGTCTCATATTGACTTCTGTCTCCCAAGTTGCCTCTTCTACTGTGTGACTTTGCCAAATGACTTTTACTAATGATACCTCCTTGTTCCGCGATTTCTTAACTGCTCGGTCTATTATCTGAATTGGCCGACTATCATAGCTGAGGTCTTCGCGGACTGGTACCGACTGGGGCTCAATCACCTGGGTGGCATCTGGGATATGCTTCTTCAGCATAGAGACATGAAATACATTATGGATGGCTGACATCTCCTGTGGTAGCTCTAACTCATATGCTACCTTGCCAACTCTTCTAGTGATAAGGTATGGTCCCACATATCTGGGACTTAATTTGCCCTTCTTCCCAAAACGCATTACTCCCTTCATGGGGGCTACTCTGAGGAACACTGAATCCCTAACTGAAAACTCTAAGGGTCTGCGCCGTGTATTATCATAGCTTTTCTGGCGGCTCTGAGCTGTCTCTATCCTCTGGCGGATCTGCTGTATAGCTGCTGTGGTATCTGCTACTAGATCTGTCTGGAGTTCTAGTTCTTTCTGTTCACCACTCTCATACCAGCAGATTGGAGATCTACACCTCCGTCCGTAGAGAGCCTCGTAAGGTGCCATGTCGATGGTGGCCTGATAACTGTTGTTGTATGTAAATTCTGCTAAACTCAGATATTTGCACCAACTACCCTTGAAGTCTAGGCACATGCTCGGAGCATATCTTTGAGTACCTGATTTATTCGCTCCGTCTGACCATCTGTCTCAGGATGGAAAGCTATGCTGAATTTTAACTTCGTGCCCAATGCTGACTGTACACACTCCCAGAAGTGAGAGGTGAACCTACTGTCTCTGTCTGAAATAATGGTCCGTGGGACTCCATGTAGTCTGACGAACTCCTTGAGATATAACTGAGCTAGCTGTTCCATGGAATAGGATATCCTGATAGCTAAAAAGTGGGCTGGTTTAGTCAACCTGTCGACTATCACCCAGATGGTATCAAAACCATTCGTGGTTCTGGGTAGTCCCACTATAAACTCTCTACCTTCTGATTCTGCTATCCCTTGCTTGATTTTCTGAATTTCAGGATCCTGTTCCTGAGCTGTCTAGATGTCACCAAGCAAGGTAGACTCTAATGTCATCGTAGAGAGCTGTCCAACTATGAGTTCAAGACCAAAATCTGCGATCTCCCTCTGTAGGGGTGGTGACATGGCTGCTAGTGATAATAAAGTAGCACTGGACTTTCTGCTAAGTGCGTCTGCCACCTTATTGGCTTTTCCTGGGTGGTAGAAGATGTCTATGTCATAATCTTTGACCAGCTCAAGCCATCTACGCTGTCGCATATTCAGATCCTTCTGAGTGAAGAAGTACTTCAGACTCTGATGATCTGTATACACTCTGCACTGAGCTCCATACAAGTAATGTCTCCAAATTTTGGGAGCGAACACTACTGCTGCAAGCTCAAGGTCATGAGTAGGGTAATTCTTCTCATATTCCTTGAGTTGTCCGGAGGCATAAGCGATCACCTTACCTTCTTGCATCAGTATTGCTCCTAATCCCAATTTAGAGGCGTCACTGTAAATATCAAAGCTATCTGTGGTTTCTGGTAGGGTCAAAATAGGTGCACTGATCAATCTCCTTTTTAACTAGCTGAAGCTGTTCTCACAGTCCTCTGTCCACTGAAATTTCCTGTTCTTTCTAGTAAGAGCTGTCAGTGGGGAGGCTATCCTGGAGAAATCCTCTACGAACTTTCTGTAATAACCTGCTAATCCCAGAAAGCTTCTGATTTCGCTAGCGTTCTTGGGTCTTTTCCAACTACTCACAGCTTCTATCTTACTGGGGTCTACCATGATACCATCCTTTGAGATGATGTGACCCAGGAAGGACACCTGATCTAACCAAAATTCACATTTCGTGAACTTGGCGTACAGCTGGTTCTGCTGAAGGGTCTGCAATACTATTCTCAGGTGCTCTGCGTGTTCTTCCTGAGTTCCTGAATAGATAAGAATGTCATTGATAAACACAATAACAAATCTATCTAGGTAATCCCTGAATACTCTGTTCATGTGGTCCATGAAAGTAGCTGAAGCATTTGTCACGCCAAAGGGCATGACTACGAACTCGTAGTGTCCGTATCTAGTCCTGAATGCTGTCTTGGGTATATCCTGTTGGTTAATCCTAGGAAAACGTACCGGTTCCACTATACAAAAATTTTTGTACAAGTGTCGAACCTTTCCTTAAATAACCTATTGTGTTCTTTAGAAGTTAAATTAGGAATCGCAGACGGAACTTAACATCATTGATTCCAAATTTAACTTATCTGTTCTTAATGGTTTAGATTTGAATCGCAAGCGGAACTTAACACTATTGATTCAAACCTACCTAGATTATTAATTCCATAAATATTAATTTCCAAAATTGGCTTCCAGGACTGCATAGCGAGGCACATGGCCTTCTTGGATATGGGAGCAACGACCACCGCCTAGGCAAAGCCTTTTAAGGAAAGCTAATATTTATTTCCTTAAATAACTCTAGGTCAACCAAAAAAAACAATCGAAACACAAGTTCGAAAAAGAAGAAAACACAAACTCGAAAAACTATTTCGAAAAACTAGATCTAATTGCCTCTTGTATTTAGAATTCTTACAAAAAGAAAACTAGCATGATGCGGAAAACAATTGCTAATTATACCTTCTTTTTGTATGCTAATGACCTCAAGATCTTCTGCCGTATTCCTCGCCTCGCCTTGGGCGTCGTGTGGGCGACAAACCTCCAAGATGAACACCACCCAAAAGAGTCCTTCTCCTCCTTGCAATATTCGGCCACCACCACCTCTAATAGAAAAGAGAGCAAAGGGAGAAGAGAAGGGAGAGGGCCGGCCACCAAGATCACCCAAGCAATGGAATAAGAGTTGTGTCTCATAAAGCCCCCCTTACCCCTTCTTTTATATTACTTGCCCAAGGCAAATAAGGAAAGATTTTAATAATTTTCCTTTTCCCTTTTTATTTTCCTTTTTCCTTCCTCTTGATTGAATTAATCATCAATCAATGGTTGAGATCAATCCTATTTGTTTTAGGATTGTGATTGAATCCTATTGGCCGGCCCTTGCTTGGGCACCAAGCAAGGTGGCCGGCCACATTAAAAGGCAAGGAAAAAAAAATTTTTATATAAAATTTTACAAGATAAACTCTTATAAAATTTTACAAGCTCTCTTTCCTAAAGTAGGAGTTAAAAAAGGAAAGTTTCTAAAATTAAAACCATGTTTTAAAATTTAAAAACTTTCTTATAAAATTTCCTTTTTTAACATGATGATAGAAAATTTTAATTTTAAAACTTATCTCCTTTTTTTTCTTAAACCATGAGGATGGTTAAAAAAGGAAAGTTTTAAAACTTTTAAAACTCTATTAAAACATGTGGCCAAATTCAAATTAGGAAAGTTTTAAAAATTAAAATCTCTCTTTTAAAACTTATAGTTTTCTATAAAGAGAAGATTTTAAAAATTCAAAACAACCCTCCCTTTTTGAAGTATTGTGGCCGGCCCCTACAAGCTTGGTCACCAAGCTATAGGGCCGGCCTCTTCAAGAGGATGTGGCCGGCCATTGCTTGGTCACCAAGCAATGGTCCGGCCCCCTTCTTGGACACCAAGAAGAGCCTTACATTTGGATGGACTTGAGGCTATAATGAGGCTACAACAGGGATCTAGAGGAGAAATTGGTTTTGGCCTTCCGATGAGCTTGAGTATCCCGTGTTCGCCCCGAACACACAACTCAAATTCATCGATAACAACTCACTCCACTAAAGAGTTATTACCGAACTACCGCACCAATCCCAAATTACATTATGGGCTCCTTCTTATCATGAGTGTGTTAGTCTCCCTGTGTTTAAGATTATGAATGTCCACTAGTTAAGTAAGTTACTGACAACTCACTTAATTAATATCTAACTCCAAGAGTAGTACCACTCAACTTCATTGTCATGTCGGACTAAGTCCACCTACAGGGTTTAACATGGCAATCCTTATGAGCTCATCTTGGGGGCATTCTCAACCTAGATAACTAGGGAACAGATTCATTCTATAATCAACAACACACACTATAAGTAATATCATTTCTCAACTTATCGGGCATATTGATTTATCGAGCTAAACCTCACCCTTTGATAAATCAAAGAAATAAATATTAAATATATGTGCTTGTTATTATATTAGGATTAAGAGTACACACTTCCATAATAACTAAGGTTTAGTTCTTTTACTAAGTCAGTACAAAAAGAATTTACCTAAATGATCCTACTCAATACACTTAAAGTATATCAGTGTAATTTATTAGTTAAGATAAACTAATACTTAATTACAGTACGACTATACTGATAGTTTGTTTCTTTCTATCTTAGTCGCGAGCAACTGTTTATAATTTATAAGGTACTGATAACATGATCCTCTGTGTGTGACACCACACACCATGTTATCTACAATATAAATTAATTGAACATCTACATTTGGTATATACAAATGTAGACACTTGACCAATGTGATTCTTATAAATGTATATACAAAAGCTAGGCTTTTAGTATACACTCCAACAATCTCCCACTTATACTAAAAGACTATGCTGCCATAAATGTTGCCATACATCTGATTCCCAACCCTTCAATATGCCCATCAAAAGCTCTTGCCTTAAGGACCTTAGTGAAAGGGTCTATAGGTCATCACCTGATACAATCTAGGCAGCAACAACTTCTCCTTGTTTATACGATTTCTCGTATTGGGTGGTACTTGCGCTCTATTGTGTTTACTTGCCTTATAGACTTATGATTTCTTTGAATTTGCTACTGCACCATTATTATTACAATAAATTGTAATAATCTTTGGACAAACCAGAAATCATATCTAAGTCTATCTTGAAGTATCTGAGCCATACAGCTTCTATAGCTGCCTCTGAGGCTTCCATATACTTAGCTTCCATAGTGGAGTCTGAAAAAGTACCAATGCTTAACACTCCTCATATTTATGGCTTTACCTCCTAAAGTAAACACAAAACCCCGAGGTCGACTTACTATTGTCCCTATCCGATTGGAAGTCAAAATCTATGCAACCCACAAGGACCAAATTAACTGCCTTATAAACTAGCATATAATCTCAAGTGCCTCTAAGGTACTAATATATGCTTTACTGCAGTTCAATGTCCTTGTCCAGGGTTACTTAGATATCTGCTAACTATGCCCTTGACAAAATAAATCTCTGATCTCGTGCATAGCATACATTAGGCTTCCGACAGCCGAAGCGTAAGGAACTACCTTCATGTCCTTTATCTCCTTTGATATCTTCAGAGATATCTCTTTAGATAAAGTCGCTCCATGTCTAAAAGATAGAAAAACCTTTCTTGGAGTTTTGCATGCTAAAACGAGCTCATTGTATGAAGCTTGGGATAAGTACAACATTCTTTTCTTTGCGATCCTTGATCCCAAGAATATGTGCTCGTTCTCCTAAGTCCTTCATAGCAAATTGCTTGGACAACCATACCCTTACTTCCGATAACACCTTGATATTGTTTCCATCTACCAAAAATGTCATCTACATATAGTACAAGAAATACCACCACGCTTCTATCACAGTTCTTGTATACACAAGACTTATCCAGTAATATAATAAATCCATAGATCTGGATTACTTTATTAAACCGGATATACCAAGACCTTGAAACTTTACTTCAGTCTATAGACTGTTTTGAGCTTACACACAAGATGCTCTTTGCTCTTTGCAATGAACCCTTCTGGTTACTTTATATGGATATTTTCTTCAAGACTTCCATTGTCTTGACATCCACTTACCAAATCTCATAGTCCATATAGATAAAAGAATCCGGATAGACTTAAGCATGGCTACCAGCGAAAAAGTTTCCTTTTTCAACAAGCCTTGCTATGAAAGTTTCCACCTTCCTGTCTATCCTTCTTTTCCTATTGTAGACCTATTTACACCAAATGGATTTTACATCATTTGGTGGTTCTATAAGCTCCCAGATTTTATTAGAATACATGTATTCTAATTCTGTATTCATTGCTCTTTACAAAGATGTTGTATCTTTATCTTGGAGTGCTTTGTCATATATCTGGGAATCAGGTTCATGTTCACAAGGGATCAGGTCCAAAGACTCTCCCAAAACATGAATCTCTTAGGTTGCTTAACAACCCTCCCACTACGACGAGGCACTTTCTATAACTTTATATCATTTGTGATACGTGTTGCAGTTTCTTGTGATATTTCATCTTGTACAGTTGGTACTAGATTAAACGTGTCCTTTATTATTTCCTTAAGAACAAATTTACTTATGGGCTCGTGGTTTATTACATAGTCCTTTTCTAAAAATTGGTCATTTATGCTAATAATGACCTTCTGATTTTTAGGACTATAAACATACTTTCATTTCTCTAGGATAACCTACAAACAAGTGAATTCCTATCCAACTTATCATTGTCTCTCTTTAGCATATGTGCTGGACTACCCGAATCCAAATATGCTTCAAAATAAGCATACGCCTATTCAGCAATTCTATATGAGTAGAGAGTTCTGACTTTAGAAGGTACTATGTTGACTTCCGTTTCCAGAGTATATCCTTAAAATGAATTTGGTAATTTTCTGAATAACTCATCATCAATCTACTCATTTCCTTAAGAGTCTTATACCTTCTACTACACCATTCTGTTGGGGTGTACTAGGTGTAGTTAGTTTGGATTAAATCCTGACTTCTGATAAGTGACTCCTAAACTATCCTAAGAGGTACTTGTTACTACGATTTCACCGCAGTATCTTGATACTTTTACTTTGACGTTATTCCACATCAGCCTAGTATTCTTTGAACTAATCAAAGTACTAAGACTTGTGGCAAGTCAAGTAAATGTATCCTTATCTCGAATAATTGTCTATAAAAGAGACAAGATATTCGATACTACCTCTTGTCTGGATAGTCTTAGGATCACACAAATCAGAAGGAACCAATTCCAACATATCTTTGGCTCCATACCCCTTAGACTTAAAAGCTTCTTAGTTATTTTTCCTTCCAAGTAAGACTCGCAGGTTGGAAAGATTTCCACTACCAATGAACCCAAGAGTTCATTGGTTATTTTCCTTTGAATCCTACTCAAGTTAATATAACCTAGCCTTAAATGCCAAAGATATGATTGGTTCATTTCCGAAGGTTGCTTTCTCTTAAAGTTAGAAGATGTGTTATTTAATTTCCATTTATTGCATTATGGGAGTTATTGGATTTATAAATTGCCATCTAACGTACCAGAATAGATATCTTTCCTATTTTCTCGATAACAACTTTGTTATCAAAATAGACACAATATTTACTCTTTAAATAGTTTAGAAACTGAAATAAATTTCTTTCTAAACTTGGTACTTAAAAGTAATTTCTTAAAATCCATGTTTTATTCCTATCAATGGATAAACATCTCCCACTGCAACAGCTGCTATTTTTACAGTAATGCCCATGTGGACGGTGATTTATATAGTTGTCGGATTTTCTGGAACCCCTGCAATGAATTGCAGACATAATCAGTGGTTCCTGTATCTACACTCCAGGTACCGGTAGATAACACCACTAAATATGTTTCAACGACTAACAAAATACACCATTATTGTTCTCAGTTCTGAGAGGACAGTCTACCTTAATGTCCAAGTTTTCCAATCATTACAATTGGGACTACTAAGTCTATTCTATAGTATAACAACTAGGGGATTGACTAACATTTGAAATCCTAAGAATCACAAAAAATATTTGGTCAAGACCAACATCTCAAAATCCTCGTGAATTTTATATGCCACGTTAGTGTGGACGTATACAAATTCTAAAAGAAGATTTTATCCATTAATTTTATTATCTTGTCAACCTATGACAAATAAAATTAATGGTTGGTCTGTCTTTGATCAAATATTTGGTCAAGACTCTAAATTTAAGATAATATTGATTCCTCAAACAATACTATTTAAATTTACCAACACCTCAAAACACCGTGATTTTTGCATGCCACGTTAGTGTGGACGTATACAAAATCAACATTTGTACGAGGAGGGTTTTACCCATTGGCTATCTTGTCAATATAACTTTTTGACAAATAAAATTACCTCAAACACCATGAATCTTGTATGTCACGTTAGTGTGGACGTATACAATTCAAACATTTGTAAGAGGGGTTTATTAATTTTATTTTCTTGCCAATTTAGTTTTATGACAAATCAATAGTTGGTTTCCCTTTGGTCACACAAGTGATAGTAGTGACTCCGTTGGGGAGGATACTATTAAATGTGTCTAAGTGTACACCATTACTTGATACTAAGTCCATTAAATAGAATTGTGCCCCTTCAGTTGGAGAAGATCACACACATCCTAAATAACTTTCTATAACCATCCATTAAGGAAGTTTGATCTAGTGATCCGCAAACAAACTCATCCGTTGTGGAGGGAGGCACTCAGAGCCAACACGCAAGCTTGTTGCATCACTTACAAACCAGTAATGGAGACCGTGAGATTAATATACTAATCCCTCTCCCACTTAGTTATTTAAAATTGAGGATTTTAACCTATGCTAGCATACATCACATGCATATTAATATCACAGTAAATAAAAGCAATAAATTTGGAAATTAATTTTCCAACTATTATGGCCTTTTCCTTCACTGTCTTCGGTATGCTCCAACCCTAGCTGCTGTCATCTTTAACCACCGCCATCGGGTCGAGTTGTCGCATCCATCTTGCTTCTTATTCCGCTGCGCCTTTGGTGCTCCAAATGTACCACGCCTCGCAAGAATCCGATTCGCGACAAGAAAAGAATTTTACATATATCGATCCTATATTCCTCGAGAGAATGTACATGTAATCTAGATCGAAAAATAAAATTCTAAAATATAATACAGCTCCTGCTGTATTTTATACATACAATCATGCACACAAATAATGCCCTTGACATGTCCAAGGGTCCAATCACACATAATAACAATAAGCCATAATAGTTGGAGCCTGCAACCAAAGAGTTAGCACATCCTACTATTTTCCTGCCTAAATTATGCATGACATGTGCATAACCTATTTGAATTCTAAAAATACACAGAGGCAAACCCTAGCTCTGATACCAATTCCTGGTTAATCCTAGGAAAACGTACCGGTTCCACTGTACAAAAATTTTTGTACAAGTGTCGAACCTTTCCTTAAATAACCTATTGTGTTTTTTAGAAGTTAAATTAGGAATCGCAGACGGAACTTAACATCATTGATTCCAAATTTAACTTATCTGTTCTTAATGGTTTAGATTTGAATCGCAAGCGGAACTTAACACTATTGATTCAAACCTACCTAGATTATTAATTCCATAAATATTAATTTTCAAAATTGGCTTCCAGGACTGCATGGCGAGGCACATGGCCTTCTTGGATATGGGATCAACCACCACCGCCTAGGCAAAGCCTTTTAAGGAAAGCTAATATTTATTTCCTTAAATAACTCTCGGTCAACCAAAAAGAACAATCGAAATACAAGTTCGAAAAAGAAGAAAACACAAACTCGAAAAACTATTTCGAAAAACTAGATCTAATTGCCTCTTGTATTTAGAATTCTTACAAAAAGAAAACTAGCATGATGCGGAAAACAATTGCTAATTATACCTTCTTTTTGTATGCTAATGACCTCAAGATCTTCTGTCGTATTCCTCACCTTGCCTTGGACGTCGTGTGGGCGACGAACCTCCAAGATGAACACCACCCAAAAGAGTCCTTCTCCTCCTTGCAATATTCGGCCACCACCACCTCTAATAGAAAAGAGAGCAAAGGGAGAAGAGAAGGGAGAGGGCCGGCCACCAAGAGATCACCCAAGCAATGGAATAAGAGTTGTGTCTCATGAAGCCCCCCTTACCCCTTCTTTTATATTACTTGCCCAAGGCAAATAAGGAAAGATTTTAATAATTTTCCTTTTCCCTTTTTATTTTCCTTTTTCCTTCCTCTTGATTGAATTAATCATCAATCAATGGTTGAGATCAATCCTATTTGTTTTAGGATTGGGATTGAATCCTATTGGCCGGCCCTTGCTTGGGCACCAAGCAAGGTGGCCGGCCACATTAAAAGGCAAGGAAAAAAAAAATTTTATATAAAATTTTACAAGATAAACTCTTATAAAATTTTACAAGCTCTCTTTCCTAAAGTAGGAGTTAAAAAAGGAAAGTTTCTAAAATTAAAACCATGTTTTAAAATTTAAAAACTTTCTTATAAAATTTCCTTTTTTAACATGATGATAGAAAATTTTAATTTTAAAACTTATCTCCTTTTTTTTCTTAAACCATGAGGATGGTTAAAAAAGGAAAGTTTTAAAACTTTTAAAACTCTATTAAAACATGTGGTCAAATTCAAATAAGGAAAGTTTTTTAAAAAATTAAAATATTTCTTTTAAAACTTATAGTTTTCTACAAAGAGAAGATTTTAAAAATTCAAAACAACCCTCCTTTTTTGAATTATTGTGGCCGGCCCCTACTAGCTTGGTCACCAAGCAATAGGGTCAGCCCCTATAGAAGAGGATGTGGCCGGCCATTGTTTGGTCACCAAGCAATGGTCCGACCCCCTTCTTGTACACCAAGAAGAGTCTTACATTTGGATGAACTTAAGGCTATAATGAGGCTACGACAGGGACCTAGAGGAGAAATTGGTTTTGGCCTTCCGATGAGCTTGAGTATCCTATGTTCGCTCCGAACATACAACTCAAGTTCATCGATAATAACTCATTCTACTAGAGAGTTATTATCGCACTACCGCACCAATCACAAATTACATTATGGGCTCCTTCTTATCATGAGTGTGTTAGTCTCCCTGTGTTTAAGATTACGAATGTCCACTAATTAAGTAAGTTACTGACAACTCACTTAATTAATATTTAGCTCCAAGAGTAGTACCACTCAACTTCATTGTCATGTCAGACTAAGTCCACCTGCAGGGTTTAACATGACAATCCTTATGAGCTCCTCTTGGGGGCATTCTCAACCTAGATAACTAGGGCACAGATTCCTTCTATAATCAACAACACACACTATAAGTAATATCATTTCTCAACTTATCGGGCATATTGATTTATCGAGCTAAACCTCACCCTTTGATAAATCAAAGAAATAAATATTAAATATATGTGCTTGTTATTATATTAGGATTAAGAGTACACACTTCCATAATAACTAAGGTTTAGTTCTTTTACTAAGTCAGTAAAAAAAGAATTTACCTAAATGATCCTACTCAATACACTTAAAGTATATCAGTGTAATTTATTAGTTAAGATAAACTAATACTTAATTACACTACGACTATACTGATAGTTTGTTTCTTTCTATCTTAGTCGCGAGCAACTGTTTATAATTTATAAGGTACTGATAACATGATCCTCTGTGTGTGACACCACACACCATGTTATCTACAATATAAATTAATTGAACATCTACATTTGGTATATACAAATGTAGACACTTGACCAATGTGATTCTTATAAATGTATATACAAAAGCTAGGCTTTTAGTATACACTCCAACATATCCCCTTCTTTAACTTTCACCTGATGATAACCCGACCTGAGGTCTATTTTAGAGAATACTGCTGCTCCCTTTAGCTGATCGAACAGGTCATCTATTCTGGGAAGGGGATACCTGTTCTTGATGGTGACTTGGTTCAGTTCCCTGTAGTCTATGCACAAGCGCATGCTCCCGTCCTTCTTCTTCACGAACAATACAGGCGCTCCCCATGGTGAGTGACTAGGACGTATGAAGCCCTTGTCAAGCAGCTCTTGTAATTGCCCATGAAGCTCCTTCAGTTCTGCTGGAGTCATGCGGTAGGGCGCTTTGGAGATAGGATTTGTATCAGGAATGAGTTCTATCTCAAATTCAATCTCCCTGTCTGGTGCTAGTCCTGGTAACTCCTCAGGGAAGACTGCTGGGTAGTCACATACGACTCGGACCTCTGCTAGTTGTTGGTCCTTGTCCTGACTGACATTGACTACATGCGTTAAAAATCCCGTACATCCTGAATCCATTAACCTCTGTGCTTTTAGAGCTGAGAGAAACTTCTTGGCCTTTCTCTTTGGTTCTCCGATGTACTCGAACTGTACTTCTACCTCCGGTTGGAATACGACTTTCTGTTTACGGCACTCTATAGAGGCACCGTATCTGATCAGGAAGTCCATTCCAAAGATGACCTCATAATCAGTCATATCTAGCACTATCAGATCACAAAAGAGTTCTCTGTCTGCTATAATGACTGGCACCGCTCTGAGCCAGTGCGTGGATGCCATAATTTCTCCTGAAGGTAAAGTCGTCAGAAACTGACTATTGAGTACCTCTGGGGGTATCGCTAACTTCTCGGCAAATGCCCTGGATATATAAGAATGGGTTGCCCCAGTATCGAACAAGACAGTTGTACTTTGCTGTAAAATACTAATCTGACCTGAAACAACTGTCGAGGCATTTGTTACGTCCTCTCTGGTGAGTGAGTAGATCATAGCATTGGTCGTAGCTGGAGGGGCTTCTAATCTGCCCTGGCTGATGTGTGGACCATCTAAAGCGGCATGCATCTGATGTAGCTGTGCTGGCTGGCCTCCGTACTGAATCGGCTGTGGTTGTGGAAGACTGGTCTTGTTTGGGCACTGCTTAGCCATATGCCCTTCTTGCCCACACTCAAAGCATCCTCGGGTGCCCTTACGACAAACTCCAGGGTGAAATTTCCCGCAAGTAGCACATTTGGGATAACTAGGCTGTTTACTAGCTGGTCCTCCTTTCGGGTAACTCCCTGGTTTGCGCTTGTTTCTGGAGTTCCCTTTCCAGTTAGAGCTGTGGCCCTGTTGTTTCTGAGTACCTGAACCTCCTTGCCCTTTGGACTCTGAGAGGACTTGCTTCTGCTGCTTGATATTGTTCTGATAGTGCTCAGTGGTCAGAGCACTGCTGACTAGTTCTTTAGTGGTTTGCGGCCTATGAACGCCGCCAGCCACGTTCATTGCTATTTCCGACCTCAGCATCTTGAGCATCAACCGGACTCGTTCTTTTTCTGTGCTGACTAGCTCAGGGCATAGACGAGCCAATCTGTTGAATTTCTTCACGGCTTCCTCCACTGAAAGGTTGCCCTGGCGAAACTCAGTGAACTCGTCGTAGTGGCGGTTTGTGACCCGCATGTGAAAGAACTCCTTGAAGAATTCTTTCTCGAAGTCAGCCCATGTCATCTGGTTCACTGGGCGCTTCGCTCTAATTTTCTCCCACCACATATGTGCATCTCCTGTTAAGCAGAAGGAGGCGCACTTCACTTTTTCCTGTTCTGGCCAGTCCAGAAGCTCCATCGTACTCTCCAGTGTTTTGAACCAGGCTTGAGCATCCCATGGTTCACTGGTGCTTGAGAAGTTCTCATGCTTGACTCTCTGCCACTGGATCAGGTAGGCTTCTCTCTTTGCCTCTGCTGCTGGAGCTACTGGTGCTATAGGCTGGACTGGTGGAACCTCTATAACCACTGGGGTTGCTATGTTGGGTTCTGGGGTGACAGTGGGAGTATTCTGCTGATTAGCCTTTAAGGTGGCTATCTCTTGTTGCTGTTCAGCTAGCTGCTGCTGTAACTGAGCCACTAATGCTGTAAGGTCTGGGGGAGGCACTGAACTTCCTGCCTCGTGCTGGGGCTCAGTAGCTGGTACCCTTCTAGCTGGGCGTCCTCGTGCCATTTCTAAAGACATAGAGGACATACATAACTAATCTAATCATGTTTACATAAATACTGCTATCTTGTTAAACATTATCATATACTAACATGCTTCAGTTAACATAAGCTATAACAAGAAAGCAGAAACATAAAAAAAAAATGAGAGGTATTCTTACTTGGAAGCTGCAGGTTCAATGCTGATGTGTGTGTAGGAAGTATGGAACTTTCTGCTCTGATACCACTCTGTAACGACCCGCCTTCTACTAACTAGGCTGTAAGGTCGGACCGTCACAATATGCTGTGCTAGGCTATGTTTTAAGGTGCGGAAACGTGAACTAATTTAAAATTTTGCTAAACTCATGCCAATTGCTACTAAATCTGATCTTACGCTTAAAAGTAACTTTTTAAAGGTTGTACCTATACTCAAAAGAGAGGATCTAACCTTCACATATGATTAAGGACTGAACTTAGGTACTTCCAGCCGAATAGGCGTTCCAATCGATTGGCTGATCGATTGGGATGTTCGGATCGATTCCGATGGCTACTGTGCTCGGGTTAATATTCTGGATCGATCGGCTGATCGATCCAGACTGGCCAATCGATCCAATGATCGATTCCAGAGCTCTCTGTTCACGACAGAACGCGACTGGATCAATCGGCTGATCAATCCAGAAGCTTACTGTTCACGACAGAATGCGACTGGATCGATCGGCTGATCGATCCAGAAGCTTACTGTTCGAGACAGAATGCGACTGGATCGATCGGCTGATCGATCCAGAAGCTTACTGTTCGCGGAACCAGGCTCCCAATCGATCCACTGATCGATTGAGGGCCCCTAATCGATCCACTGATCGATTGGGGTTTCTGATTTCACAACAAACTCTGATTTCAGCACTGTTTCGTGCCAAACTCACATACACAAGTTCTAAAATAACTAGAAAATATTCTATTAGCAAACAACTAACATTCTAAACATGGTTACTAACAAGCTAAGCAGATTTTCTATAATTCCATGCATTTAGATAACTAAATAGGCAAAGAGTAACATAATAAGAAGCACTAAGTTCTTAAACATTCTAGTTATTCCAAGGTCTTTATTCCAGGTTCCATCCACACACATCCTCCTTGCATTGACCTCCAGCCTCCGCTAGTCCATCTTTCCTTTACCTTTATCTGCAGTATAAGGAAAAAGTATCTGTAAGCTTTCGCTTAGTAAGAAACCATCTACCTCACAAAACATGCATACGATACGATTTATGCTTTGAAAACATGCTATTTGAAATATGCACTGAATATGCTAAAGCATGACATGACAGACAAAACATAGAAATAAGAAGTTGATCATGGCAATAAGTGTTAATCATAAACTATGATGTTGTATCAATAGAAAACTAAACTGATACAGAAGCAGAGCTAATTTAATACTAAACTGATGCTAAAGCTGTACTGAATTCACATAACTATGTTGTGAAGTTTTGGAAACTATATTCATAAGTAGATTAAAATAATAATCATGCTGCTGTTTGGGCCCGGCAATTGTACTTGCTATGCGCGCATCCCTAACTAGACCCGGGTTTGCAAGTCCTGAATTTAGTAGGGTTACTAGGTTATCTAAACCTAGGGACGACTATGGGAGCCCAACCCAATGGATATCTAATCCAGTACAGTGCCACTGAAAAAGTAAAATACTGAACATAAGCTAATAACTCTTGTCTTGCTTTTACTAGGTTGTCTAAACCCAGAACTAGGTTATCTGAACCTAGGGGCAACTGTGGGAGCCCACCCATTGGACGTCTAGTCCATAAAAGCTGTAGCAAGACTAATTAAGTTGTAAAATGCTTGTATTTCATTTATCTAAGCTATTTAAAATGCCTATGGTGGCATTTAACTGAGCTAAGCATTTAATCAAACGCTTGGTGTGCGCTAATTCGCACCCTATCACTGAAAATCTGCATACGGCTAAAACAATGCATACAAACATACGACTAGCTACTTATACTACAGGTGAGGGGTTTCTTACCTTCTGCTCTAATTTCTTACGATTCTAATCGCTAGATTTCCGGAGAAGACGATCCTTCCGACGGTCTTCTCGCGCCTAAGCGTTCCTCTCGCGGAAGGGAGCGTCCCCGTATCCAAGACGTCGCCGGAAGGAGCCCTTGGGACCCTAGGGATGGAGCCCTAGGCGTGCTTGTGGTTGGCGCCGAGAAGAGGAAGAGAAAGGAGAAGGGGCGGCGGTGAGGGTTTGAGGGAAAGGTTTTCTCGTTTCAGAAAATAACAATTCCTCACTTAATTCCCTTTTTATATTAAGTGGGTAATTCGACCCTACTTGAATATAAATATAATTGATTCCCTTTTCTTTCAGCACGGCCCTGCTGGGTTCTCCTGGTTACTAGAGTTCACCTTAGGTCGTAGGTCTCAATAGGTCTCGGGTTCAATTCCCGCTTAAGATATTTTACGTTTCTATTTATTTTTGCTACTTCCGCTACTCTAAAAATTTCATAAAAATATTCTAAAATTCCAGAAAAATCATAAAATATTTCTAAAATAACTTTGAGAATTTTCGGGCGCTACAACATCAGAGCCATGTGCTCATCATTACATTTTCAGACAGGATAAGATACAATAAAAATGGTTTATAAATTCTTTTTAACAACTAACTATGCAAGGTGCTTTTAAATTGAGACAATCTTGTTCGGTCCTAATTTATTAGTATGATTTTTTATATTTAGAGAAAAAATATGTACACTTTGATTGTTATTATTTTTATGTTTAACTACCTTATATATGTTGGTGCAACCTTAGGTCAAGGTTGACCTGGTTGACTAGACTTGAGTTGACTGGACTCGAGTTGTGTTTTGATGTTTGACGAGTTATGTTTGACAATGGTTGTATCTTGATGTTTGACAAGGATACAAGCTTGGGAGATTGTGGGTGAAACCTGTGGTCAAGGTTGACCTGGTTGACCCGAGGTGAGTTGACCTGACTCGGAAAAGTCCAAGCAGGGAGCTTGGCACGGGAAAAGTCCAAGCAGGGAGCTTGGCATGGGAAAAGTCCAAGCAGGGAGCTTGGCACGGGAAAAGTCCAAGTATGGAAGCTTGGCACATGGGAAGTCGGAGAGGGCTCGGTAGCTCGTTCTCCGGACTATGGTCAAAGAGGGCTCGGGAGCTCGTTCTCTGGACCGGATGGAAGTTGGAGAGGGCTCGGTAGCTCGTTCTCCGAACTGTGGTCAGAGAGGGCTCGGTAGCTCGTTCTCTGGACCGGATGTGGAAAAGTCCTGGTGAGTGAAGCCAGGCAGACGGGAAAGTCCTGGTGAGTGAAGCCAGGCAGTTAGAAAGTCCTGGTGAGTGAAGCCAGGCAGTTGGGAAATCCTGGTGAGTGAAGCCAGGCAGATTGGAAATCCTGGTGAGTGAAGCCAGGTGAAAACCCTAGTGAGTGAAGCTAGGTGAAAGTCCTGGTGAGTGAAGCCGGGCAAGGGAAAATCCAGATGGATCAAGGGTGATCGGACATCTGGTGATGGGAAGTCCAAGTAGGTCATAGGATTGACCGGATACTTGGTACGGAAAGAAAAGTCTAAGTGGTTCAAAGGGACTGACCTGACACTTAGCGGGGAGTCCTAGCAGGTCAAGGGAGTGACTGGATGCTAGGCGCAATGTACCAACAGGTTAAGATTGACCGGATGTTGGTTTGGACTTGGTTTGGGTGAAAACCATGATCGGATCGATCGGTGATCGATCCGGATATCATGAATATTCCGATCGGCGGTGATCGATCAAGAATACATCGAGTATATCAGATAACCGATCGGTCCGGTGACCGATCGTGAGTCAATCGGCCGAACAGAGCAAGGCACAGAGGGGCTGATCGGTCCGGGACCGATCAAGATAAAGCCCGATCGGTCCCCGGACCGATCAGAGTTCGATCGAGGGCTCTGACCGATCAGTAGGTTCCCTGATCGGTCCACAGACCGATCAGGGCACTAGCCGTTGCGACGCAATGGCTAGATTTCTTCTGTGCTTCTTTCTCCGCGGGTATAAAAGGAGGCTGAGAGCTTCTACACTGTCGCTTCTTCTTCTTCCTTGGATTGAAGCTTCTGCTCCTGTGCTCTGAGGTTCTGAGCTTTGTTGAGCTCGCTTCCGAAGCTTCGCGTGAGCTTCCAGTCGTCGATCAGCTGCTGCAGTTGGGTTGTGAAGTTGCTGCTTCATCGCCTCCGGTCGACAGAGAAGGCAAGCGAGTGTTGCATTCATATTGTTGTTTGTATTTGCTTCTTGCTTTCCTTGTACTCCTTTCTTGTTGTTACAAGTATTGTGGCGAGGTTTCTCCACCCACAAGGAGCATCTATTAGCCGGTTCTCCGGGGACTCATCCACCGACGGATTGATAGGCTTCGTCCACCTTACGGACACGCCGAGGAGTAGGAGTTTATCTCCGAACCTCATTACATCGGTTTGTTTGAGGTTTGTCTTCTTTCCCTTTCGTTTCTGTGTTTATTTTCAGCTGCGCTAACACGTTTTGTAGAAAGAAACGACGATTTGGGGTCGGCTATTCACACCCCCCCTCTCTAGCCTCCGTACGAAGGATCCTAACAAGTGGTATCAGAGCGAGGTTGCTCTTCGTCGGATTAACACCCGGGGGAGCACAAGCTAGAGAATGGATCGACTCGGAGAAGACATCACGTTTCCACCATTCTATGAGTGCTGCGACTTCGCGTATTGGAAGGTAAGAATGAGGTATTTTCTTATGACTAACCTTGAAAATTGGAGTTGTGTTCAATTAGGTTTCAAGTCTCCGATGGACAAGAAAGGAGAAACCCTAGAGAAGAAGGAGTGGACCAAGGAGCAAATCCACCAATCAACCATCAATGATGAGGTAACAAAAATCATTGAATTTTCTTTACCTAATGACATTTTGTGTAGAATAGGTGGTTACAACAACGCCAAGGAGTTGTGGAATAACTTGGCCAAGTTTCATGAGGAGAGCTCCACTTCAAGCCATGAAGAGGAGTCAAGTGAGCCAAGTAGCTCACATCATGGAGGGAGCGAATTAGAAGTTGAGAGTCACTCAACGTCTAAGGAAGAAGAGGAGGAGGTCTCTTCTTCAAGATCGGAGCAAGAAGAAACATCTACCTCCAGAAGGGATGAGTAAGAGAGCCTTCATCCATCCTCAACCCTAGGTAACTCAAGCATTGTAATTTCAAATAAGTTACATATAATATGCTTTGAGTGTAGGGAATTTGGGCACTACAAGAGTAAGTGTCCAAGGAGGGTTAGGAAGACTCCACCGGCACCAAAGGTCAAGGGAGTCGGAGTCCCGACACGCAAAGGCAAGGAGCATGTGGTATGCTTCCAATGCAAGCGAAGGGGACATTATTGGAGTCAATGTCCAAGGGGGAGGCAACCTCACAAGGACAAGGGATGCACATCGATAGGGGGAGCTAAGGCAAACCTTAAGGTACCTTTTAAGGCACACTATTGCAATTCAAATAAGAAACATGCTAGTAGTTTTATTGCTATTGCAAATAATGATGAGCATGTTAACAATAGAAAACCATATGTGTGCTTAGGTGCTAAACATGTTAGCTTAGATAAGGATAATACTAGAAATGTCAACCCTAGGATTAACTCATCTAAGGCTAAGGAGAACCTAGGTAGAAACCCCAAGACAACTAGACATATGCCTAGGAACACCTCAAGAAAGAATGATAAATTAAAACTTGAGGTTTTAGAGAAAGAAAATCAAGTCTTGAGGTCAAGACTTGACACTCTAGAAAAGGCCCTAAAGAATTTAGAGAAGTCAACTCTAGGGTCTAAGGGTCAAATTTCAAAGCCCAAGGACAAGAAAGGTTTGGGTCACAAACCTAAGTCCCAAGTGGTCAAGCCCACTTATCACAATGTTCCATTCGATTATGGAACAAGACCTAGGGCTAGAAAGACCATCACCAAGGTCACAAGGGGAGTCACCCCTAGAGTGGATCTTGATGAGTCCCAAATGACCAAGGCTTCAAAGCCTAGGAGGGTCATTAGAAGGGTTGCTAGGGAAGTCATCCCTAGTGAATACTTAGTGAACCCAATGAGCTCCAATAGGTATTAGGTTCCTAGGAGCGTGATTTCATCACGCTAGATGAGTTAGGGTGTGCCAACCTTACTTGAATAGGTAGTTAACCTAATCATGGCAAAAGGTGGCACTTTAGGAATTTTCAAGGTGCAATCAAGCCTTGAAAATGAAATTGAAAATTATTCCTAAGGTGATTAGGATGTGCCAATCACATTTGAGGAGTTCTCTTAGGTCAATTTAATTGGCACATAGTGATCTAAACATCCTTGGTATGTGATTTTAGGTCTATTACACTTAGGAATATAGAACCTATGGCGAAATGATCAAAACTATCAAAAATGGCAACTAAGGCTAGAATTAGGTATTTTCTATACCTTTATGTGCTATTTGCCATATATTGTTTGTCATATGTCATGTCATGACATCATATTTATTTTATGATCATTTGAAATGTCATGATAACGCTTAGGTTAGTTATATGTCATGCTTTATTTAAGTTTCATACTTTATGCCATGACATCATGACATTGGCACATGTTTTCATTTATGATATCATTTTATGCCATGTCATCATTTCTTGCATTTATAATCAATGAAATTGATCTAAGGATAAACAACACAATTTGATATGGAGATCAAGTTGTTGTTTTTAGAAAATGCATGAAAACTTAGCCTAAGATAACCTAAACCCATATCTCACATCAAAATTGACTTGGATGTGTTTGATACACCTTAGATGTGTGTGAGATATTAGGATGATGAGTTAGGATCAAGGTGCATAGCTCTTGTACCTAGATGAACCTAATTCAAAATTGGGGATCATAGGGAAAGCTTATGTACAAGTCATGTACATATAGCCCAAAGATTGTGGTCCCAAATTAAAGGGTTTAAAATCATTTCAAAATTGATTTGAAAAACCTTGATGAAGCTTTTCTAGTGATAGCATTCATCATTGAGCAAATTGATACAAAGTTGAGGTAAACTTGAACTATTTCAAAGTTTTTGAACTTTGTATCAAGATTTGAAAATGGAAGTTATTTTCATAGAAAACTATTTTTCCTTGATAGTATATGTTATGAGGAATGTATCCTCAAAATTTCACAATTTTTGGAATTTTCTGTAATTTTCTAGAGGTTTCTAAATTTCGGGAGAAGAAATCAGAAATCAGAAATCAGAATTGTGGACCGATCAGAGGGGATTCTGATCAGTCCAGAGTTGCCTGGATCGGTCACCGTGACCGATCCAGGGAATCCCTGATCGGTCTGGTGACCGATCAGGGCGTGCTAATCTGCTGAATTTCGACTGTTTGTCTGAAATTGCAGCTCGGGAAGTGGTGTTTTAGGTTTCTAAATGTTTGAAACTCTCCAAGACATTGTTGGTGCAATGGTCAAGGGGGAGTTGACCTTTAGGGAGAGTTTTACCTATTAGTCAAGGAGGAGTTGACTTTTAGGGGGAGTTTTTACTCGTCGAAATTTTTGAGGATGAATGATATGGGATCATCACTAAGTTAATTGTTGACTCTAGTGTCAAGGGGGAAATTAAGAGTTTCAATGAAAGGTATGGGACTTTCATTAGGAAGAAACCCTTGACCTTGATTCACTCTTTTTGATGTGTGTCAAAAAGGGGGAGAGTAGAAAGGAGAATGGAGAATGTCTAGAGAATGTTCAGGGAAGAACATTGGAAAACCTAAGTTAGGTTATCGAGTTAACCTAACTTGACTATGGGTTTGATTATGGGTTTTGTCAATGGGTTTTGTCAAACATCAAAAAGGGGGAGATTGTTGGTGCAACCTTAGGTCAAGGTTGACCTGGTTGACTAGATTTGAGTTGACTGGACTCGAGTTGTGTTTTGATGTTTGACGAGTTATGTTTGACAATGGTTGTATCTTGATATTTGACAAGGATACAAGCTTGGGAGATTGTGGGTGCAACCTGTGGTCAAGGTTGACCTGGTTGACCCGAGGTGAGTTGACCTGACTCGGAAAAGTCCAAGCAGGGAGCTTGGCATGGGAAAAGTCCAAGCAGGGAGCTTGGCATGGGAAAAGTCCAAGTATGGAAGCTTGGCACATGGGAAGTCGGAGAGGGCTCGGTAGCTCGTTCTCCGGACTGTGGTCAGAGAGGGCTCGGGAGCTCGTTCTCTGGACCGGATGGAAGTCGGAGAGGGCTCGGTAGCTCGTTCTCCGAACTGTGGTCAGAGAGGGCTCGGTAGCTCGTTCTCTGGACCGGATGTGGAAAAGTCCTGGTGAGTGAAGCCAGGCAGACGGGAAAGTCCTGGTGAGTGAAGCCAGGCAGTTAGAAAGTCCTGGTGAGTGAAGCCAGGCAGTTGGAAAAGTCCTGGTGAGTGAAGCCAGGCAGTTGGGAAATCCTGGTGAGTGAAGCCAGGCAGATTGGAAATCCTGGTGAGTGAAGCCAGGTGAAGCTAGGTGAAAGTCCTGGTGAGTGAAGCCGGGCAAGGGAAAATCCAGATGGATCAAGGGTGATCGGACATCTGGTGATGGGAAGTCCAAGTAGGTCATAGGATTGACCGGATACTTGGTACGGAGAGAAAAGTCTAAGTGGGTCAAAGGGATTGACCTGACATTTGGGGAGTCCTAGTCAGTCAAGGGAGTGACCGGATGCTAGGCGCAATGTACCAACAAGTTAAGATTGACCGGATGTTGGTTTCGACTTGGTTTGGGCGAAAACCATCTGGATCGATCCGTGATCGATCCGGATATGAATATTCGATCGGTCGGTGACCGATCGAACACATCGAGCATATCAGATAACGATCGGTCGGTGACCGATCAGAGTCAATCGGCGAACAGAGCAAGGCACAAGAGGGGCTGATCGGTCGGGGACCGATCAGCCTAGGCTAATCGGTCCCGGACCGATCAGAGTTCACGATCGGCCCGTGGACCGATCGAGGTTCCTCGATCGTCCACGCATCGATCAGGCACCAGCCGCACACAACGCCAGATTTCTTCGTGCTTCTTTCTCCGCAGTATAAAGGAGGCCGAGCTTCTACATTGGTCGCTTCTTCTTCTTCCTTGGATTGAAGCTTCCGCTCCCGTGCTCGAGGTTCGAGCTTTGTTAAGCTCGCTCAAGTTTCGCGTGAGCTTCCGATCGTCGATCTGCTGCTTGGGTTGTGAAGTTGCTTCGCCATCGCCTCCGGTCGACAGAGAAGGCAAGCGAGTGTTGCATTCATATTGTTGTTTGTATTTGCTTCTTGCTTTCCTTGTACTCCTTTCTTGTTGTTACAAGTATTGTGGCGAGGTTTCTCCACCCACAAGGAGCATCTATTAGCCGGTTCTCCGGGGACTCATCCACCGACGGATTGATAGGCTTCGTCCACCTTACGGACACGCCGAGGAGTAGGAGTTTATCTCCGAACCTCGTTACATCGGTTTGTTTGAGGTTTGTCTTCTTTCCCTTTCGTTTCTGTGTTTATTTTCAGCTGCGCTAACACGTTTTGTAGAAAGAAACGACGATTTGGGGTCGGCTATTCACACCCCCCCTCTCTAGCCTCCGTACGAAGGATCCTAACAATATATCCCAATGATGCATGAAAATTCAAAAATGACATAAACGAACACTTCGTTCATGAATTTATTTAATACTTGGAAACAAGCTGTTCATTTTATTTTTGGTGCGACCAAATTAAACCTTAAACTCCATCGATATCCTCAAGCAATTAATTCAACGTGCTTCATGAAGGATATACACAGTTCCCATAACCTGCCACAGTGAGTGGTGAATCAAGCATTAGAATCAAGAATAGAGAGGGCGAGCAAATTTGTCAAATTAATTAATTAATATTTTTAATCAATGAATTGATTGTGGACTTACTGGGGTCGTCGCGGACTTTGGTGCCGGTTTCGTTGAAGAAGCAGTTGATGGACCTATGACCCCCTTTGGCGTAGTAAAAGGAGTTCATGGCATAGGATGCTTGTCTGACGATGTCCGTGGAGTAGCATGAGGCGCCTTCTTGTATCGCACTGCAATCCCCTATGGCACCCCCACATACATACTCGATGTTCGCTTGGAGCGCCTCCCTTGGCGCTTCCGGCTTGGCCACGCACCACGGCCCTCTGCCTGATGAGATCGTCGCCGCCAACGCTGCCTATCACATTCATTAATTTGTTCATTGATTAGATCAATCTTGCTGACACGTCATAGAGTCTAAAACATGGAAAAAATATTCTAAATGATTTCAACATTGATCAGATAATCAAATGACAATTATTTATCTGACAAAAAAATGACATGAGTTTTTCTGAGAGAATCTCACCGAGTCATTCGTTAGGCACGGGAGGAGGAAGAAATATAAAAGAAGTAGACATGTGGCCTTCCTCAGTACGTCTGTCATTGTTGATGGATCGAAATTATTGATGTTTTTGAGAATCTCGAAGAAGATTTATATAGTTCTACTTGGAGCGGGAGGAAATAAGAAAGGCAGATAAGAAAAGAAAGTCTTCTTACATAGTCTATTTCAAGCAGGAGTACATGAGAAAGTAAAATTAGAAAAATATTAACCATGTCAAATTTCGAAAGTACTAACTATAATTAATCTTAAATTTAATATATCACCCAAAGATGGAAATAATAACTATACATTAATATAAACCAAAGATGGAAAATAATAATTATACATCAATATTTAAGATTTTAGGTTGAGCTTAGTTTTGTTTAATGATTGCATTTTAAATGATAAAATCTTCAAGAATGTAGCATGGTAATTTCACTATCGATTTTACAGATGATGCACTTGTCATAAACTACTGACGTAAAACGTAAAAGCAAAATTTAGTTAGGCAGTATATCAAAGCTTAGATTCTCTAATAAAAATATACTATTTATAATAGATATTATAATTTTTGTATTATCATTAAATATATTTTAGAAATCAAATTAAAGTATAATCTTCTTTATATAATTTAAAGTCCAATTAAAATTCACTTCATAACCTTCCGAATCTATTTTTTTATTTAATGATAATACAAAAATTATAATATCTATTATAAATAGTATATTTTTATTAGAGGCAATCTAGTTGTCATAATCTATTAAGGTAAAACTTAAAAGATAAAGTTTAATTAGACAATAGATCAAAGCTTAGACGTAGAAAAGAAAATAAATAAATATACTAATAAATTATTTACATGATAAATAAAAAATAAAATTTTTAAAAAATTATAATTAATAAAAAAATAACTTATATCATGTGATGATTAATATTTTTATTTTAATAATAAATAAAAAAAATTATAATGTATAACGACCCAAATTTCCTTGTCTTAAGTTCTAAAAGTCCTTATTAATATTTAGAAATGCTATAGAAATATTCTAGAGATTTTTTTAAAAATTTTTAAAGTATTTTTATGTAATATTTGGAGGTCGTTTGGTATTTTTACTAAATGATAGAAGTTTCGACAAAAATAATGTCCAAGCCGAGATTCGAACTGGAGACCACGGATTAAGCAAAATCCTACGCAAATTCAGCTGACCAAGTGTGCGAGCGGGCGATGTTGATCAAATAAGGGACGATTTATATTTAAAGGATAGTTGATAATAGAAATATTTAAGGTTATAAAAGGATAAGTTAAGAGAGGGATTAGGTTATTTTCTTTTCTCTCAAAATCTTCTTCTCCCTCACGTGTGAGCGGCGTCGGCGACTTCTCTTGGGCGGAAAATGAAGCCGAGTTAGGGCTTCTCTCCGACGGCCAGCGAGGGTCTAGATTCGAGAGTCCTTTGTCTCCTCACGATCCTTTCGTCGAGGAGAGTTCGTGGGCACAAGGAAGGGCCGAGTCTTGTGGTTTCTCCGAAATCCTAAAGGTCTTCCTCGGTTGTAAGTCCAAGAAATATCACTGTAAGTTGCTTACTCACCTGCAGTAAGAGTGGTTTTCGAACCTCGAATTCATTCTTTGATTTCAGTAGAGTTTGTGGCTTTAGAATTTCCTGCCGTGAATTGAGGTTTCAGGCTTGGTTTTCTTCTTTGCATGTATGCTGTAACATGTTTAAGATTTTGTTTGCTGCCGTGAGTTAAGGTTTCATATCCGGTTTTTCTTCTTTATCTAGTATGCTGTAAAGAATGTCGTATGAAACTCACTGCCAAGGACCTCAAAGGAATGAAATAAATTGTATAAACTAGGCATGTAGTTTAGATTTTCCAGCCTATATGTTGTGCATTGAGATTCTAGACTTTCTAGCTTTAATGAAAACGAACAACCCTGTTTCCTTGAGTGTGCAGAGGAGTTTTGCTTCCTTAATAGGCAAGGACATCCCTTTATAATAAGCTTGCACTACCTTGAATTTGAGCCTACAGATTTATTTCCCTTATTTTGAGTTATGTAGGCACTTCCTGAACATGCTATTAGGCTTCGGTTTTGAGTTTCTGTTCAAGTTTTGAAGCATGGATAGATTCTAATATTAAGCATATAGTTTATAGTCTTTATATTACTGCCGTGGGCATAAATAACATGCATGTCATGAATATGCAGTCATTTACTTTTATGGTGCAGATTTGAAGTTTGCTACTTCCTTAATGAGCAGAAATAGCTCTTTAATTTAAAGCATGTGTTCCATTAAATCCTTTTTGAGGATTATGAGTAGTTAAAGTAAGAAAAGACCAAGGTCTTGATAGAATCCCTAAAGTTTAAGAATTGGGATCAGCAGCACACCAAGTGCTCAAAGAAATGCCAAGACATTTTATTATAAGAATATTAAAAGATAAAAAGTATTTTATTTTAAAAAGGCTAGTACCCGACTTCCAAGGTTGTCATTAAACAAATTCAGGTGACCGATTCCAAGGTCTTGGCCCTGGTAAGACTAAGGTCTTTACCCTCGTAGGACTGGTGACTAGCTACCACAGTCTCTATTAGGGAGCGCGCATTGATACTAAGCCTGGGCCCAAGAAGAAGTTTATTATTTTTTTGAAGTATAAGAGTATAAGTTTTCGAAACAAATGAAACAAACCTTACATAAGTTTTAAACTTTAGCAGATTTTCATTTTGCTATTAGTTGAGCACAAGCAGATTTTCTTATTGCTATTAGATGAGTAGTTTTCTATTGCTAATAGAAGTGCAGATTTCTTTTGCTATAGATGTACATGTGCAATTTTCATTTGCTGTTATTTGAGCATGTGCGGTTTTCATTTTTGCTATTAGTAGAGCACGAGCAGATTTTCTAGATCCTTTGCTATTGAATATGCATGATCAGATTTCATTTTCTATTTCCATTTCTTTGCTATGGTTTGACAATGAGCAATATAGAATCTTATTTCCATTCCTTTGCTATGGATTTGAGCAAGAGCAGTATTGAACTATAATGCTATTTCTTTGCTATTAGATTAACATGAGCAGCTATATATGTTTTCTTTTAGAGCATTCAGTTTCTAGTTTCTTCTTGTAGACATGCACATTCGAGTTTTTGTGAGTTAGACAATGCTTACTAAGCATTTGCTTATAGTTTGCATTTCCTCTTACTGCAGATAAAGGAAAAGAGAAAGTGATATAAAGGAAGGCGACAAGGAGATGCTTAACGATGTGTGATGGCTGAACTATGGAAGACTTGGGACTTGCTAAGAGTTTACTTAATTAGATTCATTCCTTTAATTTGCTAGAGAAATAAAGAAGTGTGCATGCAAATTCTTGTGACTAGGATATAGTAGATGATTAATGTTGCTGAAAAGCTTTGAAAGTTGCTAGAATTGGTTTTTTTTGTTTTGACTGGATTTGAGCTATTTGCATTGCTGGAATTGGTTTTCGGTATTACTGGAAATGAATTCAATCTTGCATTTTTGTTTTGCTGGAAAGCTTTCTGGGTTGCTGGAAATTTGAAGTCCGAGAATCAGACGGTGGGATACTATATTATGGTGATCACCTTTGTGTCCCTAATCAAGAAGAACTACGAAAGAAAATTCTAGACGAAGGCCATGGAACACCCTATGCAATGCATCCTGGTTCTACCAAGATGTATCAAGATTTAAAGGAATGCTTCTGGTGGTCTTGAATGAAAAGAGATATTGCAAGATATATCAGTAACTGTCTTACATGCCAACGGGTTAAATCAGAACATCATAGACTGGGCGGAGTTCTGCAACCTATCCAGATTCCAGAATGGAGGTGGGAGGATATATCTATGGACTTTATAGTAGGACTACCCAGGACTACGAATGGATTCTGATCCTGTCCGAAAGTTGATTCAATGGACGCTGGGCACGTGCCACTCTCCGAGTCGCTGACGTAGATCTCCTGACTACCCGCACGGACCTCCGGTGAACCTGCACAGAAGTCGGGCCGGGAAGGGGTTCCCGGCGACGACCCTCCAACGCTCAAGTCAGGCAAAGCTTGACAACAAGAAAGTGGCTCCGAAAATTGTAGAACGCGTACCTCCGGTGAAGGGTGAGGGCCTTTATATAGGGCTGTGGAGAAGCGAGTGCACACATACCGAGGTGTACACGTGTCCTTTCCTATACCGTAGTGTGGGCTCGTCAGAGGAGCTTACCTGACACCATACTGCTACAGTTTGAGCACGTCTTTGATGGGACAGCGGATCCTTCTGCTGTAGGATTTTGAGTATGGCCTGAACGTAGAACATGCCTGCTGTCAGAAAAAGATGTCCCTTGTCCTTTTCCCCTTACCCCCTGCCGAACATCCGGCCGGACAACCTCTGCCTTACGTCCGGCCGGACATTTATGGTGGTTTACTTGGGAGATTCTCAGTCATGTGCTTTGTGGATACTGCTAGCAGTATGCTACCTCATGTCTTCGGCCGAGTGTGCCCTCCGCTCGGCCTTGCGATCTTGTCCAATGAGCGCCAGAACCCTGACTTTCGCCAGGGTGCCTTTAACCATCAACTAGACACCGGTCGGCCGGCCGGCCGATCGACCCACCCCTCTCTGGCCGACCACCTGCCTTTTGACTTCCACGTGGCGTTGACTCCACATAACGGGGGTCCCCTGTTCTTACCGCCGGATCACTTGCCTCCCCTTCAAGTCTAGTCGAAGGAGGCAATTAGTCCGACTGACTGGACTGCGAGTCTAGCCGGGCGGCACCTTCATGCCCTTATCCTCTGCTCGCGCATGGATGGCCTTAAGGTTATTCCACAGCAACATCCCTTTAACCTCCTCGTAATCTGCGCCAATCTTCGACATTAAGGCTGAGCATGCACTCATTAAATGCTTCGAATGGCGGAATGCCACGTGGCACACTGTCGTCATCGTACGGCGGCGGCGGCATGGTGCTTTGATGGGATTGAGGCGGTTCGAAATGGACGGCGCGATGCATGCTTTGATTCCCGTGACCTAGATCCAACGGTGGAGGCCGCCCGGCCTCCACCCTATAAAATCTTCGTTTTCTCACTCCTTCTTTCGCGTGCTCACGGTTATCCCTCGCGTTCTAGAGCTCCGGCGATCGTGTTCTCCTGCTTCCGTCGATCCCCGGTGATCTTCCTTCGATCCTCCTTTTTCTCGTAAGGTTCTCCTCTTTTCTTTCCTGTTTCCGGTGCTTTCTTTCCCCAGTCTTCGCTCCCAGGGTACTCTTCTCGCTTGTTGTTGTCTTTCTTCTGCCTTTTTGCCTTTTCGATTTCTTCCACTCGGACCATGGCTAGTTCTTCTCATCCTGAAGACCAGTCCCTCAGCCCATGGTACACTACCATGCAGTCACGATTCGACCAGCGTGACTTTGATATTCTAACCGATAATTTTGAAATCCCCGATGATTTTGAACTTCTTTTAGCCGGTCCTTCCGCTCGGCCACACAGGCCGCTGCGCGGAGCTTTCTGTGTCTTTCGCGACCAGTTTACTGCCGGTCTGCGTTTCCCTATACATCCCTTCATTATAGATGTTTGTAACTTTTTTGGTGTCCCGCTCGGTAGTCTAGAACCCAACACCTTTCGCCTCCTCTGTGGTGTTGTCGTTTTGTTCAAAATCCACAACATCCCTCTCCGACCGGACGTCTTTTATTACTTCTATTACCCCAAGCAGTCCGAGCCAGGCACTTTCATGTTCCAAGCTCGACCCGGCCTAGTTTTCTTTAATAAACTGCCTTCTTCCAATAAACACTGGAAGGAGTATTTTTTCTATATTCGTATGCCCGATCAGGCAAATTTCCGGACCAAGTGGCAGGTCGACCTACCTCCCACTCCTGAGCTGAAGAAGTTCAAGACCCGACCGGATTACCTTCATGCTGCAAATATGCTAGCCGGTCTACGGCTTGACATCAATAAGCTTCTTCACGAAGGAGTGATGTACATCATCGGCCTGAGTCCAATATGGACTCCTCTTCCGACCGGCTTCGGTAAGAATTTTACTTGGGTATATGCTTTAATTGCTAACTGATTTCTCTTTTTTCCTTTACAGTGGACATTGTCATGGAGTCGGCAATGGCCGACATTTTGAAGAGAAAGGCGGTGGCGCTCGAAGCCGCGGCGGCCAAAGAAATGGAAGCGCTTGGTATCCAGTCGGTCGGCTCACACGAAGAAGAGAGCGGGACACATGCCAGGGAGTCGGCCGCTCAGGCTTCGCTCCCTGAGCTAGCGGCTGGAGCAACCATCAGCCATGAGCTTTCCGCTCGGGGTGACGGCTCAGCTCCTGATGAAGAGCAGCCTCTCTCGAAAAGGCGCCGAGTGGATACTCCCGTCCACTCAGCCACATCTGCTGTTCAACCTTCCGCCCGAGCCACTGCAAGTGCTCGCGGAAAGGCTACGGAGGTCGAAGCCATTTCGTCCGATCGGACTCCTTCGGAATGGGACGAGCCAGCGACCCCTATTGAGGCTATTCCGGTCAGCACCCTTTCGCCCTCTCAACCACTCAGACGTTCAACCATCCACTCTCAATTTTCGGCGCCAGCCTCTGATCCTCTTCCGGATGCCGGTCGGACGACCCCAGGTCATGGCCGCACGACACGAGTCACTCTTCATCTTCCAACTGAAGAACTGCTGCCGGAGGCCGACCAGCCGACAACGCTCGAGCATACCATCACTTTGAAGGGCCCATTAGCTGAGATGTGGGTCGACGCTCGGGCCCGCGTCATGCTGATCCCCCTCCGCAATTTGGCCAATAGCCATATGCAGTAGGCCACGGGTTAAGTTTATTTTTTTCAAGTTTTGTATGCATTCCTTCCGATCGGACAATAACAACTTCTTATTTCTTTTGTCAAAGATGGGTGGAGGAGATTGTTGTCTCCAACCGCCTGGCCTTGGTAGATGAAGAACTACGACAACTGAAGGCGGCAGTCGATCCGTCTAGCTCTCAAGGCCCCTCTTATTCTGAGCTGCAAAAGGAGCTGAAGAAAGCTCAAGATTTGATGGCGGCCGAGTAGAAAAAGACGGCCGATCAGGCCCACGCCTTGGCCGAGTCCGAGCGACAAGTCAAGTCGCTCGACACAAAAATAACCTTGGCCACCACTCGAAAAAACACGGCCATTTCTGACTTGGAGAAGAAGAACGTGGAGGCTCGGGGCCTGGACCTGAAGGTAAAGGAGCTGATGGAGCAGCTTGATAGAGAGAAGGCGGGCTGCTCGGATGACGCGGACAAGCAGAAGGCAGAACTTCAAAATCTGAAGGAGGCTCTTACTGCCTCCCAGGCGGCCCTCAAAGAATATCAAGAGGCCGAACCGAGTCGAGTCGCTGCCCTAAGACAGAGCTACATCCGCTCGCCCGAATTCTCGGAGAAAGTCTGCGAGCGGATGTACACGGCCTTCGACCTGGCTATGACCGCCACCACCACGTATCTGAAGATAAAGGGGCATCTTCCCGAGTCCGCTGTCATCCCGGCCGCAGATCAAGTGGCTCTTCTCAACAACATCCCAACGACGCTTTATGAGTATTTAGAGTAGGAGTCTACATGTAATTAGGCCGCTCGGCCAAAAAATGATCATTTTTGTACTTAGGCCGCTCAGCCTAACGTTTTATTTTTAATGCAATGCTTTCCTTCCTTTTACTTTGTCCTTTTGCCAGCCAATGGGTGTGTTGTCCACTCGCCTATTATCACATTTCTAGTATTTGAAAGGGATTTTTACGAAGTATTTGGCGTGATCCTTTCGCTCGGCTAAATATGTAATATTCCGAATAAGTAACATTCCGTTCTGATAGCAGAGATCGCTCGCTAGATACCGATAAAGTACCTTTGGGTATTGGGCCGAGCGGAACGTTAAGATGTTTAAACGATATTGACGGCGAGTTTCTTGGACACTTACAGCCCTTTTTATTGGCCTCTTCCGCTCGGAGGGTTTATAGACGCCGGCTCGTCTCTCGATTTTTAACGTCGGAGCTCGACGGTCTTCCACACGGAGGGTTTATAGACGTCGGCTCGTCTCTCGATTTTTAACGTCGGAGCTCGACGGTCTTCCGCTCGGAGGGTTTATAGACACCGGCTCGTCTCTCGATTTTTAACGTCGGAGCTCGACGGTCTTCCGCACGGAGGATTTATAGACGCCGGCTCGTCTCTCGATTTTTAATGTCGGAGCTCGACGGTCTTCCGCTCGGAGGGTTTATAGACGCCGGCTCGTCTCTCGATTTTTAACGTCGGAGCTCGACGGTCTTCCGCTCGGAGGGTTTATAGACGCCGGCTCGTCTCTCGATTTTTAACGTCGGAGCTCGACGGTCTTCCGCTCGGAGGGTTTATAGACGCCGACTCGTCTCTCGATTTTTAACGTCGGAGCTCGACGGTCTTTCGCTCGGAGGGTTTATAGACGCAGCTCGTCTCTCGATTTTTAACGTCAGAGCTCGACAGTCTTCCGCTCGGAGGGTTTATAGACGCCGGCTCGTCTCTCGATTTTTAACGTCGGAGCTCGACGGTCTTCCGCTCGGAGGGTTTATAGATGCCGGCTCGTCTCTCGATTTTTAACGTCGGAGCTCGACGGTCTTCCGCTCGGAGGGTTTATAGACGCCGGCTCGTCTCTCGATTTTTAATGTCGGAGCTCGACGGTCTTCCGCACGGAGGGTTTATAGACGCCGGCTCGTCTCTCAATTTTTAACGTCGGAGCTCGACGGTCTTCCGCTCGGAGGGTTTATAGACGCCGGCTCGTCTCTCGATTTTTAACGTCGGAGCTCGACGGTCTTCCGCTCGGAGGGTTTATAGACGCCGGCTCGCCTCTCGATTTTTAACGTCGGAGCTCGACGGTCTTCCGCTCGGAGGGTTTATAGACGCCGGCTCGTCTCTCAATTTTTAACGTCGGAGCTCGACGGTCTTCCGCTCGGAGGGTTTATAGACGCCGGCTCGTCTCTCGATTTTTAACGTCGGAGCTCGACGGTCTTCCGCTCGGAGGGTTTATAGACGCCGGCTCATCTCTCGATTTTTAACGTCGGAGCTCGACGGCCTTTAAGGCTAACTTTAACACAGCCGTTCGACGAAACCCTTAGCCATCCTTTAAATCATTTTTGTTTCCTGCATTACAAGGACATGGGCGACCAAAATATACACAAAAATGAATTACATCAGTGCACCTTTCACCTAGCTCGATAAGGCTGGAGATGATTCGCGCTCCATGGTTGGTCCAGCTGCCGCCCGTCTTTATCCTCCAAATAATAAGCGCCCGAGCGGAGCTTTTCGATGATTTTGAGGGGGCCCGCCCAAGGAACTTCTAGCTTGCCGACATCGCCGACCAGATTCACTTTCTTCCAAACAAGGTCACCAACCTGGAATGCTCTGGGGATTATGCGCCGGTTGTAGTTTTGCCTCATCCGTTGCCGGTACGCCATCAACCAGATGGACGCCTTGGCTCGCTCCTCGTCGACCAAATCTAGTTCCATGTTCCTCCGCTCGGCGTTGCCATCATCATAATTCTGGACTCGGACGAACTCGATCCCCACTTCAACCGGGATCACCGCTTCGCCGCCATACACTAAGTGGAATGGCGTGACGCCCGTTCCCTCCTTTGGGGTCGTTCGGATGGCCCATAGGACGCTCGACACTTCATCCGCCCAGCTTCCTCCCAAATGGTCGAGCCGAGCGCGCAGAATACGAAGAATTTCCCGATTGGCTACTTTGGCTTGACCATTGCTTTGGGGGTATGCCACGGACGTGAAGTGCTGCTCAATGCCATAGCTTCTGCACCAATCTTCGAGCAACTTTTCTGTGAATTGCCGCCCGTTGTCGGAAATAAGTCGGCGAGGGATGCCGAATCGACAGATGATGTGTTGCCAGATGAACTTCTTGACCATCTGCTCGGTGATCTTGGCTAGCGGCTCGATCTCCACCCACTTGGAAAAATAATCGACTGCCACCAGTAGAAATTTCCACTGTCCGGTCGCCATAGGAAATGGACCAACAATATCCATTCCCCACTGATCGAACGGACAGGAGACTGTAGATGCCTTCATTTCCTCTGCCGGTCGGTGGGAGACGTTGTGATACTTCTGGCAAGATAGGCACTTCGCCACGGTCCGAGCGGCGTCTGTTTGTAAGGTTGGCCAGAAGTATCCGGCCAGCAGGATCTACTTAGCCAGCGATCGTCCGCCCGGATGCCCTCCGCATGATCCTTGAAGCACTTCTTGGAGGATGTACGCCGCGTCTTCCGAGTTCACGCATTTCAACAAGGGGCGGGAGAAATCCTTCTTGTATAGTTGATCGCCGATGAGTGTGAACCGGCCGGCTCTCCTCCTCAGAAGCTGGGCTTCATCCCGATCGGACGGTGTAGCACCCGAGCGGAGAAACTCCATGATGGGTGTCCTCCAGTCGATCGGAAACGTGAGGCCCTCCATCCGGTCGACGTGCGCCACCAAAGATACTTGTTCAATCGGCTGCTGGATGGCGACCGGTGTTAGTAAACTTGCGAGTTTGGCTAACTCGTCAGCAGCTTGGTTTTCCGCTCGGGGTATCTTCTGGATAATGACTTCTCTGAAATTGGCTTTGAGCTTTTCGAAGGCTTCGGCGTAGAGTTTGAGCCGAGCGTTGTTAATCTCAAAAGTACCGGAAAGTTGCTGAGCGGCCAGCTACGAATCCGAATGGAGCGTTACTCGACCGGCTCCAACATGCTGAGCCGCCTGCAAGCCGGCTATGAGGGCTTCATACTCAGCTTCATTGTTTGTAGCTCTATAATCTAGCCGGACGGATAAGTGCATCTTTTCTTCTTGAGGAGAGAGCAGCAGTACTCCAATCCCGCTTCCGAGCCGAGTGGATGATCCATCCACAAATATTCTCCACATAGCTTCTGGCTCTAGATTCTGCACCTCAGTCACAAAATCTGCTAAGGACTGCGCTTTGATTGTCGAGCGGGGTTGATATTGAATGTCGAATTCACTCAACTCCGTTGTCCACTTAATAAGCTGTCCGGACGCTTCTGGATTCAATAACACTCGTCCGAGTGGGCTATTAGTTTTGACAATGATGGTATGCGCCAGGAAGTATGGACGAAGGCGCCGAGCGGCGAGGACCAGAGTGAAAGCCAACTTCTCGAGCCCGGTGTAGCGAGATTCAGCATCTTTTAAAATATGGCTCAGAAAATATACAGGCTCTTCTCCGCTCGCCCTTACTAATGCCGAGCCGACTGCTTGCTCATTTGAAGATAAATAGATACAAAGCGGCTCACCTACGGTTGGCTTGGCTAGTACAGGCAGAGAATTCAGATATGCCTTCAGTTCTTCGAACGCCCGATCGCATTCTTCGTTCTAGTGAAATTTAGTGGCTTTGCGCAATATTTTGAAAAAGGGGAGACTCCGATCGGCTGTCTTTGAGATGAATCTGGACAAGGCTGTTATCCGACCGGTCAAGCGCTGCACTTCCCTCAGATTTCTTGGAGGCGGCATATCTTGTAGAGCTTTCACCTTGCTGGGATTTACTTCGATACCCCGCTCGGTCACTATGTAACCCAAGAAACGCCCTCCTTTTGCTCCGAACAGGCACTTCTGAGGGTTTAGCTTGACTCCATATTTCCGTAGCGTTCGGAAAGTTTCCTCCATGTCTTCGAAGAGATGGGCCGCTCGGACGGACTTGATGAGAATGTCGTCCAGGTATACTTCCAGATTTCGCCCGATCTGCTCCCTGAACACTTTGTTCATCAGACGCTGATATGTGGCTCCCGCGTTCTTCAATCCGAACGGCATAACATTATAGCAATAGGTGCCGTCGGGTGTGACGAAGCTGACTTTTTCTTGATCTTCTCGGGCGAGCGGCACTTGATGATATCCTTGGTAAGCGTCGAGCATACATATCAACTCGCAGCTAGATGTGGAGTCCACCAGTTAATCGATCTTAGGCAGAGGATAAAAGTCTTTCAGGCAAGCTTTGTTGAGATCCCGAAAATCTATGCATACTCTCCACTTGTTGCCCGGCTTGGAGACTAATACTACATTCGCCAGCCAGCTCGGAAACTGAACCTCGCGTATATGGTCGGCCTCCAGAAGCTTCTCAACCTCCGCCCGGATGATGGCATTCTGCTCAACGCTGAAATCCCTTTTTCTCTGCTTCACCGGCCGAGCGTCCGGTCGGACATGTAGCTCGTGCTGCGCTATGCTCGGCGAAATTCCGGGCAGCTCATGCATCGACCAGACGAAGACATCACAGTTTCTCTGGAGGCATTTGATCACTTCCTATTTATGGCTTGCCTCCAGGTCGGACGCAATGAACGTTGTGGCCTCCGCTCGGGTCGGGTGAATCTGCACTTCCTCTTTTTCTTCATAAACTAAAGAGGGAGGCTTTTCAGTTATAGCGTTCACCTCGATCCGTGGCGACTTCCGAGCGGAGTGGGCTTCTGATCGGACCATCTCGACGTAGCATCGCCGAGCTGCTAGTTGATCTCCTCGTACTTCTCCCACTTTGTCCTCGACGGGGAACTTGATCTTCTGGTGGAAGGTGGAGACAGCCGCTCGGAACTCGTTGAGCGCCGGTCGTCCCAAAATAACATTGTATGACGAGGGAGAGTCGACCACCACGAAGTTTGCTGTCCGCGTCCTCCTGAGCGGCTCCTCTCCCAGCGAGATAGCCAGCCGGATTTGTCCGATCGGCAGGACTTCATTGCCCGTAAACCCGTAGAGGGGGGTTGTCATGGGCAGCAGCTCGGCTCGATCAATTTGTAGTTGATCGAATGCCTTTTTGAATATGATGTTGACCGAGCTTCCTGTGTCAATAAAAACGTGGTGAATAGTATAATTGGCTATTACCGCTTTGATGAGCAGAGCGTCGTCATGGGGCACTTCAACTCCTTCCAAGTCCCCGGGCCCGAAACTGATTTCGGGTCCGCTCGTCCGCTCTTGGCTGCAGCCGACTGCATGGATCTGGAGCTGCCGGACGCTTGCCTTTCTTGCTCGGTTTGAATCGCCTCCGGTCGGACCGCCAGCTATGATGTTGATCTCGCCCTGGGAAGTGTTGTTTCTATTCTCTTCCTCCCGGGCGGACGGTCTGGGTCGCTCCCTAGACATTCGGGGATTGTCTTCACGTCTCTGTGTATGCTGCCGCTCGGGAGTCTGCCTTTGCCGCCTATCAGGTATTGTCCGTTCGGTTTCATGAGGCCTCTGTCGCCTGTTAGACGATGGTGATCTGCGGCCGCCATTCTGAGGAAAGGGATGAGCAATCAAGGGAAGACTCCGACAATCTCGGGTGTTATGCGTGTCCGTGCGATGGAACGAGCAGAACATGGGAGTCCACTTCTTCTTTGTCCTGGGCCGCTCGGCTGCTACTTCTTGGATATGAGGTCTTGGATGAGAACGAATTGCTTCGGCCCGCGGTCCTCTGGGCGGCTGATTAGCGGCATGCGGCTTCCACTCGGCATGGGGAGCTCGTTCAGTGGGAGTTTCCTTTCTTCGGGCCACTTGGGCTTCCTCCACATTGATGTATTCGTTGGCCCGGTGTAGCATATGATCGTAGTCTCGGGGTGGCTTCCGAATGAGCGATCGGAAGAAATCCCCATCCACGAGGCCTTGTGTGAAGGCATTCATCATGGTTTCCGAGGTGGCTGTAGGGATATCCATGGCCACCTTGTTGAACCGCTGGATATAGGCTCGGAGCGATTCGCGGGCTTCTTGCTTGATGGCAAATAGGCTCACGCTAGTCTTCTGGTAGCGCCGACTGCTGGCGAAGTGGTGGAGGAAGGCCGTTCGGAAGTCTTTGAAGCTTGTGATGGATCCGTCCGGCAACCTCCGAAACCATCGTTGAGCCGATCCCGAGAGGGTGGTAAGAAAAACTCGGCACTTTACTCCATCTGTGTATTGATGGAGAGTAGCTGTGTTATCGAACTTACCCAAATGATCATCCGGATTGGTGGTCCCATTGTATTCACCGATCGCCGGGGGCACATAGTGCTTTGGCAGAGGGTCCTTCAAGATGGCCTCTGAGAACTGACGATTGACCCGCTCGGGCGAGGTGTCCGCTCGGGGGGCTTTTCCTTTTCTGTTATCCCACATTGGTACTTCATCTGACGAAGAGCCTCTATCGCGATTAGCTGCTGCGGCTTCAGGAGGAGTGCGGAAGAGAGCTCGATGGAATGGAACCGTGGCCTGTGGTGCTTCCGCTCAGCCACCTGATACTGATGTGGCTTGCTGCTCAGGCCGCTCGGCTGGTGCCTTCTATTTTTGTTCCACAAGCTTAGCGGCCCTCAACTCGATCAGAGCGTCGAGTTCCTCCGTGGAAAGCGTCACCGTGTGCTGTCGTCCAGCCTCGTTCATTGCTTCCGTTTGGATGCAGGAGCGTTCCCACAGACGGCGCCAAATTGATCCTGTCCGAAAGTTGATTCAACGGACGCTGGGCACGTGCCGCTCTCCGAGTCACTGACATAGATCTCCTGACTACCCGCACGGACCTCCGGTGAACCTACACAGAAGTCGGGCCGGGAAGGGGTTCCCGGCGACGACCCTCTGACGCTCAAGTCAGGCAAAGCTTGACAACAAGAAAGTGGCTCCGAAAATTGTAGAACGCGTACCTCCGGTGAAGGGTGAGGGCCTTTATATAGGGCTGTGGAGAAGCGAGTGCACACATACCGAGGTGTACACGTGTCCTTTCCCATACCGTAGTGTGGGCTCGTCAGAGGAGCTTACCTGACACCATACTACTACAGTTTGAGCACGTCTTTGATGGGACAGCGGATCCTTCTGCTGTAGGATTTTGAGTATGGCCTGAACGTAGAACATGCCTGCTGTCAGAAAAAGATGTCCCTTGTCCTTTTCCCCTTACCCCCTGCCGAACATCCGGCCGGACAGCCTCCGCCTTACGTTCGGCCGGACATTTATGGTGGTTTACTTGGGAGATTCTCAGTCATGTGCTTTGTGGATACTGCTAGCAGTATGCTACCTCATGTCTTCGGCCGAGCGTGCCCTCCGCTCGGCCCTGCGATCTTGTCCAATGAGCGCCGGAACCCTGACTTTCGCCAGGGTGCCTTTAACCATCAACTAGACACCGGCCGGCCGGCCGGCCGGCCGGTCGACCCACCCCTCTCCGGCCGCCACCTGCCTTTTAACTTCCACGTGGTGTTGACTCCACAGAACGGGGGTCCCCTGTTCTTACCGCCGGATCAGATTTGATGCTATCTGGGTAATAGTGGATAGATTGACCAAGTCCGCTCATTTTCTAACTATCAGAACATCCTACTCCATAGAACAATTAGCATAACTGTATGTTAAAGAGGTTATCAGATTGCATGGCATCCCCAAAACCATAATTTCTGATAGAGATGGTCTCTTCACTTCACACTTCTGGGAGTGTGTTCAGAGAGCTCTTGGCACTAAGCTATGGTTTAATACAGTATTTCATCCTATAACAGATGGGCAAACAGAACGAGTAAATCAAGTCCTGGAGGATATGCTACGGGCTTGTGCCTTAGATTTCAAAGGGAGCTAGTGCCGATACCTATGCTTAGCACAATTTGCATATAATAATAGCTATCAAGCTACTATCGGAATAGCACCCTATGAGGACCTATATGGGAGGAGATGTAGATCTCCTATATGCTAGCACGAAGGCGGTGAAAAGAGAGAAATGGGACTCCAGACGGATCTTATCGAGGACACCACCAAAGCTATTCAGAACATTCGCCAAAGGATAGAAACTACTCAAAGCCGGCAGAAGAGCTATGCGGATATGCGCCGTAGACCACTAGAATTTGATGTGGGGGATTTAGTGTTCCTCAAAGAAGCTCCTATGAAAGGAGTAATGAGGTTTGGAAAGAAGGGAAAGTTGAGTCCACGTTATGTGGGGTTGTACCGGATTACCAAAAGGGTTGGCAAGGTAGCGTATGAGCTGGAACTACCTCAAGAAATGTCAGTCATTCATAATGTATTTCATGTCTCAATGCTGAAGAAAAATGTTCCTGATGCGAATCAAATGATTGAGCCATAGACGGTACAAGTTCGAGAGAACCTCAGTTATGAAAGTTGACCTATTCAGATAATAGATCGAGAAGTTAAGAAGCTGAGGAACAAAGAGATACCGTCAGTGAAAGTGTTGCGGCAAGGACAACAGTATGAAGAGGCAACTTGGGAACGCGAGGATGATATGAGACGGAAGTATCCACACTTGTTCTAAGTTCGAGGATGAACTTTTTATAAGGTATGGGGAATTGTAACACCCATAAATTTCCTTTATTTTTACAAAGCGCAAAAAAAAATAGAAGAAGAGAAAAGAAATAAAAATATATGCATAAATGTCCCGGGCTAGGATTTGAACCCGAGACCTCTTGCTTGAAATTTGTTTAAGTAGCCATTAGGTGGTGGTAATGCATCACATGAGCAATATGAAACAATTCCATATATGTGGATGATGTGCAAAGAGACGCTCCAATTTTCGCTTAGTATAAAAGGGGTTGGATGAGATCAAAAATCTAATCTTCCGCCTCCTTTTTCCTCTCTAGCCGAATCCTCTTCTCCCTCCCTTCAAGTTTCGGCCAAGGAAACCTAGGGCTCCAAGTCTTAAAGCTTTCAAATGAGGGATCTAAGGGAGAGTTTCTCCCAATGAGGTAGGACGCAAAAGGAGGGTGACTCGGAGATTAAGGCAAACGAGGGAGGATTTTGGGGTCTTCCTTGCACCTTATAATAGTCAGATCTAGCGAAACGATGTAAGTACCTCTCACCTGCAGTATGAGTAGCTTCGTTAATACATGTTACGATATGTTTTAAACGTATTGCATGTTAAAGGAGATAGATGCTATGAGATGTAAGATACCCTGTAAAGTTTTGGGATTAAGAGCTTGCTTAGATCATCTTGGTTTGCTTCTCATTAAGTTTTGGGACTAAGAAGTATTATCAAGTGCCTAAAGTGCTTCCCTATAAGTACGGAGCAATTAAGCGCACATAAAGTGTTTGGTTAAATGCCAAGTAAGTGGAAGTACAAGAAATTAATAGTTAAAAGGAAGTATTTTAATTTAGAAAGCCATGTACAGTACACAAGGTCCTTGGGTGGAATCCTAGATCGTCCTTAGGCTCCTAAACCGCCTAGTAGTACCTTAATGGGTTTAGGATTAGCTACCTTGGATTGTATTAAGGATGCACAAAAAAGTGTACAATGTCGGGCCCAAGGAAGTGATTATTATTTTCACTATTATGTAATATAAAGTTTTAAACTTCATGGTTTTCTTAGTGGAAGTTTCCTAAGTTGAGAATTTGAGTTATGTAGTGCAGTAGTGATAAACTCAATAATATGCCAAGATGACTGTTTTTATTCCGTTACTAGCATGGTTTTTGTGTTGATGGTTTGCATGATAAACTGGTTTGAAAATACATGTCATGTACATATTTCCGAAGTATGGTTTTAGTGTGAACTACTGGCAAGAGCATGTTTACAATGTTGCATTTTTCTTCAAGCAGTTTAAAAAGCATGTCTTCTTTTAATGTATCATTTTTGTGAGTAGTTGGTACTTACTAAGCATCCACTTATAGATTGCATTTCCTTATACTGCAGATAAAGGTAAAGGAAAGCTCGAGTAGGAGGAGGTAGCAGGTGCATGTTTGAGGGTGTGTGTGTGGCGGACCAATGGAAAGAGATTCGAGAATTGTTAATTTGGGGAACATGTAGAACTTTAGTTTTGTTTCTTCTCTCCGCTTTACCTAAGATACTGGCCCTAACAGGTTGGGAATGAATTTGACTGCTTGGTAGAATTTTGAATGGCAATTGAAAGTGAAATTTGGAGAACATGCTTTTCCGAGTGGAGAAAGGGGATCCTCCGCACGGCCCGTGGCACGGCCGTGTGGAAGAACTCGGTCGTGCCCTTCCTCCTCTCAGCCAAAGGTAACACGATCGTGTGGAAGCACACGGTCGTGCCCTTCCTCCTCTCGGCCAAAGGTAACACGACCGTGTGGAAGCACACGGTCGTGCCCTTCCTCCTCTCGGCCAATTCTACACGACCGTGTGATTCCTCACGGTCGTGTCTCTACTTCTCTTGGCTGAAGTGACACGACCGTGTGGGTTCACACGGTCGTGCCCCATCCATCCTCTACCAAGGGTCACGACCGTGCAACCCTCACACGGTCATTCCCTGTGTCAGTTGGGAGTGCAATGTCTGTCAGGGCTACATGACCCAGATGCACTAGAAGCTTCAGACTCCTTTCGGCCATACGTGGCTACAAGTCATGTCCTATCAGTCATAACAGGTTAGAATAGATCTATGGACTAAGCAGCATGTAACGGGTAAGTGCTGAAAATTTAAGATGTACAAGGAAAGAGTAACGTTTGTCCTGTAGCTTAAGGGTATGAGTAAGGGTGGGCATTACACACCGTTTGTAGGTTTGCCCGTGATCATACTTATAGTGCCTCGAGCGGTGTTACTTCGATTTTCCTCCTGCAGAGCCGTTGTCATCTCGAGGCGCGTTGGTTCGGGCATTCTAGATGGCACGTCCGATAATTGCAACGATCCCTGTTGTGGCTCAGTCGCCCGATATTCCAGCTTGAGCGGACTATTTTGCCTTTGATAGGTTTATTGGTTGGGAGATGTCGGTGATACCGATTGTTATTTGTCTGCTAGTTCTTCAGGGAAAACCAATTTTTAGTGTAATGGGTACCTGACATATGGTAGGTACACCACCTCCTTGGGACGTCTTGTGGCATTTCCATATGCTGAACTGCTTGGGGCCTATGCTAAGGTTGGTCGTGTTACAGAGGAACCACACGAGGTCCTGTTGGTGGATGAACAGGAGCTGTAGACCTATCATTAGTTGGAACTGCAGCAGGTACCACACTTTCTTTTTTGCATGCATCTTGGGCTTCTTCCACATTAATGAATTCAGTAGCTTTTTCAATTAATAAATCAAAGTTGGTCGGAGGATTACGTACCAAATCTTTGAAAAAATCATTATCATTAAGCCCTTGAGAAAAAGCGCTTACTAAAATTTTAGTAGTAGCATTGGGGACATCAATAGCTACTTGATTAAATCTTTTAATGTAGGCTCTGATGCTTTCCTTAGACCCCTGTTTAATAGAAAAAATGCTCCAAGGGGTCTTATGATACCTTATATTGCTGGAGAAATGATGAAGAAATACTTTACGAGTATCTTTAAAATGTCTGATGGAATTTTCTGGCAATCTCTTGAGCTATCTCTGAGTTGCTCCTCCTAGAGTAGTGAGAAATATCTGACACTTGACCCCATCAGTGAATTGATGTAACAAAGCCGTACTTTTAAATTTAGCTTGGTGATCTTCCGGATCAGTGGTCCCAAAATATTCTCCAATATTTAAGCTTTGATAACGCTTAGGTAGCGGATCGTCAAGAGCTCTTTGAGAGAACGGAGTAACAATTCTGTCCGGGGAGCTATCGCTAGTTACTGCTTTCCCTCTGTGTTTTTCCTTTGCAGGTGCTTCATCAGAGGATTCTTGAAGCGCCAATTTTTGTCCTCCTTGTTCCAGAGGGGCACAAAAGCATGCACGAGGATGTAGAGTGGGAGAAACAGGAGCAGGAGTTATGTAAGCAACGTCATCTTCTTCCATACATCTGTTTCTCTAGTGATCCATAGTTAAAACTGCTGGATTTTTTGCAACCGGCAAAGTGCCTCCAGTTTTCAATTGATGTTGCTATTGTTTTTGTAATGTCTTTTGAACCCTGGAATTGATGAGTAATTCCAGATCCTCTTGAGTCAGAGTAATAGTATTAATTTTTACATCGTCCTCTATCACGTAGTCTCAGATTCAGGCAAGAGTTCTCATAGACGGCGCTAAATTTGATCCTGTCTGAGAGCTTGCGGGATGAACCGCTGGGCGATGATGGGTTGTGATGTACAATAACTTCTGATGCCGGAAAATAGAGGAGGATCCGAGAAAACCACAGCGGATCTCACAAGAACCTAAATGCAGAATAATCAATCCGAGAAAACCCAAGCGGATCTGTGAACAATACCTTGCAAAAATGAACTCCGGCGAGCTACCCCCTTGTAAAGGTGAACTTCGATGAGGAACCCCGTGGATCAGCGAAGGCTCGGCGGTCCAATGGATGAACTCCTCTTCCTACGCACTATGAGACCAAACAACAAAACGTTAGTGACCTAAGATCGGGGTGGGAATCCCTAGCTAGGCCCTCCGACGCTCAAGTTAGTCCCTCAGAGAAAAGAAGTACGGAAAAAGTGGGATTAGAGTTTGATTCCGATGCAATGCATATGTTTGCGTAGCTGGCCAGTGGAGAGGATTTCCCTTTTTATTCCACCTCATCTAACCTCCACAGTCATGAGGTGGACCCCGATTTGTTAAAGTTTATTAGGAGATGATGTAAGCTGAAACTGCAATAATAGTTTAAGGAATCTTTTTTATACCCCAGATGTACCTTCTTTGTCGTTTAGCATACCTGTGGAGACTTCTAGAAGCTATTTGCCACCAAATTAATTAAGTTGTCATATGATCAAATATTCTTATTGTTCACCTGTTACATACACTTGGTTAGTCACATAAGCTCATTCTGTATATATGAGGAATATCTTCTGTTGTACTAATCTCGGCTGGTATTCTATACTCGATTGGTTATTTATACCCGACCAGGATTCTACTATTATAAATATGCTAGAAACCGTGCAAGGTTGAAGACCTTTACGCTCGATCTACTTTTCATGCTCGGTTGGTCTATTGAGCCCGATCGATCATACCTTATCGACCGAGATTAACCAGTCGAGCGTATACAAATACTATTGCCCGATAGTCCTTCCCTCGGTCGGTCGTATGCTAAGGATCGTGTGAGACTAAATGCCTCTGTGCTTGGCCAGTCTATTGAGCCCGGCCGATCACACCTTATCGACTGAGATAACTAGTTGGGCATATACAAACATTATTGCATGATACACCTTCCCTCGGTCGGACATATTCTGAGGATCGTGCGAGACTAAATGCCTCTGTGCTCGGCTAGTCTATTGTGCCCGGTCGGTCATACCTTATCGACCGAGATTAACCAGTTGGGCGTATATAAGCATTTAGGACAACTTAAGGCTAAGTGCTTCTACATTCGATCGGTCTCTTACACCCGGTCGATCATTACCTGCTGAACTTATATGCTCGGTCGATCTATTACGTTAGATCGGTCTTTGCCTGGCAAACGTGTAACAACACTCTTACCAAGTCAAACCTTTTTTCTGCCTTCCTAGTCCTTATTGCTCCATTTTTCTCTCCTGCAAAGGGTCCACTTCTCATAACCCATATCACACACTTAAAGGAATTAGGAAAAAGAATATCTATTCAATTGATCTACCAACCTCCTTACTTAAGTGTCTATTGACACAACAAGAGTAAACTAAGTTGTGGCACAGAAGACTGGGTCACACTCATACCATACTCATTTCAAAAATAAGTCAAAACGACTTAATTAGAGGCTTGCCCAAATTAAAATTTACCGAAAATTCAATTTGTAATGCATGTCAACATGGTAAACAAACCAAGTCAACCCATAAGTCAACCAACTTAAGTATAATTAACTCAATACTTGAGCTCCTACACTTAGACCTGTTTGATTCACATGGGGCTAAGTCACTAAGCAAAAATTAATACTGTTTAGTAATAATTGATGAATACTCAAGATTTACTTGGGTAAAATTTCTAAAATCTAAAGATGAAACCTATGAAATCTTTAAGTGTAAAGTACCGAAAAATGGCGAATAATGATAAGGAAATTTTCCATAATTTTTAGAAATTTTTCTGGAATTTTTCGGAGACTGTATGGACGAGTTTACGGAGATGAAAACTGGGCTCGGGAAAGTCTGTTTAGGTTACCCCAAGTAACGAGGAAAAGTTTTATTTTCTTTTATTTTCTTTCCTTTTTCTATTTCTTTCCTCGTCGTTTCTCCACCCGATCCTTCTCCTCTTCCCCGCCGAACCGACGTCGATCTGCCCTAACGGCCTTTCTCCTCCTCTCCTCTGTGTTGCCGCCGACACCAACAATCGACGCCGACTTCACAGCCGGCACCAACTCTGATCGTCTCCTTCCCTCTCTTCGTGGACACCAGGAACCCAGCGCCACTCTCCTCTGCCGACAGTCGCCCTCCCGGAGCGATCCCTACGCCGCCGTCTTGCACCGAGTAGCAGTGTCGCCGGCCAATTTCTCCTCAACCCTAGCATCGTCGTCGGCTACTCCTCCGAGGAGTACCCTAGCGCCGGCAGCCAACCACTCCTTTCCTTTTTCCTCTGATCGCCGGCCAATCTGCCCTACACGGGCTGATTTGCGGCCAAGTGCAGGGAATCCAAGCCTTAGTTTTTATCCTCCCGTGCCCTAGGCTCCTCCTTCTATTAAGGCTCCAGCAGAGAGGAAGAACTTGGCTCCATTGCAGGTAAGGCATATTTGGTATTAGGTTTTTGACTGGGATGTTGACACATAGAGAGTAGTGGTTCTTTGTAGTGTCGGCAACAGATCTGTGGTCAATAGTTCCGGCAAGCAATTTTCGGCAGCAGCTCTAGTTGGCAATGGACCACCAGGAGAGGTTCCGGATTGAGGGTAAGGAGTTATTTGTTTCTTGCTGTAGCTTAAAATCCAAATTTGAGGATGTAAATATTACAAATTTGGATTAGTTGATTTGGGAATTATTATGTTAGCAGGAAAAGAGTGGACAGCAGTAGAACATCTTTTGATGGTGAAACCCTTTTAGTCGTGAGCCACCATTAGCTACGACAAATTTGGTGAGTTTATAGGATGATAACGGTTCATGGATTTAGTTAAATTTAATTGGACTAACGAGAATGGATTCCTAATCGGATTAAGGTTAAGTTAGCTATTGGGTTTATGATATATTTAGCTCACTAGTTCATATTTGACCTAGTTGTACCATGCGTTATGTGTTTGCAGGACATTGTTTGGAGACAAACGTCTAGATACGAGATTTATTGTGATACAGACTACGTATAAAGGCGGGTACCTCTTGACTTATATTTTATGATATTGTCAATTGGATATGCATAGTATTTTATAGCTACAAGCAATGGTCATGTTTGCCTTTGGTATGTCCCGGTTTGATACCCATAGCATGTTCTGTTTTGTCGCTTGTTATGTATCCATGTTTATACCTTGTGATTATTGCCACGAGTACCTTAGTTCCTAGAGTAAGTTACATACCATGCTTTACTGAGTTTAGGACTAGATTCTGGATTTTTATTATCTGACATGTGTACTTATATTTTTATATCATATCTGATCTGTGTACCTAGACCCTTTTTCTTTGATCCATGTATATTGATAGTACATATTTTATGGAGGTGGATATGTTCAGGATCTAGGGTTTTTGATTCCTCATCTGACCTGTGTACCTAGACTATTGATTAGGTCAATTTATTCTAGGGTACACATTTTATATATATGGATTGGTACAGGTTATTGTCATGCTTAGTGTCATGCACCATTCACATGTGCGATTGTCGGCTCCATTATTGTTGAGCACATCGCCAGTTATATGTATCTGCACACACGACCACTCATGGGTTAGTGGTATATTCAGGCAGGGTGTATTGTAGCAGGTGCTCTGTCAAGGGCTCCGTTGGTCCACTCATGGGTTAGTGTGACGCAGCATTGTAGCAGGACAGGGATCCCTCCCCGTCATCCTATACTGGGAGATGAGAGCATTGAGTTCCCCCATTTATGATTTGGGGTAAGGAGGATAGGTGTACTCCGACAGCATCCCGTCCACTCGGTCACTCATCAGGAGTAGAGATGGCAGAGTGCACGGTTGCCACAGCCCTACCCACTCGGTCTCACCATCATGTGTGAGACGGCTGACTGGAGAGTAGGGGTGACCAGGACATGTCATTGGCATCATACGCATGGATGCATTTATTGCTTGTGTTTGCTGCATTTATTTGCTGCATTTGGTTGGATGCATATGTTTGACATGCATACAGGACTTATGATACTCTCAGTTTGACGACCCTTTTGTTCTGGATAGGAGTTCCTGGTGAGTACAACTTCCTCAATTACCTTTCAGTTTTGCATTTTTCCTATATATGATTAGGAAGCTGTATTTCATGTTTATTGTTGTTAGATATATCTTACTAGGCATGTCTATTGGTATTCGCTGAGTTGTTGAACTCACCCCCGTGGATACTATTTTCAGGTACCAGGTTGTTTATGGAGTCGCTTGGAGTATCCTACCTGCCGGCCCCCACGTCACATCAGAAGACCTGTCTCCGTTTTTGTTTAATTGTATTTTGATAGATGAATGTGTGTATTTGGCTTTGTGTTCCGGTTTTGTTTCCGGAGTGTTATGTTGTTGTGTGGTGTAAGCCTAGCCGGCTAGCAGTGTTTTGTTTTGTTTTGTATGGGCTTGTATTTATGTGTTTCCGCTGTGTTGGTTTTGATTTCTGCCGAGTGGACTGATAAAAATATATATTACTACGTGGTTGTTGTTATATTTGTCCAACTGTGTAGGCTGAGATTATTAACTGCGTGGTTGTGTATATATTCCAGCCGCATGTGGCTGATGTATATTGTGTCTGTAGAAATGCTTCAGATTGTCACCCGTACAGAGGAGGTGCTGCCAAAATTTCTTCGGACAGAGACTTTCCCGGGGCGTGACATTAAGACCTTTTGTAACTTAGTAGAAAATGAAAAAGATACTAAAATTAAAAGAATCAGAAGTGACAATGGGGGGATTTGAAAACCTCAAATTTATTGAATTTTGTGAGATTAATGGATATAAACATGAATACTCATGTTCTAGAACCTCCAACAAAATGATTTAGTAGAACAGAAAAATAGAACCCTACAAGAAGCTGCTAGAACCATGTTAAATGAATATACATTAAATAATCATTTTTGGGCTGAAGCAATTAATACAACCTGTTACATTCAAAATAGAATTTGAATCAATAAAATTCATAATAAAATTCCATATGAAATATATTATAATAAAATTCTCAACTTAAACTATTTAAAGATGTTTGGGTGTAAAGTGTATATTTTAAACACTAAGGATTACTTTGGAAAATTCACATCAAAATCAATTCCAGGAATTTTTTAGGGTATTCCACAATTAGTAGGGCTTATAGAGTTTATAATAAAAATACCCTAAAAGTTGAAAAAACAATTAATGTGATTTTTGATGAAAAAGATAACTCACCTAACTCAATAAACGAGAATATTAATCAAAACACTGAAAATATTAATACAACAAACATAGAAGATGACGAAAATGTTCAAATTAAATATAGTCAATTACAAGAACCACCAATCATTGACACTAACATAAGATCATCAAGAACAAGTACTAATCATCCATCTGACAAAATTTTGGGTGATCCAACCTTAGGAGTTCGGATTAGGTCATCTTATAGAAAACTAAGTCAAATAGCCCTCATTTATAAAATTGAACCCAAAACTATAAAAGAAGCCCTACCTGACCTAGACTAGGCATTAGCAATGCAAGTGGAGTTAGCCCAATTTGAAAGAAACTAGGTCTGGGAATTAGTACCTAAACCCATAAATAAAATCATAGTTGATACTAAATGGGTATTTAGGAATAAATTGAATGATCAAAGTGAAATAGTAAGAAATAAAGCTAGGTTAGTTGCAAAAGGGTTCAGCCAAGTAAAAGGGTTAAACTAAGACGAAACCTATGCACTCGTAACCAGACTTGAATCTATTAGAATGTTGCTGGCCTATGCAGCACATAAAGGATTCAAGTTATACCAAATGGATGTAAAGTCAGCTTTCTTAAATGAGTTTATTAAGGAAGAAGTATATGTTAGTCAACCCCCGGGATTTGAGGATTTGGACCACCCAAATCATGTTTTTAGGTTAAAAAAAGGCTCTATATAGACTAAAACAATCACCTAGTGCTTGGTATGAATGACTATCATATTATCTAATATCTAAAGGATTTAAACAAGATCAAATAGATCAAACCTTATTTGTAAAAACTCTAGAAAAAGACATTTTTATAGCCCAAATTTACGTAGATGATATAATTTTTGGTTCAACGAACACTAAATTTTTAAAATAATTTACCAAGTTAATGGAAAGTGAATTTGAAATGAGCCTAGTAGGAGAACTAAACTTTTTCTTAGGCCTACAAGTTAAACAAACCAAAGATTGTATTTTTTTTTATTTCAAACAAAATATGCTAAGGAGTTAATTAGAAAATTTAGAATGGAAAATTCAAAAAATATAAATACTCCAATGGATACTAACATTAAAATAGACTCTGACTTAGAAGGAAAATTAGTAGACTTGAAATACAATAAGAGTGTGATAGGAAGTCTACTGTACCTAACAACAAGTCAACCAGACATCCTATTTGCAGTAGATATGTGTGCAAGATACCAATCTTGTGCAAAAGAGTCACACCTAACAAATTTTAAAAGATTACTTAGGTATATTAAAGGAACCCTAAATGTAGGACTTTGGTACCCTAGAACTTGTACTTTTGACCTAATTGGCTATTCTGAGTTAGACTATGTCGGGTGCAAAGTAGATAGAAAAAGCACAATTGGTCGCTGTCAATTTCTAGGTCATTACCTAGTAAGTTGGTCAAGCAAAAAGCAACACTGTGTTGCTTTATCCACTACTGAAGCTGAGTACATAGCCATAGGGGAATGTGCATCTCAACTATTATGGATGATGCATACTTTAAAGGACTATCAACTAGAATATAAAAACACAAAAATTTCAATTGATAATATAAATTGAATTAACTTAACCAAGAATCCATGTCACGCGCCCGAGGGTAAGGGTGTCCAATCGAAAATCGGATAGCACCTCCCCTGTAACAGTGACAATTGGAACCAATATACATCCACACTCAACATATAAACATATTCAACAGCTCACACAGTTGGATGTAAGCATAACCACGCAGTTTATAAGCAGCCCATACGGCTGAAAGTAAATACAACCACATAGTTTATAAGCATCCCACATGGCTGAAAGTAAACACAACCATGCAGTTTATAAGGAGCCCACACGGTTGAAAGTAAACACAACGGAAATGACAAAAAAATATATGAATGTAAACCCAACAAAATAATTACCCAAAATACCTGCAATCACCAGACTAGACTCCAAAATCCACATCAACTAGTTACAACGTAAACTCACGAAAGAACTATACCACTCAAATAGAAATAAGACTGAAAAGAAAACTATCCTCGAATGTGATGCGAAATTGGCAACTAGGACTCTCCAAGCATCCTTGATTCATCTACCTGCTACCTGGCGAAAGAAAAACCAGTTTATGAGGGTGGTGAGTGATGGGACTCAGCAGGTAAAGGAAAGATAGTGTATGAACATAATATACAAATGGAGAGTGAGTCAATAGTATATAGTCTCATAAGGTAAATAACATATACTAAAATAAAACCATAATATATGCTTATACCTGAAATGATATCCTAGGCTAGGTAATAGAAGATCAAGAGTAATAACAATCGACTACTGAACTGTTCATCACTACGAAGGTAACATGTGAGGTAAAGACATTCTATCAATAAATAAACCAGAGTCAAGCAACATGTGATCAACACATATATAGTTCAGCAAGTATAAAAGAATTACATGGAAAATGAACAACTGTAAACATAAGAAATCAACAACATAGGTATATATAACAATAATAAAAGTGTATGCACTGATGGTCACTCCTACCCACCCTTCTGCTCCATGACCCCTATATGGTCGAGAGGTCGGGTCAGTGATAAACTGTACAACACTCCAGCTACCACTCTCTCAAGTGGCCAAGTGGGTAGTTGCATAGTAGCTAACTAGCTACATCTGCGATGGGGGTCCCTATTGCTCGCAACTCCAGCTTCCTCTACTCATGAACGACCGAGTGGGGGCACGATAGGACAAGCAACATCTGCTCCAGCTACCGCTCTCTCGAGTGGCCAAGGGTGTGGCTCTGGTCAACGACTCTCTCGACCGTAAGGGAGAATTCATCGTTGGCATACATGTAACGATATGATGCGCAAAATACAACATTCATCATATACATATAAACATGAATCAAGTATACTACATGAAGCCAGCATGCTCAATATGGTACATAAATAAACAACAATCAAAGCATACAAGGTTGGTATCTAATATCTGCTACACATCATAGATGGCAACAAGAGACTATATGGATATAGAAATGAATATCTCAAAGGTTTGAGTGGAAGTATCAAGCACAGGAAATATTACGAGTGGAGTCAAGGTAAAGTAGTCATTATCCAAACAATAGCTCATGCACCAAGTTCCAAAGAACTAAAGAGAGTCAAAGTAAGAAGTACCTGCCTCAAATGTAGATCGTCTTAACCATCTTCAAGTCCAAGGTTTGCCTTGAGCTCAACTCCTACAAATATAGGATACAAATCTAGTCTAAGTACTAGAGTACTCCTATTAATAATTCCGTTAACTACTAAGTTAATTAAACTAACTTAGTTAACTCTAAATTGACCTTTAATCAATTATCTATCATTAATTAATCACTAATCAATAAATTCATAAAGCTGTTAATTACTCCAATCATTAACAATATGTTAATTAGTTCTCTTCAAATCATCGTATAACAAAGGAAATCAACTTACTAGCCCAAGTAACTATCTTGTTAATATGCATAAATATATAAATTAAACTTTGATTCAATTGTCTAATTAATCAACCACCTAGTTGGCTAACTAGTTGATCAGCTCAACATAGCTTGAGTTATTTAATTAAAAAATAACTAGTCAATCGATTGGTATGGCTCTCAATATATTGGTTGGCGGAAAAAAAATCGTGCTCAATTGGATAAAAAATATACTCGATTATAGTTATATTATACTGAATTAAAAATATATATATATCTCATTTTGAACTTTTTGTACCTATAAAAACTAATGAGGACTTTTATTTCCTAATGAAAAATCAATCGAGATTGTCAATCTATTTTGAATTAATCGGAGTTATCCAATTAATAAAAAATATATTAGATTCTTATTAAATGATGTTAAATTTTAAAGGAATTATATCTCATTTTATACCTTTTTATCTAAAAAGTATAATTATAATTAGATAAATCAGTATACATTATTATAGAGTTTAAAGGAAGTTGAAGTAAAAAATGGTTTATATGCAAGGAGTAAAAATATTTTTTTTTTAATACAGGACCGAAAAGGAAATTGAATTTGCATGCCAGAATTTAAAGGCAATTTGATCTTAAAATAATTATAGTAAAATTTAAAAATATTTCAATAATACTTATCAAGTGTAGAATGAAAGATAATAGTAAAAATTGCGTAGTGTAAAAATGATAAAATTTCAAATGGTAAGATAAAATTTTCTCTAAAAATATAAAGGATTTAAAAATTATTTTCCTTGTTATTATGCACGTAAAGTTAGTATTAAAAATGTTTTTCATCTTAAAATTTACTTTTATAAAAAAAAAATAACTCCAATGGTTTTAAGGAACCAAAGAAGTCTTTCTAATTCACGTCATTATTAATATTATCAAGTGATTTAATAGACTAAATCGGGTGAATGAAAATTTCACCATTATTTTTCCAATTGGAGATCGGTCCAATTAATCCACAACTCTACCATACTAACTCAGCCATGTCCGTCGAGGTGGGGATATATAATTCTAATTTTGATTTATAATTTCTATTTAGATTATTCCTTCGAATGTCTCCATCCAACAATGTAATATAATTTAAGGATCATACAAACTTATAGTTTAATTTAGCTTTGATCAATTTGCAATATTTAGTGTAATAAAAATTTGTAATTACCATATAAGTGACCAATAAAAAGATATAGTTATTCTTTTAAAATTAAATTAAATTTTTTATTAAAATAATAGAAATTATTTTCTTAACTCATTTTTCATCGTGTAAGCTGACTGAGTTGCGTGAATCGGATGAGTCAAACTGGCAAAGCCAGAAGAGTAGGCTGAGCTGATTAATTTGATCCAATTTGACAGGTTGAATAGGCTTGACTAGCTAGTTAGCTCAGATGAATTTGCTTAGATCAACTCGGTCATCTTGATAAACTAATAGTTTAGTCATATTTATTATAAATAAAAAATATCAATATAATAAATTAAGCCTTAGTTCCCTATCACTATATTCCTAAGAGAGGATATCTCCTGACAATACTCATAGTCACTTTAAGTTGACAAAAGTCAGTAATAAGATATCACAACATAGAAAAAAAATAGAGACAATTAACGTATTAAGTCACTCATGTATAGATCATATATTGTTCATCTAGATCCAGGGGCATGATGTGATGGTAAATAACAAGGTGGATAATTCATACAAAGAAGATTCAATTACCACATTAGGTAATTATTAAATGTCTGAGGTGTTTGAACTACTAGTGATGCTGGGTTGTCAAGCTGTTGGACTGTTGGGCCATAGATATTTGCACTTCCCAAAGTTAGTATTATAGTGACCGATGAAAAATTTTCATGGAACTGAGTCATCAACTTATATAATTAATCGAATCATGAAAACTGAATACTAGGATCAACATTAAAAAATATATTACACATTTATTGGAAGTTGTATTTAGATTTCTCTCATATCCAAGGGAAACATAATAAGTCATGGATAGGTAGATCTTGAAATTTCTTACGTTACTTTTGTAGGGCAAACGGTTTCTTGCCTATCAAAATTGCAAAAAATAAAACTAAAATGCATTGTTTTATCTATTATTAAAGAAAAATATATTTAAGTTTGCAAGGAGATGCAACGACAATAAATAAGAAAAAAAAAGTTTTCTTCTCTTTCGTAAAGGCAATAGTAACCTTAAAAAGTTTTTTTTTCCTTTTCAAGATTTCTAAAATTGTTGGATACAATAAAAATATTTTTGAAATTATTTTTTATTTCTAACATATGTGCGTGGAGCCTTTAGATTGAGACAATCTTGTTCGGTGTAACGCCCGCCCTTACTCATACCCTTAAGGTATAGGACAAACGTTACTCTTTCCTAATTCGTCTAAATTTTTGACATTCTTACCTGTTACAGGCTGCTTAGTCAAAAGATCTATTCTAACCTGTTACAACTGGTAGGACTTGACTTGCAGCCACGTAGGGTTGAAGGGAGTCGGAAGCTTCTAGCGGGTCTGGGTCGTGTGGCCCTGACAGGTGTTGTACTCTCAACTGATACAGGGCACGGTCGTGTGAGGGTTACACGGCCGTGCCCCTTCCTTCCTCTACCAAGGGTCACGGCCATGCAACCCTCACACGATCGTACCCTATGTTAGTTGAGAGTACAACACCTGTCAGGGCCACATGACCCAGACTCGCTAGAAGCTTCCGACTCCCTTCGGCCCTACGCGTCTGCAAGTCAAGTCCTACCAGTCGTAACATGTTAGAATAGATCTATAGACTAAGCTGTTGGTGCGGGAAGCATCCGACGATCGAACCCGAGTTTTGATAATGGCAAAGGATTCAAAGTTAAGGTGTGTGGTGATCTAACAGTCAGAATGAGATTGCAGGAAAGTCCTAAGTGTACTTAGGCAAAAACCCAAATTGTGATTAGGCAAGATGAAAACCCTAGGGGGTGGTAACCCTAGGTCATAGGGGGTGGTAACCCTATGCGGAAAGTCTAGGTGGGTCGAGTGCTTCAGGCAAAAGTCCTAGGGGGGTAACCCTAGGTGGAAAATCCTGGTGTCGCGAACCAGGTGAAAGACTGCACCAACCGGGAAGTGGAAGTCCAGCAGAAAGTCCGGAAGCATTGAGCACCGAGCAAAAGTCCAGTCGATCTAGAGGATCGCACTAGCAACAGGTAAATCTTCTAAGTGGAGTAGGTGAGGACGCGTTCCCCGTAGAGGGAACAGTAGGCGTCGGGTCGACATAGAGTTTCTGGTCGGAAATCTGAAGTCAGACCCGGAGAGTCCGGAGACTGTCATCATACTCTATTATCATATCTATATTGTTTTATGTTAACTTTGTTTTGCAGGGTATGTGTTTGGGACTAACACTTTTTACAGGACTAAATGAGCACAACTTAGCCTCAGATGAATAGTATCCGAGGCGCCTCCATGGAAGCCTCGGATGCAAAGCTGTGCTGTCCACGAAGCAAGCTTGGAGGCGCCTTGAAGGGAGCTCAAGGCGCCTTGGACTGGTGGATGAAGGCGCCTTAGAGAGCATAGAAGGCGCCTTGAAGGGATAAGTCACGACCAATTCAGGCTTGATCCACGCGGGCGACTCGGCTTGTTTAAGGCGCCTTGGATGGGCTTTAGGGCACCTTGAGAACTGTTTAAAAGGGGGTTTCGAGCAGCACCTTCAATCAATGAATTCCAAGCGATCACTTTGCAACTAGCTGCTAACAAGATGACCCGGAAGTGCTGCGACTTGACACCGACGACCCGGAGCTCCGAATCTTCATATTACTATACTGTTGTCGGTATAACTGTCTTTTTCAATTGTACTTAATTATAATATTTGTACTCTATTCAAACTTATAGTTGTTGCCCACGGAAAGTGATCAAGGATCGTGGGCCTTCGAGTAGGAGTCGTCACAAGCTCCGAACAAAGTAAATTCCTTCTTGTCTGTGTGCTTGTTCTTATTTTCCGCTGCTTATTACTCTGTTAGTTTTTCGTACGATTTACGAATTCGAATTGTGAAAGCCACGAGCGCTATTCACCCCCCTCTAGCGCTTTCGATCCAACAATTGATATCAGAGCGAGGTCATTTTGAATCAGTGCAACCACTATTCAAAACATTTTTTTCGTGGTATTTTCAGATTTTTTGGAGTCAAATTAGAATTATCTTAATAGCTACATTCTAATTGTTTTAATCGAATCAGTTTTGCTCGAGGTTGGTGCAATACCACTCGAGCTCGTTTTCCCTTATTTCTCCCGCACTGCTAATCCAAGACCCAGTCTTGGAACCGGTTTTATTGTTTTTGTCGTTTAGATTTTTAATGACCCAACAAGAAGGTTTCAGCACTGTTCGCCCCCCCCCCCCCACTCTTCTCTGAAGAAGACTTCGGATATTGGAAGGGGCGAATGGAAACCTTCCTCAAGACTCAGTTCGATACATGGATGATCGTCAAGACTGTACTACAACTCCCATCCGATGAAGACGGCAAGTCGACACCCTGCGAAAAATGGGAACCGACCATAATCAAGAAGGTGGAAGCTGATGCAAAAGCGACCTGCACCCTCCAGTGCGGACTAACCAAGGAGGAGCTCAATTGAGTTGGTCTGTTCACATCAGCAAAGGGGCTTTGGGAGAAGCTGATCGAACTCCACGAGAGAACCACCGACACAAAAGTAAGTAAACGTGACTTGTTGCTTAATAAATTGTATAACCTAAAAATGCAGGAAGATGAGACGGCCTGTCAACTCCACGCACGTATACAAAACATCCTCAATTCCCTCCACGCAATCGGTCAAAAGGTCGAAAATAGGGACATCATAAGGTATGCACTCAACTCTTTTCCTAGGAGTACATTGTGGGCATCAATGGTAGATGCCTACAAAGTCTCCAAAGATTTATCTTCAATTAAATTAGACGAGCTATTTTCAGAATTCAAACTTCATGAGGAGACTAATGCACAGCCTTCCGAGAAAGGAATTGCTTTGCTTGCAGGTACCGGTGGAGCTCGCGAATCAAGATCACGACGAAGAACCGAACAGGAGCCGGAAGTAGATACCGACTCAGATGAAGAAGACAATGAATTAACCATTGAACTCATGAACCTGGTGAAAAGACTCTACAAGAAGAAGAAAGGTTTCAACAAGAGGGACCTAAAGAAGGCAGTCCAATCCAAGGAGGCCCAACCTAATTCTAAGGTAAAATTTAAAGTGATCTGCTACGGATGCAACTAGAAGGGGCACATCAAGGCCAACTTCCCTAACCAAAAGGAAGCAAAGAAGCAGAGAAGGAAGAAGGCCCTGAAGGTGACGTGGGATGAATCTTCCTCAGAAGACGACGACGATGAACTCGATCAGACGAGTTTACTGGCGTTGATGGCCCAGGACCAAATCAACCTGTCCGAGAGTGAGAGCGAGTCGGAGGCCGAGTCCAAGCGAAGCCACGGATCCGTATCCGTTTCCGAAGGGCCCGATCCCTCTGTAAGTATCTCTCGACTCAATAATTTAGTTAATTATTTGTTACGAAAATTAGCTAAATCAAACCTTAGAGTCAAGTCACTTCTAAAGGAAGTAGAAGTCCTTAAAGAAGTGACTAACTCTAAATCTTTGACTGAACCAGTTCAGATTGGAAATTCAAATCAAGTCCAAAAACTTGAAGAAGAGAAATCCAGCCTGAAAACTCAAGTCAAGGATCTGGAGAAAACACTAGAACAATTTTCTTTAGGTTCCAAGAATCTTGACCTAATTCTTGGGATACAAAAAGTCATTTACAATAGAACTGGTCTAGGATTTAAACCAAAGAAAAAATATAAATCTTATTTATCTCTTGTATAAAGAGCAAATAGAAAAACAGTCCAAGCATGGGTCTCCAAGTCCAAATTGATTAATCAAGTTGGACCTGGTCAACAATGGATCCCGAAGGATCAAATACACTACCTCGATAGACCATATCGAGGCTATGATCCAGGGGGAGCAGAGAGAAAAACGATTTTAATAAAACGAATATAATTCTAAATTTAAAATTAAAAATTAAAAATAAAAAATTTGAAATTAAAAATTCAAAATTCAATTAAAAATTTGAAATTAAATTAAAAATTAAAAATTCAATATTCAATTAAAAATTTGAAATTAAAATTAAAAATTCAAAATTCAAAATTCAATTAAAAATTTGAAATTAAATTAAAATTCAAAATTCAAAACTCAATTAAAAATTCAAAATTAAATAAAAAATTCAAAATTCAATTAAAAATTTGAAATTCAAAATTTAAAATTCAATTAAAAATTCGAAATTAAATTCAATTCGAAATTAATTCAAAATTAAAATTCAACTTAAATCAAATAAGAATAGAAGGAGAATCCAGAATAGCTGGCACCCTCAACTAAACTACCCGACTGGGTAACCAAACTTAATCTACCCGACAGGGTAACCGAACTTTACCTACCCGGCAGGGTAATTAAGATTAGATTAAAAGGGCCTAGGTTTAACTTGATCCACGGTACTAGTGAAGTATTGGATGATAGTACGTTGGGGAAACTTAGTCATTGCATGTCTAGGAAGATATGGCTTCGACCTAGTGCATTTGGCTAAGTGGAACTGACCGAAGCTACCCTTTATAGGATCCTAACAAGTTAGACCAAGGTTTTGTACTAAGTTCAATGGGTATGACTATTTGGAAAACCTTGAAGGCATGGTTACTTTAATGATGTCCTTGTGACTCACCATTGCCCAGAAGTTTATCCAAAGAACGTCTGCTTGTTGAACCCAAAACTAAACCTAAATCTAACACAAAGTTAAACAAAACCCTTAAATTGAAACTAATTCATCTCACAAAATATAGGATTCCCTGATTGAAACTTTAGATCAGGTGAGATGACTAAGTAATTAAAATTAATTCAAAACTAAATTCGTAATTAAAATTAAAATTCGTAATCAAAATTAAATTCAAGATTAATTCAAATTTTTCAATAAATTATTTTTCAAATTAATTAACTTAAAATTATTTTTTCAAAATTAATTAACTTAAAATTATTTTTTCAAAATTAATTAACTTAAAATCATTTTTTTCAAAATTAATTAACTTAAAATTATTTTTCAAAATTAACTTAAAATTATTTTTTTCAAAATTAATTAATTTAAAATTATTTTTTCAAAATTAATTAACTTAAAATTATTTTCAAAATTAATTAAAACTTATTATCATTTTTCAAAGTAATTAACTTAAAATCATTTTTCAAAATTAATCAAACTTAATTATTTTCAAAATTAATCAAACTTAATTATTTTCAAAATTAATCAAACTTAATTATTTTCAAAATTAATCAAACTTATTTTTCAAAATTAATCAAACTTAATTATCTTTCAAACTTAATTAACTTAATTTTTTTCCTAAAATTATTTTTTAAAATTAATTAACTTAAAATTGTTTTTCAAAATCAACTTAAAAATTATTTTCTTAATCAAACTTAAAAATTATTTTTCAAAATCAATCAAATGGAAATTTTTTACCTAAAAATTAATTAAAAAAAAACGTGGCGCCTGTACAAAGGCGCATACCACACAAGGGAGGCACCCTCAACAGCGGCGGGAAATTTCCCGCCGACCTGTTTAAGGCGCCCTAAGGAGCCTTTAAGGCGCCTCCAAAGGCGCCTTCATTCCGCGATTTTGCCAACGAACAGAAGGCTTCTTCTGTTCGTTTTCTGCCGAAACACAACCCAAGTTCTCGTGCGATTTTTCCCTAACCAAGGCGCCTTCAACCCATCTCTTCCTCCTTTAATCCTAGCAATGCCTCCTAGGTATACTCTAAACTCTTATCAATCATCTATTACATAAATTTCGTGCTTGTTTTGCTATTTTTCTTGTATAATGTCAAAAATAGGAAACGTCACATTGTTGATCCTACACCGGCTAGGGCCCCTTCCACGAACCCTACATTCCCCTCAGAGCAACATAGGATAGATTTTGCTAGGTTCACCTTTGAGTCCATTAAACCTAAATATATTGGTAGGGAATTTTTATCCCAATTTTGTCTACCCGCAATCCAGATGATAAACTATTATCATCTGGATAAACTGGTTGACTGCACCACTACAGTGAATCAAGACCTGTGTGCCCAGTTCTATCACAACCTTGAAAAGGTTGATGATAGCACCTATTCCACCCGAGTTGGTGGCACTGACCTTCAATTTACTCCCTCCCTACTTCGCACCAGCTTAGAGCTTAGGGAGTCCCAGTGTACATTTTTGTGTTACTCGAGTAGGGAGCTACCTTTCGGTGATCCCTATTCCCACATTACCTTAGATGACATCTACATGCATTTTTTTAGGGAGGAGAGACCCTTTGGCCTGACTGAATTTAGGTCCACTCTTCTTCGCATTCAGGACTATGTTATGTACAGAGTCCTGACAGCATGTATTCTACCCATCTCATCTCGAGACGTCTCGAAGATGCGATCATCCCACTCGTTCTTTTTGTATGCACTTAATCAGCGCCTAGATATAGACATAGCACTGCATATGTTTCATAACATCATTCTTGCATCTAGTATAGTTACATCTGGAGTGATTCATATGCCCTACTGCCATATCATGACCTAGATATTCTCTGGCTCTAGGATAGACATTACCAGAGGGACACTCATCCCACTTACCATTTATGATGAGTTAGGTCAGCATAGTATTAGATTAGCGGGTGTAGAGGTCACTCCCGAGGGGATTCTGGCTTGGAAGGGTCGACCACCGCCAGTTGCTGCTCCTGGTGCTCCAGAGGCCAAGGACGTACCAAGTGAGGGTGAGGATTGGCCCGACTTCCTAGCAGAGGACTTTTTCTCAGATCCTTCCACCTCTGTTGGACCCTCTACATCTGCCGGTCCTTCGACCTCGGCATCACTCTCCATCGAGGATTGACTCGCCCGTCTTGAGGTTCACTCCATTGAGACTCGACACTTCCTTCGATCTCTCCGATCCGAGATAGCTGCAGGGTTCGCATCTCTCCGAGGCGAGATATGGTGTCAGGGACAGCCTCAGCCGGCACCCGAGCAGCCTCTAGCCGATCCTCCAGCTAACGATCCGCCTGCTTGACTCTATCTTACTCACTTTTTAGATTGTTTGGATATGTCACTCACTTCTTGGAGTTGGTTATTTTATGTTTAGTTGACTTATGCCTTAATTCAGCACTTATTTGTCACTTTTTCAAAATTGTGAGTATAATTTCAAAACCACTTTTAAATTATTTTTGAAAATTATAGGGAAAATAATGATTTTAAAATCCCATTTTCTTAGAATTTTCAAAAATTGGACTTAGTTTAGGCTCTACCCTAGAAATCTTAACTTGACTAAATGGGCCGGCAAGTAGCATGGGTAGGATGCATACCCGAAGAGGTTATTCGGCAAGTAGCATGGGCCGCCTTTCTGTATCGAACTGCAATCCACTCTGCGGGGCCTCCTGTAGGCCTCCTGGACGTTCACCTAGAGTTCCTCCGACTTTAGTCCTATTGTTAGATTATATATATTTATTTGTTTATAACTTTTAGGGTAATTTAATCTTTTTTTTTATTTTCTATTTAGCGTGTAGGGCTTCTTATCTTAACTATATAAAGATTTATATTATGTATTTCTTATTATTAACTTTTAGATTTGATAACATGATTAGTTTTTTCATTTTCTTAATTTCTACATGGTATCAGGGTGGTTCTCCTTTGCTGACTTAATTTTTTTTCTGTCGCCTCTGTTATTGCTTCCTGTTGCTGTCTCCTATAGTTGCTGTCAATTTTAGTTCCAATATGCTTTTCTGTTGATTTTGGTGTTAATGCCCTGTGTTGTCGATTTCGTTGCCAACACTCTTTTTTGCCAATTTTAGCTTGACGCCCTATGCTGTCGATTTCAGCGCCGATGCTCTTTTTTATCGATTTCGACGTCGACGTCCTGTATTGCCAATTTCGACACCGACGTCCTTTTATGTTGATTTCGGCACTGACGCCTTCTGTTGTCGATTTCTCCACCATCCTTTTTTTTTGGTTTGGGCATCAACGCCTTGTGCTGTTAATTTCTACTCCGATATCCTTTTCTACCTCAGATTCTTTGTGTGACTACGGATCATCCTAACACCAGTTTTTGTCGATCGTATAGATGTGTATCCTTGTAGTTTGGTTATTCTGAGCATTATTCATTCTGTCATCATACGTGGTCATACAAATGCCTTGTGGAAATCTGATTCATATATGTTAGAGCAGTTTCAATAGTTTCTTACTTCATAGTCCTCTACCATATCAACTTCCTCTAATATAGGTTTGTCATTGTCTGGTATTTCAGGTATATCTTTATCCTTATGGATTTTGGACATTGTTGTCTTCCATCATATGTCATCTAATTTATCATCGTTTGTTTCTTTTTCTCCAAGTTCATCTATATATATATTGTGACTGCTGATGGTACTCCTATGTCATTAGTAGGTGTTGGTTCAATTGTTACATCTTGTTTATCTTTTACTGATGTTTATTATATTTTGAGTGTTACTTTAAATCTTATTTTTGGTAGTCAATTATGTAAGTCTGGATATCTAGTCTCTTTTTCTTCATCCAATTAATATGTTCAGGTCCCGCAATCTCAAAGATTGTAACGACCCAATTTTCCTTATTTTAAGTTCTAAAAGTCCATAAAATATTTGGAAATACTTTTATAATATTCTAGAGATTTTTAAGAATTTTTAGAGTATTTTTATGTAATTTTTGGAAGTCGTTTAGTAGAGTTACAAAAAGAAAGAAGTTTTGATAAAAAAACGTTGAAGGGGAGACTCGAACCCAAGACCTTGACCTGAACCGAATCTCAGCTGAACCCAGCCCAACCAGCTGAGCTACAAGTTTTTTTTTGTTAACCTTATAAGGAAAGAATTAAGTTTATAGCATAGTTAAGCGATATTTTAGAAACCGAAAATAAACTTTGAAAATAAAAAGGTGTGCGGATAAGGATTCGAAGCCTAGACCCTTGGTTTGGTTGAGAGCCGACTAACCAACTGGACTGCGCGTGTTTTATTAACCTAGTATGGAGAGAAATAGATTTAAGCATAGTTGGAATCGAATTCAAACTAGGTTATAAAAAGAGGTTAAGTTAAGAGAGGAAAACCTAAAAAAACTTTCTCTCGAAATTTCTCCTCTCCTCTCTCGCGACGGCGCCGACTCTCTCGGGCGAAACCGCAGCCAAGGCTAGGGTTTCCTCCTCTCGACGTCGGCGAGGCGTTTTCCGGCCGGTCTCCACGCGTGGGTGACCATTCCGGCAAGGGGAGCTCGGGAAACACAAGAAAAAGGGAGAAATCGGAGCTCCACCGAAACCCTAGAGCGTTTCCTTCGGATTGTAAGTCCAAGAACCGGATGTAAGTGCTTCTCACCTGCGGTAGGAGTAGCTTTCGGGGTTTTTCGTTTGCGTTTTGCTGTTGTGCAATGAACAAGAGCAGCTTTTCATTCTAGCATACGGTTTTGATCTCAACCCTTGCTCTAACAATCCGGTTTAAGATTGGGTTTCAATTCCTTTAATGTTTTTAGTGCACGGACAGAATCTTGAGGTTTCCCTTGTTTTATCACAGCATGTTTTTGATGTGTTTACCTCACAAATTCAAGCATGTTTAAGTGGATATAAATTACTTCAAGTTACAGCATGATGAAAGATTGTTAGGTTCATGAATAAGTTAGTTGTTACAAGCTTGATGTGTGAAAACTTTTACTGCCATGAGCCTAACTAGGGAAAACTTTTCCATACAGTTTTGTTATTGACTGTTGAAATTCGGTTTGCAATATACCATGATTACTTACCAGTAGTGTAGTTGTTTTTAAAACTCTGTGGAGATTAGTTGAATAAGTACTGGCTTATATTAGTGATATATGCTTTAGAATCTCTCGTATAATGAATAAATGAGAGAAGTGCAAGTAAAGAAAGACTAAGTCACAATCTGATCCTAAATTTCCAGAATTTAGAATCAAAGCACACAAATAAATGCCAAGGCATTTTATTAGAAGAAGTATTTAAAGAAGGATATAAAGAAAAGTATTTTACTTTTAAAAGGGCATGTACCGGACACAAAGTCCAAGGGATGGGCTCCAAGTTGCCCCTAGACATAAGGTCTAGAAGTGTCTTAATGGACTTGGGATTAGCTACCTCAATTCTCATTAAGAAAGGCGCGCAAAGTGGTACAATGCCGGGCCCAAGTAAAGTTGAATATTATTTTAAAGTATAAAAGTATTAATTTGGAAACAAATAGAACAAGTTCCTTTATCCAAGTTGCAAATTTTAGCAAGTTAAATGGTTGTTTCCTTTAGAGATGCATGATGTAGTTCTATATTGCTATTTTCATGTTGAGCATGTACTCTTTGCTTTCTTTAATGTTTATGCATTCCTTATCGGATTTTGTGAGTAGAAAGCACTTACTAAGCTTTTAGCTTATAGATGCTACTTTTCCTCCTACTGCAGATATAGATAAAAATAAAGGAAAAGCTAAAGTGGTATAGAAGAAGGCGACAAGGAGACACTGGTGATGTGTGTGTGGATGGCGGTGATGGAAGATTTGGGGACCTTGCTTTTAAATTTCTGCAAGTTAAATTATTTAGGTTTCTTCTTAAATAACTAGGAGAATTAATAAAAAATTCAGATTCTTTATGCTCTCCCTGTTTTACTGTTTTGAAGTTGATTAAATACGTTGGTTCTGTTGAGTACAATATGAATTGTTTGAGTTATATGAAATTCGGTTTTGGTGCATTGCTTAAATCTGGAGTTTCAGATTGTTGCCGTGGAGTTTGGAAAATTCAGATCCTTTCATGTTGCTTAAAACTGTAAAGTTCTATATTATTGTAGCCTGAATTGCATTGCTTAAGCTTGAGAACTATTTCGGCCGAGATACTTATCTGCTCTTGTGTTATCTGTTGCTTCTGGAAGTTTGGTTTTTAATTGCAAAGTAACTTTCTGTGAAAACTGATATGCCATGAGTTTGCTCAAGATGAGTAATAGCCATATATGCTAATCTGTTAATGGTTGTTAGATGTATGATTGGTAGAAGTACATGCAAAATGTTAACTGGTAGTTTACAAATTTATCATGTGCAAGTTTGCTTAAATTCTTAATGTGAACAAATGATGGATTTCATTTGCTGGGTTAACTAATTCAATTTGCAAGTTTTAAATGCCTACACATTTGTGGCTATACATGTTAACTGGAATTCGTTTGCAAGTTAACTGAATTGGTTTACAGATCTATACTTGCCTATAAGTGTTAAATGCTAAACACTGTCATGGTAACATGTTGATACATTTTAGCATGATTGATAAGCTTGGTTGAGGGTAGTACTGAGATAATTAGAAGTGATAGCATGCTAAAAAAAAAAAAAAAAATAGTGGTTAAGTAACGTTCACCTTAAATAGTAGTAGTAAAGAAATTGGGTGGTCGCTACAGTTGGTATCAGAGCAGGTCCATTTTCCAGCAACACACACACATCAGCATCATCCTTGCCACTTTCAAGTAAGAAAGTATTTAAGTTCTTTCTTTAGTGCTTTCCTTTATTATTATTATTTGCAGTATGGATGGATTGTTTATAAGTGATTAAGTAAGATAAGAGTTTTTAGCTATTTCCTTTCTTAATATATAAATGTGTATGTTTAGAAAGGGTAGAGAAATTATCAAATTTTCTTATTTGTTTAACTAGATGTCGAGAAGAGGACGTCCCCGTACCGCTCGTACTGAGGACCAAGTTCAGGAGGAAGAGAGGCCAGGCTCAACTGAGCCCAATCTTTCTGAAGTTGTTGCCCAACTTCAGAAACAAGTAGCTGAGCAGCAGCAAGTAATTGCCAATCTGATGGCAAATCAACAACCAGTCCCTCCTACTCCTCAAACAGTAACTGTGGAGACTCCAGTGGTAACTGAGGTTCCACCAGCTGCCCAAGGAGTCGTCACAGCACCCCAGAGACAAGAATCCTACCTCATTCAGTGGCTGAAACTGAAACCAGAAAGCTTCTCAGGCACGACAGAGCCCTGGGATGCCCAGGCTTGGTTCAAAACACTAGAGAGCACCATGGAGCTTCTTGACTGGCCAGAAGTTGAGAAAGTTAAGTGTGCCTCCTTCTGCCTGACTGGAGATGCACGCATGTGGTGGGAGAGAGTAAAGAGCAAGAGGGCAATCAATCAGATGAAATGGATTGATTTTGAGACAGAATTCTACGATGAGTTCTTTCGCCAAAAGATCACCAATAAGCACTACGAGGAGTTTATGGAGTTCAGACAGGGGGATCTGACAGTGGAGGAAGTAGTTAAAAGATTCAACAGGCTAGCTCGTCTCTGCCCAGAACTAGTAAGTACAGAGAAGGAGCGAGTCAGACTAATGCTCAGAATGCTGAAGCCTGTGATATCACTTAATGTGAGCAGTGGGACCCATCAGCCCCTGATTGGAGAAGAGTTGGTCAGTAGAGCCTTAGTAGCTGAGCACTACCTGAACAGCATGAAGGCACAAAGAGAGCAACACAAGCCAATCAAGATGGAGACCAAGACTGGGGGAAATCAGAAACCCCAGTCAAATAATCAGAACTGGAAAGGCAAGGGCACTAAAAGAAAGCAGTGGGATTCAGGAAGTAACCAGAAGGGAGGACCAGAGACCAAACAGACTAAGCTCCTTCCCTGCCCTAAATGTGGGAGAACACATCCAGGAGCCTGCCTCTTGGGTAAGACTGGATGTTATTCTTGTGGTCAAGAAGGACACATGGCCAAACAGTGTCCTAACAAGTTCAAAGCACCCCAGCCACAGCCAATACAATATGGAGCCAAGCCTCAACTACATTATATGCCTGCAACTCTGGAAGGACCTCAGATCAGTCAAGGAAGGTTGGAAGCTCCACCAGTTCCAGCCTTTGACAATGCCAGAGTATTCTCCCTTACCAAAGAGGAAGCTGCTAGTGCCTCCACGGTCGTAACAGGTCAAGTAGTTATTTTTCAGCATATAGCTACTGCACTATTTGATACTGGGGCGACCCATTCTTTTGTATCCATACCTTTTGCCAAAGAACTACAGGTACCTACAGAAAACATGAATTTCAAGTTCCTGACAACTCTAGTCAGTGGCTTCGGTCTGTACCAGTCAGAATTTCAGACCGAGAGCTATGTGTTAATCTGGTAGTCCTCGCTATGCAGGATTTCGATATCATTTTGGGTATGGATTTCCTCAGCAAGTACAGTGCTTCAGTGGACTGCCGCAGAAGAAAAGTGATCTTTAGTCCAGAAGGTGAACCATCCTTTGAATTTACAGGAGTACCAAAGAGGAAGACCCAGAAATTCCTCTCTTCTCTCACAGCTCACCAGATGTTAGCTAAAGGGTGTGCTGGTTTTCTTGCATTCATTGTGAGTACAGAGGAAGAAGAAAGACCTAAGCAGGAGGAAGTTCGGGTAGTCTGTGAGTATCCAGAGGTGTTCCCAGAAGAGCTACCTGGACTACCTCCCAATAGAGAGGTGGAGTTTGAGATTGAACTGGTTCCTGGTACCGGTCCAATTTCAAAAGCTCCATATCGCATGTCTCCAGCAGAGCTAAAAGAGTTACAAGAGCAACTTCAGGAGCTACTTGACAAGGGTTTCATACGCCCTAGTCACTCACCATGGGGAGCTCCTGTGTTGTTTGTCAAGAAGAAGGATGGATCTATGCGAATGTGCATAGATTATAGAGCTCTGAATCAAGTGACCATCAAGAACAGGTATCCACTGCCCAGGATCGATGATTTATTTGACCAATTGAAAGGGGCAACAGTGTTCTCCAAGATAGATCTGCGCTCTGGGTACCATCAGTTAAAAGTGAAGGAGAGTGATATACCCAGAACTGCTTTCAGGACCGGATATGGACACTATGAATTCGTGGTCATGCCTTTTGGTGTGACTAATGCACCTGCAGTTTTTATGGACTTGATGAATAGAGTGTTCAGTGAATACCTTGACAAGTTTGTCATTGTGTTCATCGACGACATTCTAATCTATTCCAGAACCCCAGAGGAGCATGACACGCACTTGAGAATAGTCCTGCAGACCCTTCAGCGAAAGCAGCTCTATGCTAAATTCTCAAAGTGCGAGTTCTGGTTGGAGCAGGTGGCATTTCTAGGTCACATTGTTTCAAAAGAAGGCATTCAGGTAGATCCAGCCAAAGTAGAAGCGGTCAGCAACTGGAAGAGACCCAAGAATGCCAGGGAGATCAGAAGCTTCCTTGGTTTAGCTGGGTACTACAGGAAATTTGTGGAGGACTTTTCCAGGATAGCCTCTCCACTTACAGCCCTCACCAGGAAGGACAAGAAGTTTGAATGGTCAGATAAATGTGAGCAGAGTTTTCAAGAACTCAAGAGGAGACTGACCAGTGCTCCTATACTGACTGTTCCAGAGGATGACAAGAGTTTTGACATCTACAGTGATGCTTCCAAGATGGGCTTAGGAGCTGTACTCATGCAGGAAGGAAAAGTTATAGCTTATGCTTCCAGACAACTCAAAGACTACGAGAAGAATTACCCCACTCATGATCTTGAGCTGGCAGCTGTGGTCTTTGCACTGAAACTCTGGCGACACTATTTGTATGGAGTCCAGTGCAGAATCTTCACAGACCATCAGAGTCTTAAGTACTTCTTTACTCAGAAGGATTTAAACATGAGGCAGCGTAGGTGGCTAGAGTTGGTCAAAGATTATGACTGTGAAATCCTCTACCACCCAGGTAAAGCTAATAAAGTGGCAGATGCACTAAGCAGAAAATCCAGTGCATCCCTGATGTCCTTGACTTCATTAGCCCTGCCACTACAGAAGGAGTTGTCAGATTTCGGACTTGAAATTATTTATGGGCAACTTTCTGCATTGACCCTAGAGTCAACCCTGCTTGAGGATATACAGAAAAAGCAAAGTGAAGATCCAGATATCCAAAAGATCAAGCAAGGAATACAAGAAGAAAGAAATTCAGAATTTCGAGTATCAGACAATGGAATTCTTTATCGGAAATCGCCTTTGTGTTCCCAATGATGAAGAGCCGAGAAAGAGAATTTTAGAAGAGGCCCATAGTACGCCATACTCTATGCATCCTGGTTCTACCAAGATGTACCAAGACGTGAAACAGAAATTCGGTGGTCCGGACTCTAAATATGTCAATATCTGTCTGACATGTCGAGAGTCAAAGCGAACACCAGAGACCAGGAGGAGTTCTACAGCCTCTTCCTATACCGGAGTGGAAGTGGGAAGACATATCCATGGATTTCATAACAGGTCTCCCAAGAACCACAAATGGATACGATGCGATATGGGTGATAGTGGACAGATTGACCAAGTCCGCTCATTTCCTAGCCATCAAGGTGTCACTCTATAGAGCGATTAGCACAGCTGTATGTTAAAGAGGTGATCAGACTTCACGGAGTTCCCAAATCTATTATTTCTGATAGAGATGGGCGCTTCACCTCTCACTTTTGGGAGTGTGTACAGACTGCACTAGGCACCAAGCTCAAGTTCAGCACAGCCTTCCATCCTCAGACTGATGGACAGACAGAGCGAGTAAATCAGATCCTGGAAGATATGCTCAGGGCTTGTGCACTAGATTTTAAAGGCAGTTGGTGCAAGTATCTATGCTTAGCTGAGTTTGCCTACAACAACAGCTACCAAGCCACCATCAGGATGGCACCATAAGAGTCATTGTATGGCAGAAAGTGCAGATCACCTATATGCTGGCAAGAAGCAGGTGAAAGAAAGGAAATGGAAGTGGAGCTGGGCATTTAGACAGAGCTGATAGAAGAAACCACTTAGGCTGTCCAGAAAATCAGACAGAGGATTGAGACTGCCCAGAGTAGACAGAAAAGCTATGCTGACACACGCCGTAGGCCACTGGAATTTCAAGTAGGAGATTCAGTTTTTCTCAAAGTTGCTCCTATGAAGGGAGTGATGAGATTTGGCAAGAAGGGCAAATTGAGTCCTCGCTATGTAGGACCTTACCTGATTACAGACAGGATTGGGAAGGTAGCTTACAAGCTGGAATTACCACGAGACATGTCAGCAATACACAATGTGTTTCATGTCTCCATGTTAAAGAAGTGCCTCCATGACCCTAGCCAAGTGATTGAGCCTCAGTCAGTGCAAATCCAAGAGGATGTTAGTTTTGAGAGTAGACCTACACAGATAGTGGACAGGGCAGTCAAGAGACTAAGAAGCAAGGAAGTACCACTAGTGAAGGTCGTCTGGCAGAACCAGAAGCACGAGGAAGTCACTTTGGAGCGGGAGGACAGTATGAGACAGAAGTATCCAGAGCTATTCTAAGTTCGAGGACAAACTTTTTATTAGGTATGGGGAATTGTAACGACCCAATTTTCCTTATTTTAAGTTCTAAAAGTCCATAAAATATTTGGAAATACTTTTATAATATTCTAGAGATTTTTAGGAATTTTTAGAGTATTTTTATGTAATTTTTGGAGGTCGTTTAGTAGAGTTACAAAAAGAAAGAAGTTTTGATAAAAAAACGTTGAAGGGGAGACTCGAACCCAAGACCTTGACCCGAACCGAATCTCAGCTGAACCCAGCCCAACCAGCTGAGCTACAAGTTTTTTTTTGTTAACCTTATAAGGAAAGAATTAAGTTTATAGCATAGTTAAGCGATATTTTAGAAACCGAAAATAAACTTTGAAAATAAAAAGGTGCGCGGATAAGGATTCGAAGCCTAGACCCTTGGTTTGGTTGAGAGCCGACTAACCAACTGGACTGCGCGTGTTTTATTAACCTAGTATGGAGAGAAATAGATTTAAGCATAGTTGGAATTGAATTCAAACTAGGTTATAAAAAGAGGTTAAGTTAAGAGAGGAAAACCTAAAAAAACTTTCTCTCGAAATTTCTCCTCTCCTCTCTCACGACGGCGCCGACTCTCTCGGGCGAAACCGCAGCCAAGGCTAGGGTTTCCTCCTCTCGACGTCGGCGAGGCGTTTTCCGGCCGGTCTCCACGCGTGGGTGACCATTCCGGCAAGGGGAGCTCGGGAAACACAAGAAAAAGGGAGAAATTGGAGCTCCACCGAAACCCTAGAGCGTTTCCTTCGGATTGTAAGTCCAAGAACCGGATGTAAGTGCTTCTCACCTGCGGTAGGAGTAGCTTTCGGGGTTTTTCGTTTACGTTTTGCTGTTGTGCAATGAACAAGAGCAGCTTTTCATTCTAGCATACGGTTTTGATCTCAACCCTTGCTCTAACAATCCGGTTTAAGATTGGGTTTCAATTCCTTTAATGTTTTTAGTGCACGGACAGAATCTTGAGGTTTCCCTTGTTTTATCACAGCATGTTTTTGATGTGTTTACCTCACAAATTCAAGCATGTTTAAGTGGATATAAATTACTTCAAGTTACAGCATGATGAAAGATTGTTAGGTTCATGAATAAGTTAGTTGTTACAAGCTTGATGTGTGAAAACTTTTACTGCCATGAGCCTAACTAGGGAAAACTTTTCCATACAGTTTTGTTATTGACTGTTGAAATTCGGTTTGCAATATACCATGATTACTTACCAGTAGTGTAGTTGTTTTTAAAACTCTGTGGAGATTAGTTGAATAAGTACTGGCTTATATTAGTGATATATGCTTTAGAATCTCTCGTATAATGAATAAATGAGAGAAGTGCAAGTAAAGAAAGACTAAGTCACAATCTGATCCTAAATTTCCAGAATTTAGAATCAAAGCACACAAATAAATGCCAAGGCATTTTATTAGAAGAAGTATTTAAAGAAGGATATAAAGAAAAGTATTTTACTTTTAAAAGGGCATGTACCGGACACAAAGTCCAAGGGATGGGCTCCAAGTTGCCCCTAGACATAAGGTCTAGAAGTGTCTTAATGGACTTGGGATTAGCTACCTCAATTCTCATTAAGAAAGGCGCGTAAAGTGGTACAATGCCGGGCCCAAGTAAAGTTGAATATTATTTTAAAGTATAAAAGTATTAATTTGGAAACAAATAGAACAAGTTCCTTTATCCAAGTTGCAAATTTTAGCAAGTTAAATGGTTGTTTCCTTTAGAGATGCATGATGTAGTTCTATATTGCTATTTTCATGTTGAGCATGTACTCTTTGCTTTCTTTAATGTTTATGCATTCCTTATCGGATTTTGTGAGTAGAAAGCACTTACTAAGCTTTTAGCTTATAGATGCTACTTTTCCTCCTACTGCAGATATAGATAAAAATAAAGGAAAAGCTAAAGTGGTATAGAAGAAGGCGACAAGGAGACACTGGTGATGTGTGTGTGGATGGCGGTGATGGAAGATTTGGGGACCTTGCTTTTAAATTTCTGCAAGTTAAATTATTTAGGTTTCTTCTTAAATAACTAGGAGAATTAATAAAAAAATTCAGATTCTTTATGCTCTTCCTGTTTTACTGTTTTGAAGTTGATTAAATACGTTGGTTCTGTTGAGTACAATATGAATTGTTTGAGTTATATGAAATTCGGTTTTGGTGCATTGCTTAAATCTGGAGTTTCAGATTGTTGCCGTGGAGTTTGGAAAATTCAGATCCTTTTATGTTGCTTAAAACTGTAAAGTTCTATATTATTGTAGCCTGAATTGCATTGCTTAAGCTTGAGAACTATTTCGGCCGTGATACTTATCTGCTCTTGTGTTATCTGTTGCTGCTGGAAGTTTGGTTTTTTTAATTGCAAAGTAACTTTCTGTGAAAACTGATATGCCATGAGTTTGCTCAAGATGAGTAATAGCCATATATGCTAATCTGTTAATGGTTGTTAGATGTATGATTGGTAGAAGTACATGCAAAATGTTAACTGGTAGTTTACAAATTTATCATGTGCAAGTTTGCTTAAATTCTTAATGTGAACAAATGATGGATTTCGTTTGCTGGGTTAACTAATTCAATTTGCAAGTTTTAAATGCCTACACATTTGTGGCTATACATGTTAACTGGAATTCGTTTGCAAGTTAACTGAATTGGTTTACAGATCTATACTTGCCTATAAGTGTTAAATGCTAAACACTGTCATGGTAACATGTTGATACATTTTAGCATGATTGATAAGCTTGGTTGAGGGTAGTACTGAGATAATTAGAAGTGATAGCATGCTAAAAAAAAAAAAAAAAAATAGTGGTTAAGTAACGTTCACCTTAAATAGTAGTAGTAAAGAAATTGGGTGGTCGCTACAGTTGGTATCAGAGCAGGTCCATTTTCCAGCAACACACACACATCAGCATCATCCTTGCCGCTTTCAAGTAAGAAAGTATTTAAGTTCTTTCTTTAGTGCTTTCCTTTATTATTATTATTTGCAGTATGGATGGATTGTTTATAAGTGATTAAGTAAGATAAGAGTTTTTAGCTATTTCCTTTCTTAATATATAAATGTGTATGTTTAGAAAGGGTAGAGAAATTATCAAATTTTCTTATTTGTTTAACTAGATGTCGAGAAGAGGACGTCCCCGTACCGCTCGTACTGAGGACCAAGTTCAGGAGGAAGAGAGGCCAGGCTCAACTGAGCCCAATCTTTCTGAAGTTGTTGCCCAACTTCAGAAACAAGTAGCTGAGCAGCAGCAAGTAATTGCCAATCAACAACCAGTCCCTCCTACTCCTCAAACAGTAACTGTGGAGACTCCAGTGGTAACTGAGGTTCCACCAGCTGCCCAAGGAGTCGTCACAGCACCCCAGAGACAAGAATCCTACCTCATTCAGTGGCTGAAACTGAAACCAGAAAGCTTCTCAGGCACGACAGAGCCCTGGGATGCCCAGGCTTGGTTCAAAACACTAGAGAGCACCATGGAGCTTCTTGACTGGCCAGAAGTTGAGAAAGTTAAGTGTGCCTCCTTCTGCCTGACTGGAGATGCACGCATGTGGTGGGAGAGAGTAAAGAGCAAGAGGGCAATCAATCAGATGAAATGGATTGATTTTGAGACAGAATTCTACGATGAGTTCTTTCGCCAAAAGATCACCAATAAGCACTACGAGGAGTTTATGGAGTTCAGACAGGGGGATCTGACAGTGGAGGAAGTAGTTAAAAGATTCAACAGGCTAGCTCGTCTCTGCCCAGAACTAGTAAGTACAGAGAAGGAGCGAGTCAGACTAATGCTCAGAATGCTGAAGCCTGTGATATCACTTAATGTGAGCAGTGGGACCCATCAGCCCCTGATTGGAGAAGAGTTGGTCAGTAGAGCCTTAGTAGCTGAGCACTACCTGAACAGCATGAAGGCACAAAGAGAGCAACACAAGCCAATCAAGATGGAGACCAAGACTGGGGGAAATCAGAAACCCCAGTCAAATAATCAGAACTGGAAAGGCAAGGGCACTAAAAGAAAGCAGTGGGATTCAGGAAGTAACCAGAAGGGAGGACCAGAGACCAAACAGACTAAGCTCCTTCCCTGCCCTAAATGTGGGAGAACACATCCAGGAGCCTGCCTCTTGGGTAAGACTGGATGTTATTCTTGTGGTCAAGAAGGACACATGGCCAAACAGTGTCCTAACAAGTTCAAAGCACCCCAGCCACAGCCAATACAATATGGAGCCAAGCCTCAACTACATTATATGCCTGCAACTCTGGAAGGACCTCAGATCAGTCAAGGAAGGTTGGAAGCTCCACCAGCCAATGCCAGAGTATTCTCCCTTACCAAAGAGGAAGCTGCTAGTGCCTCCACGGTCGTAACAGGTCAAGTAGTTATTTTTCAGCATATAGCTACTGCACTATTTGATACTGGGGCGACCCATTCTTTTGTATCCATACCTTTTGCCAAAGAACTACAGGTACCTACAGAAAACATGAATTTCAAGTTCCTGACAACTCTGCCTTCTGGAGACGTCATGGAATCCAGCCAGTGGCTTCGGTCTGTACCAGTCAGAATTTCAGACCGAGAGCTATGTGTTAATCTGGTAGTCCTCGCTATGCAGGATTTCGATATCATTTTGGGTATGGATTTCCTCAGCAAGTACAGTGCTTCAGTGGACTGCCGCAGAAGAAAAGTGATCTTTAGTCCAGAAGGTGAACCATCCTTTGAATTTACAGGAGTACCAAAGAGGAAGACCCAGAAATTCCTCTCTTCTCTCACAGTTCACCAGATGTTAGCTAAAGGGTGTGCTGGTTTTCTTGCATTCATTGTGAGTACAGAGGAAGAAGAAAGACCTAAGCAGGAGGAAGTTCGGGTAGTCTGTGAGTATCCAGAGGTGTTCCCAGAAGAGCTACCTGGACTACCTCCCAACAGAGAAGTGGAGTTTGAGATTGAACTGGTTCCTGGTACCGGTCCAATTTCAAAAGCTCCATATCGCATGTCTCCAGCAGAGCTAAAAGAGTTACAAGAGCAACTTCAGGAGCTACTTGACAAGGGTTTCATACGCCCTAGTCACTCACCATGGGGAACTCCTGTGTTGTTTGTCAAGAAGAAGGATGGATCTATGCGAATGTGCATAGATTATAGAGCTCTGAATCAAGTGACCATCAAGAACAGGTATCCACTACCCAGGATCGATGATTTATTTGACCAATTGAAAGGGGCAACAGTGTTCTCCAAGATAGATCTGCGCTCTGGATACCATCAGTTAAAAGTGAAGGAGAGTGATATACCCAGAACTGCTTTCAGGACCGGATATGGACACTATGAATTCGTGGTCATGCCTTTTGGTGTGACTAATGCACCTGCAGTTTTTATGGACTTGATGAATAGAGTGTTCAGTGAATACCTTGACAAGTTTGTCATTGTGTTCATCGACGACATTCTAATCTATTCCAGAACCCCAGAGGAGCATGACACGCACTTGAGAATAGTCCTGCAGACCCTTCAGCGAAAGCAGCTCTATGCTAAATTCTCAAAGTGCGAGTTCTGGTTGGAGCAGGTGGCATTTCTAGGTCACATTGTTTCAAAAGAAGGCATTCAGGTAGATCCAGCCAAAGTAGAAGCGGTCAGCAACTGGAAGAGACCCAAGAATGCCAGGGAGATCAGAAGCTTCCTTGGTTTAGCTGGGTACTACAGGAAATTTGTGGAGGACTTTTCCAGGATAGCCTCTCCACTTACAGCCCTCACTAGGAAGGACAAGAAGTTTGAATGGTCAGATAAATGTGAGCAGAGTTTTCAAGAACTCAAGAGGAGACTGATTAGTGCTCCTATACTGACTGTTCCAGAGGATGACAAGAGTTTTGACATCTACAGTGATGCTTCCAAGATGGGCTTAGGAGCTGTACTCATGCAGGAAGGAAAAGTTATAGCTTATGCTTCCAGACAACTCAAAGACTACGAGAAGAATTACCCCACTCATGATCTTGAGCTGGCAGCTGTGGTCTTTGCACTGAAACTCTGGCGACACTATTTGTATGGAGTCCAGTGCAGAATCTTCACAGACCATCAGAGTCTTAAGTACTTCTTTACTCAGAAGGATTTAAACATGAGGCAGCGTAGGTGGCTAGAGTTGGTCAAAGATTATGACTGTGAAATCCTCTACCACCCAGGTAAAGCTAATAAAGTGGCAGATGCACTAAGCAGAAAATCCAGTGCATCCCTGATGTCCTTGACTTCATTAGCCCTGCCACTACAGAAGGAGTTGTCAGATTTCGGACTTGAAATTATTTATGGGCAACTTTCTGCATTGACCCTAGAGTCAACCCTGCTTGAGGATATACAGAAAAAGCAAAGTGAAGATCCAGATATCCAAAAGATCAAGCAAGGAATACAAGAAGAAAGAAATTCAGAATTTCGAGTATCAGACAGTGGAATTCTTTATCAGGGAAATCGCCTTTGTGTTCCCAATGATGAAGAGCTGAGAAAGAGAATTTTAGAAGAGGCCCATAGTACGCCATACTCTATGCATCCTGGTTCTACCAAGATGTACCAAGACGTGAAACAGAAGTTCTGGTGGTCTGGACTCAAAAGAGATGTAGCTAAATATGTCAGTACCTGCCTGACATGTCAGAGGGTCAAAGCAGAACACCAGAGAGTTCTACAGCCTCTTCCTATACCAGAGTGGAAGTGGGAAGACATATCCATGGATTTCATAACAGGTCTCCCAAGAACCACAAATGGATACGATGCGATATGGGTGATAGTGGACAGATTGACCAAGTCTGCTCATTTCCTAGCCATCAAGGTGTCACACTCTATAGAGCAGTTAGCACAGCTATACGTTAAAGAGGTGATCAGACTTCACGGAGTTCCCAAATCTATTATTTCTGATAGAGATGGGCGCTTCACCTCTCACTTTTGGGAGTGTGTACAGACTGCACTAGGCACCAAGCTCAAGTTCAGCACAGCCTTCCATCCTCAGACTGATGGACAGACAGAGCGAGTAAATCAGATCCTGGAAGATATGCTCAGGGCTTGTGCACTAGATTTTAAAGGCAGTTGGTGCAAGTATCTATGCTTAGCTGAGTTTGCCTACAACAACAGCTACCAAGCCACCATCAGGATGGCACCATAAGAGTCATTGTATGGCAGAAAGTGCAGATCACCTATATGCTGGCAAGAAGCAGGTGAAAGAAAGGAAATGGAAGTGGAGCTGGGCATTTAGACAGAGCTGATAGAAGAAACCACTTAGGCTGTCCAGAAAATCAGACAGAGGATTGAGACTGCCCAGAGTAGACAGAAAAGCTATGCTGACACACGCCGTAGGCCACTGGAATTTCAAGTAGGAGATTCAGTTTTTCTCAAAGTTGCTCCTATGAAGGGAGTGATGAGATTTGGCAAGAAGGGCAAATTGAGTCCTCGCTATGTAGGACCTTACCTGATTACAGACAGGATTGGGAAGGTAGCTTACAAGCTGGAATTACCACGAGACATGTCAGCAATACACAATGTGTTTCATGTCTCCATGTTAAAGAAGTGCCTCCATGACCCTAGCCAAGTGATTGAGCCTCAGTCAGTGCAAATCCAAGAGGATGTTAGTTTTGAGAGTAGACCTACACAGATAGTGGACAGGGCAGTCAAGAGACTAAGAAGCAAGGAAGTACCACTAGTGAAGGTCGTCTGGCAGAACCGGAAGCACGAGGAAGTCACTTTGGAGCGGGAGGACAGTATGAGACAGAAGTATCCAGAGCTATTCTAAGTTCGAGGACAAACTTTTTATTAGGTATGGGGAATTGTAACGACCCAATTTTCCTTATTTTAAGTTCTAAAAGTCCATAAAATATTTGGAAATACTTTTATAATATTCTAGAGATTTTTAGGAATTTTTAGAGTATTTTTATGTAATTTTTGGAGGTCGTTTAGTAGAGTTACAAAAAGAAAGAAGTTTTGAAAAAAAACGTTGAAGGGGAGACTCGAACCCAAGACCTTGACCCGAACCGAATCTCAGCCGAACCCAGCCCAACCAGCTGAGCTACAAGGTTTTTGTTAACCTTATAAGGAAAGAATTAAGTTTATAGCATAGTTAAGCGATATTTTAGAAACCGAAAATAAACTTTGAAAATAAAAAGGTGCGCGGATAAGGATTCGAAGCCTAGACCCTTGGTTTGGTTGAGAGCCGACTAACCAACTGGACTGCGCGTGTTTTATTAACCTAGTATGGAGAGAAATAGATTTAAGCATAGTTGGAATTGAATTCAAACTAGGTTATAAAAAGAGGTTAAGTTAAGAGAGGAAAACCTAAAAAACTTTCTCTCGAAATTTCTCCTCTCCTCTCTCGCGACGGCGCCGACTCTCTCGGGCGAAACCGCAGCCAAGGCTAGGGTTTCCTCCTCTCGACGTCGGCGAGGCGTTTTCCGGCCGGTCTCCACGCGTGGGTGACCATTCCGGCAAGGGGAGCTCGGGAAACACAAGAAAAAGGGAGAAATCGGAGCTCCACCGAAACCCTAGAGCGTTTCCTTCGGATTGTAAGTCCAAGAACCGGATGTAAGTGCTTCTCACCTGCGGTAGGAGTAGCTTTCGGGGTTTTTCGTTTGCGTTTTGCTGTTGTGCAATGAACAAGAGCAGCTTTTCATTCTAGCATACGGTTTTGATCTCAACCCTTGCTCTAACAATCCGGTTTAAGATTGGGTTTCAATTCCTTTAATGTTTTTAGTGCACGGACAGAATCTTGAGGTTTCCCTTGTTTTATCACAGCATGTTTTTGATGTGTTTACCTCACAAATTCAAGCATGTTTAAGTGGATATAAATTACTTCAAGTTACAGCATGATGAAAGATTGTTAGGTTCATGAATAAGTTAGTTGTTACAAGCTTGATGTGTGAAACTTTTACTGCCATGAGCCTAACTAGGGAAAACTTTTCCATACAGTTTTGTTATTGACTGTTGAAATTCGGTTTGCAATATACCATGATTACTTACCAGTAGTGTAGTTGTTTTTAAAACTCTGTGGAGATTAGTTGAATAAGTACTGGCTTATATTAGTGATATATGCTTTAGAATCTCTCGTATAATGAATAAATGAGAGAAGTGCAAGTAAAGAAAGACTAAGTCACAATCTGATCCTAAATTTCCAGAATTTAGAATCAAAGCACACAAATAAATGCCAAGGCATTTTATTAGAAGAAGTATTTAAAGAAGGATATAAAGAAAAGTATTTTACTTTTAAAAGGGCATGTACCGGACACAAAGTCCAAGGGATGGGCTCCAAGTTGCCCCTAGACATAAGGTCTAGAAGTGTCTTAATGGACTTGGGATTAGCTACCTCAATTCTCATTAAGAAAGGCGCGTAAAGTGGTACAATGCCGGGCCCAAGTAAAGTTGAATATTATTTTAAAGTATAAAAGTATTAATTTGGAAACAAATAGAACAAGTTCCTTTATCCAAGTTGCAAATTTTAGCAAGTTAAATGGTTGTTTCCTTTAGAGATGCATGATGTAGTTCTATATTGCTATTTTCATGTTGAGCATGTACTCTTTGCTTTCTTTAATGTTTATGCATTCCTTATCGGATTTTGTGAGTAGAAAGCACTTACTAAGCTTTTAGCTTATAGATGCTACTTTTCCTCCTACTGCAGATATAGATAAAAATAAAGGAAAAGCTAAAGTGGTATAGAAGAAGGCGACAAGGAGACACTGGTGATGTGTGTGTGGATGGCGGTGATGGAAGATTTGGGGACCTTGCTTTTAAATTTCTGCAAGTTAAATTATTTAGGTTTCTTCTTAAATAACTAGGAGAATTAATAAAAAAATTCAGATTCTTTATGCTCTTCCTGTTTTACTGTTTTGAAGTTGATTAAATACGTTGGTTCTGTTGAGTATAATATGAATTGTTTGAGTTATATGAAATTCGGTTTTGGTGCATTGCTTAAATCTGGAGTTTCAGATTGTTGCCGTGGAGTTTGGAAAATTCAGATCCTTTTATGTTGCTTAAAACTGTAAAGTTCTATATTATTGTAGCCTGAATTGCATTGCTTAAGCTTGAGAACTATTTCGGTCGTGATACTTATCTGCTCTTGTGTTATCTGTTGCTGCTGGAAGTTTGGTTTTTTTAATTGCAAAGTAACTTTCTGTGAAAACTGATATGCCATGAGTTTGCTCAAGATGAGTAATAGCCATATATGCTAATCTGTTAATGGTTGTTAGATGTATGATTGGTAGAAGTACATGCAAAATGTTAACTGGTAGTTTACAAATTTATCATGTGCAAGTTTGCTTAAATTCTTAATGTGAACAAATGATGGATTTCGTTTGCTGGGTTAACTAATTCAATTTGCAAGTTTTAAATGCCTACACATTTGTGGCTATACATGTTAACTGGAATTCGTTTGCAAGTTAACTGAATTGGTTTACAGATCTATACTTGCCTATAAGTGTTAAATGCTAAACACTGTCATGGTAACATGTTGATACATTTTAGCATGATTGATAAGCTTGGTTGAGGGTAGTACTGAGATAATTAGAAGTGATAGCATGCTAAAAAAAAAAAAAAAAAAAATAGTGGTTAAGTAACGTTCACCTTAAAGAGTAGTAGTAAAGAAATTGGGTGGTCGCTACAAAGACTGATTGGGATAGGTCGTAAGCAAGGAGGACTCTATGTTTTAGATTAACTCAGAGTACCATAAGTTGTAGCTTCAAGTGTGGATTTATCATCTTTTCATCTGAGTCGTTGATCTTCTGATTTTTATTTATGTCACTCTCGTTTAGGTCATGTTTCAGCGTTGTTTGCAATTTTTAGCTTCTATAGGAGTATTATATCCTTTAAAAAGTTCTGATATTTTTTATTGTAGTGATTGTAAACTGGCCAAATTTTTTGCCTTACTATTTTCTAAAAGTCTTTCTTTTTCTTCTTCTTCATTTGATCTTATTTATTCTGATGTATGGGGATCCTCTCTTATTCCTATAAAGGGGGGGTCAAGGTATTATGTTTTGTTTATTGATGATTGCACTAGTTACTCTTGGGTCTATCTTATGAGACACAGATCTGATTATCTTACCATTTTCAACAACTTTAGAACTGTTGTGAACACTCAACATTCTAGTGTCATAATGTGTTTTCATTATAATTTGGGAGGTGAATACACTTCGAATCATATTTCACATTTACTTGCTTCTAATGGTACTATTAATCAAAGCTCGTATACAGATACTCCTGAACAGAATGGTGTGGTTAAACCAAAATATAGACATCTTGTTGAAATAGGTCATTCATTTATTATCTACTAGTGTTCCTAGTATCTTTTGGGTGAAAGCAATCTTTACTACTACTCATGTTATTAATAGAATTCCAACATCACACAATTCAAGCTTGTCACCTTTTGAAAAATTATATGGCATGCTCCTGTATATTCCTCTTTGTGTTTTTTTAGTTGTACTTGCTTCATCCTTTATCTACATGTTGTGTGTAATAAGTTAGCCTCTCGGTCTACTCTTTTTGTCTTTTGGGGTTATGGTATTAGTCAAAAAGGATATCGTTATTCAAAATTGTATGTCTCTTGTCATGTTGTATTTCTTGAGCATATTCCATTCTTTTCTATTCCGACTAGTTTGCATAATATGACAAAGTCAGATCTACTTTGCATTGATCCTTTCAATACTAACACTAAGGAAACTTCACCCACAGCTCCTATTGGTAGCTCAACTAAATCTGGTACTTTAGTTCCCGAAATATCCGCTCCATATGCTCCTCCTTCTGCCACTTCCCAATCATCTCATAAAGTTATGGATGATCCTTCTCTCCACCCTCATCAATCCACTCGTGTTCATAAGTCTACTAAACTACTAGATTTTGCTTACTCTTGTTATTCTTGTTCTTTTGCTTCATTTGTTGTATCTATTTATTGTCTTTATGAGCTTGTATCCTATAGAGAAGCTATTTGTAATCCACTTTGGCAGAGTGCTATGACTGAGAAACTAACTGCTTTACATCAGACTTATACATGAGATTTGGTACTGTTGCCACAAGGAAAACATACTATTGGTTTTCATTGGTTATATAAGATTAAAACTAAATATGATGGATCTATCGAACGAACGATACAAAGCTTGTCTTGTTGCTAAAGGTCATTCTTAGGAGTATGACATGGATTATGAGAAAATATTTGCTCTCATTGTAAAAATGATGACTATTCATACTTTGATTGTTGTTTCTTCTATTTGTCGATGGAGAATATCTCAGATGGATGTCAAGAATACATTTCTAAATGGTGATCTTCATGAAGAAGTTTGTATGACACCTCCTCCTGGTATTTCACACCAACCTGTGAAGTTTGTAGGCTTCGTAAAGCGCTTTATTATCTCAAACAAGCACCTCATGCTTGGTTTGAGAGGTTTTCTACAATAATTACTTCGCTTGATTTTCATCCTAGTAATCATGATTCAACATTGTTTGTTAGATGTACCAGTGCAGGTCGTATTATTTTATCATTATATATTGATGACATAATTATTACTGGTGACTATTCTGATGGAATTGCTTCCTTAAAGTCTGAGTTGACTTGTTGTTTTGCTATGAAAGATTTGAGTAACTGAAGTATTTCTAATAAGGATAGGATTACATCAAGGATTAGCTTTAAATACCTATCTTTTTACACTAATTATGGGAAAATTCATTACGCACATTTAAGACACAATACTATGGTGCATGTTGTTTGCTGATAAAATTATTTTAGTAGATGAAATACGTGAAGGAGTAAATACTAAACTAGAACTTGGAGGGAAACATTAGAAGAGAAAGGTTTTAGAATTAGTAGATTAAATATAGAATATATGGAATTTAAGTTTAGTAGACAATTGTTAAGATACGAGATGACGAGTTACCCAAAATCGAGAGCTTACATAGAATACAAGCAGGATGGTTGAAATGGAGGGGAGCATTGGGTGTTTTATGTGACCATAAAATACCTCTTAAATTTAAAGAAAAGTTCTATAAAATAACAGTTAGATGTGCTATGTTATATTGAACTGAATGTTTGGCTATCACTCGAGCACATGAGCAAAAGATAAGAGTTATAGAGACAAAGTCAGAGTTGCATCTATTGAGAGAAAACTTCAAGAGACACGTTTAAGATGGTACAGACATGTACTTAGATGACCAATAAATGCTCTAGTTAAGCGATGTGAAACTATGATAAACATAGATATGAAATGAGGAAGAGGAAGACCAAAAAAGACTTGGTTAGCAACAATAAAATAAGATAAAATTTATTTAAGTATGGATGATGATATAGTAGGAGATAAAGATAAATGGCGTAAAAAGATTCATTTAGCCGACCCCACCGAGTGGGATAAGACTTGATTGTTATTGTTTTAATTTTAATTTACCTTAATTTTTTTTGCATCCTTAAAATTATCTTATAGTAAAATTTATCAAAAAAATTGTTTCATAAATCTTCTATTTGAAATTAATTATATTTTATTTTTTTTAAAAAAGAAAATTTTTTATTTATCAAAATAAAAAATTTCAGAATTTTTTGATAAATAAATACATTTTATAAATTTCTTATTCAAAATCATATTTTAAAAATTAAAAATAGCTCATGAGATATTTTTGTAAAAATTATTTTTCTTTGATAAATTATTATGTTCTCTCTTATAAAAAAATTTTTCAATATTTTTTTGACCGTTAGATGATTTATTTTGAATTTTTTCCCAAAATAATGTTCTTATAATTAAAAATTATCTAGATATTACCTTTGAAATTTTTTTTTTTTTGATAAGAATTAAATTTTTTATATTCAAAAAAATTATCACAATTTGTAAATATCAAATTCTATTTATAAACATTTAATTTTGAAAATTAGTATCTCTAATTACATAATTCGTACTAGCCAAAATAATTATTAACTTGTCGTTAAAATTTTTATTTTGACCTTACTAGTTTTGTTTGGCCATCAGAATAAGAATTTAGTAATTTCAAAACTTAAAAATAATTTTAAATTATCTTTTCAAAACTTTTTTTTAACTTTTATAAATTTGAATAGTCACAAAATAATTCTTGAAAATTCATCTCAAACTTAGAAATTTGTTTCAATTTTATTTTAATTTTTAATCCCTATTTTTTTTGATGTAATCAAATAGGGAGAGAAATTTAAGTGGTTAAGGGGGAGATTAATTTTCAATATTTTGCTTGTACTTAATTGAAATATCTTACTTGTACTAATTGACAAATTATTCTATTATTGCAATAATTACTTATTTTATGTTTTAATTAACCCTAACTTAATTTGGGTTGATACATATCAAAAAGGAAGATATTATAAGTACTCCGGGTTGATTTTAATGTGGTTAACCAAGTTAGGTTCTATTGTGTTTCGATTTTTGTGTCTAAGTATGCAGGAACTTAGATGACCAATAAATGCTTCAGTTAGGCAATGTGAAACTATGACAAACACGCATATTAAATGAGGAAAAAGAAGAGTAAAAAAGACTTGGTTAGCAATAATAAAATAAGATAAAATTAATTTAAGTATACATGATGATATAGTAGGAGATAGAGCTCAATGACGTAAAAAGATTCATATAGTCGACCTCACCTAGTGGGATAAGGCTTGATTGTTGTTATTGTTGTTGCTTTATTTAACACTTGCACTTAAATGTAACATTTAAGTTTTAATTGTATTTTTTGTCTGTTTTACCCTAATTTTAATTCAAATTGATGCACATCAAAAAAGAAGAGATTATAAGTGCCTTAGGTTAGTTTTGATGTGATCAACCAAGTTATGTTAGGTCCTGTGTTACTTTGATGTCTTGTGCCTAAGTGTGTAGGAACTTAGGAACATATGAAGTTGAAGTTGAGTGGAAGACATAATAAATTAAAAGGATGGAACATGAATGAGCCGACGGGCTCGATGGGATGAGAGGCTACGGAAGAGTACATCAATAGATGAGAAGGAACATGTGTGGCACATCTAAGGGACAAGAAGCCAAGGAGGAAGCTTGTCTGAGGAGAAGGTCGGAGTTGGGCTCGAGTGAGCTCAATTTCGGACAGCTAGAGCATCACCTAGAGAAGATTGGATGAGCTTCTTGGTAGAAGGCACCCCTACTTTATAGAAGCTCCTCCAACATGGTTGGAGGCACCCTTATGCCTACTCTCTGGAGGCGGCTCTAGCATGTTTGGAATCACAGTTGCGTCTCCCTTGGAGGTGCCCTGGAGCTTCCAAGAGGTGCCTCCAGTATCTGTTAAGTTAACATTGGGCGGTTAAAACTCCATCATGAATAAGATAAACTCTATTCTTTTGGAGGCGCCCTGGACCCCTTTGGAGGTGCCTCTAATCGACAAAAACCAATGTTAACTTGGTTCTAGGAGGCTGTAAAAGCCCCATAGAGTTAGGAATTAAATAACAACTATTGTATTTATTTCCTAGCTATTTTATTAAGCTGTCAATGTTTGTAAGAGGCTTTTCCGCTGTTAACGAAGGAGTTTGTTAGTGAGCATTTCAATTACCTTGGATTAACAACTACTTATGTTGTAACCAAGTAATTCTTTAAACCTTCTTACCCTTTATAGTTGTTTTTTTATGTTAGTTATTTATTTTTGCTAATATTGTGTCCTAACTTATTTTAAAAAGCAAAAGAAAATTCTAACTCTTTTTCATGGATATTCACGCCTCTCTGACCGATCACACCTAAACCTACAAACAACGCCCACTTGGGCTTGGAAAAATAAAGACATGGCTCAGATTTCTTTGATTAATAAAAATAATGGAAGACTCAGGGTGTTGGAGAACTCGGAACAAGAGGAACAAGATAATGACCCCACACAATAGCCTAATGGAATTGAGAGATAACTGTTGGAGAGGAATATGGAAATAGTTGCAAACTTTGATGAAAAAAGGGTGTAAAGGAAAATGAAGGTCAGCCATAAATTGATCCTTAAAGAAAGTTAGGTAGTCGGTCGGGTGCAGATTTGGGCGATTGGTAAGTGAGATGGTAAGTGAGACGCATTTGGTCCACTTCACCACAGTTGAAGTCGGAGGAGCTGGAGGTGTACTAGAGATCATGAATAGCCATTGGGGGAGTGGAAGCCATGAGAAAAAGGAAGAGTGAATGAAAAAGGGAAATAAAATGCACTTATGCTAGAAGGATTGGACTTAAACAATCACCGGTAAGAGAGGAAAAAGGCAAAGAGGAAGATCAAGAGTAGAATGTGAAAACGATAAAGGTTGCATCGAATACCGTAAACCTTAAAAACCCTAGTAGAGGCTTCTCCCAGCAGTCCGATTGCAAATAAGAAGGAGAAAGGACTTATCAGGATCGTTGAATTTTAGCCGACAAAGGTTACAACAAATCTTAATAGTAGTCTGTCACATCAAATATACTTTTCATAGGAGTACGCCACATGGAAGAAAGATACGAGCAACATTTATTAAGGATGGGAGGTGGCAAATATACTTATGAAAAAAAAGCCTCACACTAAGCATTAATGGTAGGTAATGTGCCTTGTCTTCAAGGCATCAGTATGACGTCAGCTTAAGCCGAGCGACAAAACAAGGATTGAGCGTCCGATTGGAGAATGAGAGGCACAAGAAATACAAGTGTCTAGTAAGTAAATTTATAGCCTCCTTCGACTAGATTTGAAGGGGAGGCTTATGATATGACGAATAAGGTTGGTCCCCCAGAATCGGGGTCAAAGTCAATAAATCAGAATGATGTGGTAGTCAAGGAAGGTTAATATTTAGGACTAGCACAGTCGCATGTCTCCATTGAGTGGCCTATCCGACGAGACCTCTAGTCTGATCAGAGCCCGAGTCCTTCAGGCTCCAAGAAACTTTGAGTCATATTAGTGTGATTCAGAGTTGAATCAAGTGTCTCGGTCGAGTGGCATAGCCGATTGAACCATCGATCCGATCAGATATACTGGGTACACGACCCAACCAGACTCCTTAGCCAACTGAAAAGGCCGAGCGAAGGTCAATCTCTCGAGAGGGTCATCATCCCTTGGCCGACCCAACCCCCGTCCGTGAATGAGGCCCGATTGGACGACAAAGGGGACCCGGTTGGCCTATCCTCTACACATACAAATGGTCCACCAGCTTAACAACTTAATATTATTTTTTGGCATTTGGTGTAATGACTGTCAAAGAATCAAGGAAATATTTCCCATATTGTTTATGTGAGGAAGCTTCTACTTTGCAAGTCACAAAGATTGTGGGTCCATTTTTGAAAACATGCCAGAATGCTAGAAGGGCCAGTCCTTTCTTGGAAATGCATTGAGATTCGCACAGAAAGTAAAAGTAACACTATATAAGGGAGTCTCCACGTGCAAACATAGGTACGCTACGCGACCTAAGGAACTCGGATTCTACTGTTCCTTTCTACTATTCATTGTATTTCCTCTCGGCCACCTGTTTGACTTGAGCGTCGGTGTGTCTGTGATGACGACCCCTCCTTGACCCGGTTGCTGACCTGTTTTCCCCCTACTTTCTATTTTTGACACGCAAGATTGCCCGACATCTTTGGTTTCTAGCTCAAAGTCTTCTCATAGTCAATATCAGAGCCATGTGCTCAACATTCCATTTTCTTCGATTTCAGACAGGATAAAATACAACAAAATGGTTTATAAATTCTTTTTTATAACTATGCAAGGTGCTTTTAAATTGAGACAATCTTGTTCGGTCCAAATTTATTAGTATGATTTTTTATATTTAGAGAAAAAATATGTACACTTTGATTGTTATTATTTTTATGTTTAACTACCTTATATATCCCAATGATGCATGAAAATTCAAAAAATGACATAAACGAACACTTCATTCATGAATTTATTTAATACTTGGAAACAAGCTGTTCATTTTATTTTTGGTGCAACCAAATTAAACCTTAAACTCCATCGATATCCTCAAGCAATTAATTCAGCGTGCTTCATGAAGGATATACACAGTTCCCATAACCTGCCATAGTGAGTGGTGAATCAAGCATTAGAATCAAGAATAGAGAGGGCGAGCAAATTTGTCAAATTAATTAATTAATAGTTTTAATCAATGAATTGATTGTGGACTTACTGGGGTCGTCGCGAACTTTGGTGCCGGTTTCGTTGAAGAAGCAGTTGATGGACCTATGGCCTCCTTTGGCGTAGTAGAAGGAGTTCATGGCATAGGATGCTTGTCTTACGATGTCCGTGGAGTAGCACGAGGCGCCTTCCTGTATCGCACTGCAATCCCCTATGGCACCCCCACATACATACTCGATGTTCGCCTGGAGCGCCTCCCTTGGCGCTTCCGGCTTGGCCACGCACCACGGCCCTCTGCCTGATGAGATCGTTGCCGCCAACGCTACCTATCACATTCATTAATTTGTTCATTGATTAAATCAATCTTGCTGACACGTCATAGAGTCTAAAACATGGAAAAAAAATTCTAAATGATTTCAACATTGATCAGATAATCAAATGACAATTATTTATCTGACAAAAAAATGACATGAGTTTTTCTGAGAGAATCTCACCGAGTCATTCGTTAGGCACGGGAGGAGGAAGAAATATAAAAGAAGTAGACATGTGGCCTTCCTCAGTACGTCTGTCATTGTTGATGGATCGAAATTATTGATGTATTTGAGAATCTCGAAGAAGATTTATATAGTTCTACTTGGAGAGGGAGGAAATAAGAAAGGCAAATAAGAAAAGAAAGTCTTCTTACATAGTCTATTTCAAGCAGGAGTACATGAGAAAGTAAAATTAGAAAAATATTAACCATGTCATATTTCGAAAGTACTAACTATAATTAATCTTAAATTTAATATATCACCCAAAGATGGAAATAATAACTATACATTAATATAAACCAAAGATGGAAAATAATAATTATACATCAATATTTAAGATTTTAGGTTGAGCTTAGTTTTGTTTAATGATTGCATTTTAAATGATAAAATCTTCAAGAATGTAGCATGGTAATTTCACTATCGATTTTATAGATGATGCACTTGTCATAAACTACTGACGTAAAACGTAAAAGCAAAATATAGTTAGGCAGTATATCAAAGCTTAGATTGTCTCTAATAAAAATATACTATTTATAATAGATATTATAATTTTTAATTATCATTAAATAAAAAAAATAGTATTCAACATATGATATATATAATTAATAAAAAAAATTAATTTATATCATATGTTGAATACTATTTTTTTACTTAATGATAATACAAAAATTATAATATCTATTATAAATAGTATATTTTTATAAGAGGCAATCTAGTTGTCATAATCTATTAAGGTAAAACTTAAAAGATAAAGTTTAATTAGACAATAGATCAAAGCTTAGAAGTAGAAAAGAAAATAAATAAATATACTAATAAATTATTTACATGATAAATAAATAAAAAAATTTTTAAAAAATTATAATTAATAAAAAAAATAACTTATATCATATGATGATTAATATTTTTATTTTAATAATAAATAAAAAAAATTATAATGTATAACGACCCAAATTTCCTTGTCTTAAGTTTTAAAAGTCCTTATTAATATTTAGAAATGCTATAGAAATATTTTAGAGATTTTAAAAAAATTTTAGAATATTTTTATGTAATTATTGGAGGTCGTTTGATATTTTTACTAAACGATAGAAATTTCGACAAAAATAATGTCCAAGCCGAGATTCGAACTGGAGACCACGGATTAAGCAAAATCCTAAGCAAATTCGGCTGACCAAGTGTGCGAGCGGGCGATGTTGATCAAATAAGGGACGATATATATTTAAAGGATAGTTGATAATAGAAATATTTAAGGTTATAAAAGGATAAGTTAAGAGAGGGATTAGGTCATTTTCTTTTCTCTCAAAATCTTCTTCTCCCTCACGTGTGCGCGGCGTCGGCGACTTCTCTTGGGCGGAAAATGAAGCCGAGTTAGGGCTTCTCTCCGACGGCCGGCGAGGGTCTAGATCCGAGAGTCCTTTGTCTCCTCACGATCCTTTCGTCGAGGAGAGTTCGTGGGCACAAGGAAGGGCCGAGTCTTGCGGTTTCTCCGAAATCCTAAAGGTCTTCCTCGGCTGTAAGTCCAAGAAATATCACTGTAAGTTGCTTACTCACCTGCAGTAAGAGTGGTTTTCGAACCTCGAATTCATTCTTTGATTTCGGTAGAGTTTGTGGCTTTAGAATTTCCTGCCGTGAATTGAGGTTTCAGGCTTGGTTTTCTTCTTTGCATGTATGCTGTAACATGTTTAAGATTTTGTTTGCTGCCGTGAGTTAAGGTTTCATATCTGGTTTTTCTTCTTTATCTAGTATGCTGTAAAGAATGTCGTATGAAGCTCACTGCCAAGGACCTCAAAGGAATGAAATAAATTGTATAAACTAGGCATGTAGTTTAGATTTTCCAGCCTATATGTTGTGCATTGAGATTCTAGACTTTCTAGCTTTAATGAAAACGAACAACCTTGTTTCCTTGAGTGTGCAGAGGAGTTTTGCTTCCTTAATAGGCAAGGACATCCCTTTATAATAAGCTTGCACTACCTTGAATTTGAGCCTACAGATTTATTTCCCTTATTTTGAGTTATGTAGGCACTTCCTGAACATGCTGTTAGGCTTCGGTTTTGAGTTTCTGTTCGAGTTTTGAAGCATGGACAGATTCTAATATTAAGCATATAGTTTATAGTCTTTCTATTACTGCAGTAGGCATAAACAACATGCATGTCATGAATATGCAGTCCTTTACTTTTATGGTGCAGATTTGAAGTTTGCTACTTCCTTAATGAGCAGAAATAGTTCTTTAATTTAAAGCATGTGTTCCATTAAACCCTTTTTGAGGATTATGAGTAGTTATAAGTAAGAAAAGACCAAGGTCTTGATAGGATCCCTAAAGTTTAAGAATTGGGATCAGCAGCACATCAAGTGCTCAAAGAAATGCCAAGGCATTTTATTATAAGAATATTTAAAGATAACAAGTATTTTATTTTAAAAGGCTAGTATCCGACATCCAAGGTTGTCATTAAACAAATCCAGGTGACCAATTCCAAGGTCTTGGCCTTGGTAAGACCAAGGTCTTTACCCTCATAGGACTGGTGACTAGCTACCACAGTCTCTATTAGGGAGCGCGCATTGGTACTAAGTCTGTGCCCAAGAAGAAGTTTATTATTATTTTGAAGTATAAGAGTATAAGTTTTCGAAACAAATGAAACAAGCCTTACATAAGTTTTAAACTTTAGCAGATTTTCATTTTGCTATTAGTTGAGCACAAGCAGATTTTCTTATTGCTATTAGATGAGTAGTTTTCTATTGCTAATAGAAGTGCAGATTTCTTTTGCTATAGATGTACATGTGCAGTTTTCATTTGCTGTTATTTGAGCATGTGCAGTTTTCATTTTTGCTATTAGTAGAGCATGAGCAGATTTTCTAGATCCTTTGCTATTGAATATGCATAATCAGATTTCATTTTCTATTTCCATTTCTTTGCTATGGTTTGACCATGAGCAATATAGAATCTTATTTCCATTCCTTTGCTATGGATTTGAGCAAGAGCAGTATTGAACTATAATGTTATTTCTTTGCTATTAGATTAACATGAGCAGCTATATATGTTTTCTTTTAGAGCATTCAGTTTCTAGTTTCTTCTTATAGACATGCACATTCGAGTTTTTGTGAGTTAGACAGCGCTTACTAAGCATTCGCTTATAGTTTGCATTTCCTCTTACTGCAGATAAAGGAAAAGAGAAAGTGATATAAAGGAAGGCGATAAGGAGATGCTTAACAATGTGTAATGGATGAACTATGGAAGACTTGGGACTTGCTAAGAGTTTACTTAATTAGATTCATTCCTTTAATTTGCTAGAGAAATAAAGAAGTGTGCATGCAAATTCTTATGACTAGGATATAGTAGATGATTAATGTTGCTGAAAAGCTTTGAAAGTTGCTAGAATTGGTTTTTTTTTGTTTTGACTGGATTTGAGCTATTTGCATTGCTAGAATTGGTTTTCGGTATTACTGGAAATGAATTCAGTCTTGCATTTTTGATTTGCTGGAAAGCTTTCTGGGTTGCTGGAAATTTGAAGTTCGACTGGAATTTATTTTCTGGGCTGCTAGGAATAGATTATTTGAGTGCTGTGGTGGAGTTTATAAGCATGTAAATGCAGATGTTTCTTTTGTTGCTTGCTTAGAGATAAATTTCATGCTCATTTTAGTCCCAATTCTAAAATGCTGTAGAAATTTTATTCCTGCATGTTCAGTAGAAATGTTTTAGTTCAGATTTCTTTTCCGAAAATCTTAAGCATTGCTGTTATTAACATAAGCATTATTACTTAAGTAGAGTTAGTAGTTAGTTAAGTAACGGTCGCTCTCAGAGTAGTAGTAAGGAGGGTGGTCGTTACAGTTGGTATCAGAGCAAGTTCCCATTCCCCAGCATCACACACACATCAGCATCAACCTTGCCATCTTCAAGTAAGAAAGTGCTTAAGTTTATTTCTTTTATGCTTTCCTTATTATGTGCAGTATAGAGTATTTGTTCATATGTGCTTAAGTAAAATAGAAGTTTTTGTTTCTCTTTTATTTATATACATGTCTAGGAAGAATAGAGACGATTTTAGTTTTTCTCTTTTTACATAACTAGATGTCAAGAAGAGGACGTCCCCGTACCGCTCATACTGAAGATCGAGCACCAGAGTACGAAGAGCCCAGAACAACTGTACCTGATCTCTCTGAAGTTGTTGCTCAACTCCAGAGACAAGTGGCAGAGCAACAGCAAGTGATCGTCAATCTGATGGCGAATCGGCAACCAGTCCCTCCCACTCCTCCAACGATCAATGTGGAGACTCCAGTGGTGACTGAGGTTCCACCAGCCGCCCTGGGAGTCGCCACAGCACCTAGAAGATAAGAAACATACCTGATACAGTGGCTGAAGCTGAAGCCAGAGAGTTTCTCAGGCACGACTGAGCCTTGGGATGCTCAGGCTTGGTTTAAGACACTGGAGAGCACCATGGAGCTTCTTGACTGGCCAGAAGTCGAGAAGGTCAAGTGTGCCTCTTTTTGCCTATCTGGAGATGCTCGTATGTGGTGGGAGAGAGTTAAAAGCAAGAGAGCAGTCAATCAGATAAGCTGGGCTAACTTTGAGGCAGAGTTTTATGAAGAATTTTTCCGCCAGCGGATCACCAATAAGCATTATGAGGAGTTCATAGAATTCAGACAAGGTGACCTGTCAGTGGAAGAAGCAGTAAAGAGATTCAATAGGCTAGCTCATCTCTGCCCAGAGCTAGTAAGCACGGAGAAGGAACGAGTCAGACTGATGCTCAGGATGCTGAGGCCAGTGATAGCACTTAATGTGAGTAGTGGAACTCACCAGCCCCAGACTGGCGAAGAGCTGGTCAGCAGAGCATTAGTTGCTGAGCACTATCTGGACAGCATCAAGGCACAATGAGCGCAACACAAGCCAGTCAAGATCGAGGACAAGACAGTGGAGAGTCAGAAATCTCAGGCAAATAAGTAGTACTAGAAGGGCAAATATAACAAAAGAAAGCAGTGGAACTCAGGAGGTAACCAGAAAGGAGGACCAGCAAACAAGCAGATCAGGTTCCCTCCCTGTCCTAAGTGTGGGAGAACACATCTAGGAGCCTGTCTTTTGGGTAAGATGGGATGTTATTCATGTGGGCAGGAAGGACACATGGCTAAAGAATGCCCTAACAAGCTCAAAGCACCTTAGCCACAGCCAATACAATATGGAGGCAAGCCTCAGTTACATTATATGCCTGCAACTCTAGAAGGACCTCAGCTCAGTCAAGGAAGGTTGGAAGCCCCACCAGTTCTAGCCAGTGCCAGAGTATTCTCCCTCACTAAAGAGGAAGCTGCTAGTGCCTCCACGGTCGTAACAGGTCAAGTAGTTATTTTTCAGCATCTAGCTACTACACTATTTGATACTGGGGCGAACCCATTCTTTTGTATCAGTATCCTTTGCCAAAGAATTACAGGTACCTACAGAAAGCATTAACTCCAAGTTCCTGAAGACCCAACCTTCTAGGGAAGTCATGGAATCCAACCAGTGGCTTTGGGCTGTACTAGTCAGAATTGCAGACCGAGAGCTATATGTTAATCTGGTAGTCCTCGCCATGCAGGATTTCGATATCATTTTGGGTATGGATTTCCTCAGCATGTACAGTGCTTCAGTGAATTACTGCAGAAGGAAAGTGATTTTTAGTCCAGAGGATGAATCAACTTTTGAATTCACAGGAGTGCCGAGGAGGAGGACCCAGAAGTTTCTCTCTTCTCTGACAGCTCACCAGATGTTAGCTAAAGGGTGTGCTGATTTTCTTTCATTCATAGTGAGCACAGAAGAACAAGAAAGACCCAAGCAGGAGGAAGTTCGGATAGTCTGCGAGTATCCAGAGGTATTTCCAGAAGAGCTACCTGGACTACCTCCCAACAGAGAAGTGGAGTTTGAAATTAAATTGGTTCCTGGTACCGGTCCAATTTCAAAAGCTCCATACCACATGTCTCCAGCAGAGCTGAAAGAGTTACAAGAACAACTTCAGGAGCTTCTTGACAAAGGCTTCATCCGCCCTAGTCATTCACCATGGGGAGCTCCTGTGTTGTTTGTCAAGAAGAAGGATGGATTTATGCAGATGTGCATAGATTATAGGGCTCTGAATCAAGTGACAATCAAGAACAAGTACCCACTGCCCAGAATCGATGACTTATTTGATCAATTGAAAGGGGCAACAGTGTTCTCCAAGATAGACCTGCGCTCTGGGTACCATCAGTTGAAAGTGAAGGAAAGTAATATACCCAGAACAGCTTTCAGGACCAGATACGGACACTATGAGTTCGTAGTCATGCCTTTTGGTGTGACTAATGCACCTGCAGTCTTCATGGACTTGATGAACAGAGTGTTCAGAGAATACCTTGACAAATCTATCATCGTGTTCATCGACGACATTCTAGTCTATTCTAGAACCCCAGAGGAGCATGACACGTACTTGAGAATAGTCCTGCAGACCCTACAGCAGAAACAGCTTTATATCAAATTCTCGAAGTGCGAGTTCTGATTAAATCAGGTGGCATTTCTAGGTCATATTATTTCTAAAGAAGGCATCCAAGTGGATCCTGCCAAGATAGAGGCAGTCAATAATTGGCATAGGCCCAAGAACATTAGAGAGATTTGAAGTTTCCTTGGTTTAGCTGGGTATTACAGAAAATTTGTGGAGGACTTTTCCAAGATAGCCTCTTTACTAACAACCCTAATGAGGAAGGACAAGAAGTTTGAATGGTCAGACAAATGTGAGCAGAGTTTCCAAGAGCTAAAGAAGAGACTGACCAGTACTCCCATCTTGATAGTTCCAGAAAGTGACAAGAGTTTTGATATCTACAGTGATGCTTCCAAGATGGACCTAGGAGTTGTACTCATGCAAGAAGGAAAAGTTATAGCTTATGCTTCCAGACAACTCAAAGACTATGAGAAGAACTACCCCACTCATGATCTTGAGCTGGCAACTATGGTCTTTGCACTGAAACTCTGGCGACACTACTTGTATGGAGTCCAGTGCAGAATCTTCACAGACCATCAGAGTTTAAAGTATTTCTTCACCTAGAAAGACTTAAACATGAGACAGCGCAGGTGGCTGGAGTTGGTCAAAGACTATGACTGTGAAATCCTCTACCACCCAGGCAAAGCTAACAAAGTGGCAGATGCACTAAGTAGAAAATCCAGTGCATCCCTGATGTCCTTGTCATCATTAGCCCTGCCACTACAGAAGGAGTTGTCAGATTTTGGAATGGAAATTATTTATGGGCAACTCTCTGCATTGACCTTAGAGTCAACCCTACTTGACGATATACAGAGAAAGCAAAGTGAAGATCCAGATATCCAGAAAATCAATCAAGGGATACAAAAAGAAAAAAATTCAGAGTTTTGAGTATCAGATAGTGGAATCCTCTATCAGGGGAACCGCCTTTGTGTCCCCAATGATGAAGAGTTAAGAAAGAAAATTTTAGAAGAAGCTCATAGTACACCTTACTCCATGCATCCTGGTTCCACCAAGATGTACCAGGACATGAAACAGAGGTTCTGGTGGTTTGGACTCAAAAGAGATGTTGCAAAATATGTCAGTACCTGTCTGACATGTCAAAGGGTCAAAGCAGAGCACCAGAGACCAGGAGGAGTCCTACAACCCCTTCCAATACCAGAGTGGAAGTGGGAAGACATATCCATGGACTTTATAACAGGTCTTCCAAGAACCACGAATGGATATGATGTGATATGGGTAATAGTGGACCGATTGACCAAGTCTGCTCATTTTCTAGCCATCAAGGTGTCCCATTCTATAGAGTAGTTGGCACAACTGTATGTTAAGGAAGTGATCAAACTTCATGGAGTTCCAAAATCTATTGTGTCTGATAGAGATGGGCGCTTCACCTCTCATTTTTGGGAGTGTGTTCAGAATGCACTAGGCACCAAACTCAAGTTTAGCACAGCCTTCCATCCTCAGACTGATGGACAGACAGAGCGAGTAAATCAGATTTTAGAAGATATGCTAAGAGCTTGTGCACTAGATTTCAAGGGAAGTTGGTGCAAGTATCTATGCTTAGCTGAGTTTGCCTACAACATAGCTATCATCCCACCATCAAGATGGCACCATATGAGGTATTATATGGCAGGAAGTGCAGATCACCCATTTGCTGGCAAGAAGTAGGTGAAAGAAAAGAAATGGAAGTGGAACTGGGCATTCAGACAGAGCTGATAGGTGAGACTACTCAGGCTATCCAGAAGATCAAACAGAGAATTGAGACTGCCTAGAGTAGACAGAAAAGTTATGCTGACACACGCCGTAGGCCACTGGAATTCCAAGTAGGGGATTCAGTTTTTCTTAAAGTTGCTCCGATGAAGGGAGTGATGAGATTTGGCAAGAAGGGCAAGTTAAGTCCTCGCTATGTAGGACCCAACCCGATTACAGAGAGGATTGGGAAGGTAGCTTACAAGCTGAATTTACCATAAGACATGTCAGCAATACACAATGTATTTCATGTCTCTATGCTAAATAAGTGTATTCATGACCCTAGCCAAGTGATTCAGCCTCAAACAGTGCAGATCCAAGAGGATCTTAGCTATGAGAGCAGACCTACACAGATAGTGGACAGAGCAGTCAAGAGACTAAGAAACAAAGAAGTGCCACTAGTGAAGGTCATCTGGCAGAACCAGAAGCACGAGGAAGTCACTTGGGAGCGTGAGAACAGTATGAGACAGAAATATCCAGAACTATTCTAAGTTCGAGGATGAACTTTTTATAACGTATGAGGGATTGTAACGACCCAAATTTCCTTGTCTTAAGTTCTAAAAGTCCTTATTAATATTTAGAAATGTTATAGAAATATTCTAGAGATTTTAAGAAATTTTTAGAGTATTTTTATGCAATTTTTGGAGGTCATTTGGTATTTTTACTAAACGATAGAAGTTTCAACAAAAATAATATCCAAGCCGAGATTCGAATCGGAGACCTCGGATTAAGTAGAACCCTAAGCGAATCCGGCTGACCAAGTGTGCGAGCGGGCGATGTTGATCGAATAAGGGATGATATATATTTAAAGGATAGTTGATAATAGAAATATTTAAGGTTATAAAAGGATAAGTTAAGAGAGGGATTAGGTTATTTTCTTTTCTCTCAAAATCTTCTTCTCCCTCACGTGTGCGCAGCGTCAGCGACTTCTCTCGGGCGGAAAACGAAGTCAAGTTAGGGCTTCTCTCAGACGGTCGGCGAGGGTCTAGATCTGAGAGTCCTTTGTCTCCTCACGATCCTTTCGTCGAGGAGAGTTCGTGGGCACAAGGAAGGGCCGAGTCTTGCTGTTTCTCCGAAATCCTAAAGGTCTTCCTCGGCTGTAAGTCCAAGAAATAGCACTGTAAGTTGCTTACTCACCTGCAGTAAGAGTGGTTTTCGAACCTCAAATTCATTCTTTGATTTCGGTAGAGTTTGTGGCTTTAGAATTTCCTACCGAGAATTGAGGTTTCAGGCTTGGTTTTCTTCTTTGCATGTATGCTGTAACATGTTTAAGATTTTGTTTGCTGCCATGAGTTAAGGTTTCATATATGGTTTTTCTTCTTTATCTAGTATGCTGTAAAGAATGTTGTATGAAGCTCACTGCCAAGGACCTCAAAGGAATGAAATAAATTGTATAAACTAGGCATGTAGTTTAGATTGTCCAGCCCATTTGTTGTACATTGAGATTCTAGACTTTCTAGCTTTAATGAAAACGAGCAGCCCTGTTTCCTTGAGTGTGCAGAGGAGTTTTGCTTCCTTAATAGGCAAGGACAACCCTTTATAATAAGCATGCACAACCTTGAATTTGAGCCTAAAGATTTAGTTCCCTTATTTTGAGTTATGTATGCACTTCCTGAACATGCTGTTAGGCTTCGGTTTTGAGTTTCTGTTCGAGTTTTGAAGCATGGACAGATTCTAATATTAAGCATATAGTTTATAGTCTTTCTATTACTGTCGTGGGCAAAAACAACATGCCTGTCATGAATATGCAGTCCTTTACTTTTAGGGTGCAAATTTGAAGTTTGCTACTTCCTTAATGAGCAGAAATAGCTCTTTAATTTAAAGCATGTGTTCCATTAAACCCTTTTTTTGAGGATTATGAGTAGTAATAAGTAAGAAAAGACCAAGGTCTTGATAGGATCCCTAAAGTTTAAGAATTGGGATCAGCAGCACACCAAGTGCTCAAAGAAATGCCAAGGCATTTTATTATAAGAATATTAAAAGATAACAAGTATTTTATTTTAAAAAGGCTAGTACCCGACTTCCAAGGTTGTCGTTAAACAAATCCAGATGGCCAATTCCAAGGTCTTGCCCCTGGTAAGACCAAGGTCTTTACTCTCGTAGGACTGGTGACTAGCTACCACAGTCTCTATTAGGGAGTGTGCATTGGTACTAAGCCTGGGCCCAATAAGAAGTTTATTATTATTTTGAAGTATAAGAGTATAAGTTTTCGAAACAAATGAAACAAGCCTTACATAAGTTTTAAAATTTAGCAGATTTTCATTTTGCTATTAGTTGGGCACAAGCAGATTTTCTTATTGCTATTAGATGAGTAGTTTTCTATTGCTAATAGAAGTGCAGATTTCATTTGCTATAGATGTACATGTGCAGTTTTCATTTGCTATTATTTGAGCATGTGCAGTTTTAATTTTTGCTATTAGTAGAGAACGAGCAGATTTTCTAGATCCTTTGCTATTGAATATGCATGATCAGATTTCATTTTCTATTTCCATTTCTTTGCTATGGTTTGAGCATGAGTAGTATAGAATCTTATTTCCATTCCTTTGCTATGGATTTGAGCAAGAGCAGTATTGAACTATAATGCTATTTTTTTTCTATTAGATTAACATGAGCAACTATATTTGTTTTCTTTTAGAGCATTCAGTTTCTAGTTTCTTCTTGTAGACATGCACATTCGAGTTTTTGTGAGTTAGACAACACTTACTAAGCATTCGCTTATAGTTTGCATTTCCTCTTACTGCAGATAAAAGAAAAGAGAAAGTGATATAAAGGAAGGTGACAAGGAGATGCTTAACGATGTGTGATTGCTGAACTATAGAAGACTTGGGACTTGCTAAGAGTTTACTTAATTAGATTCATTCCTTTAATTTGCTAGAGAAATAAAGAAGTGTGCATGCAAATTCTTGTGACTAGGATATAGTAGATGATTAATGTTGCTGAAAAGCTTTGAAAGTTGCTAGAATTGGTTTTTTTTTTTTTGTTTTGACTGGATTTGAGCTATTTGCATTGCTGGAATTGGTTTTCGGTATTACTGGAAATGAATTCAATCTTGCATTTTTGTTTTGCTGGAAAGCTTTCTGGGTTGCTGGAAATTTGAAGTTCGATTGGAATTTATTTTCTGGGCTGTTGGGAATAGATTATTTGAGTGCTGTGGTGGAGTTTATAAGCATGCAAATGCAGATGTTTCTTTTGTTGCTTGCTTAGAGATAAATTGCATGCTCATTTTAGTCCCAATTCTAAAATGCTGTAGAAATTTTATTCCTGCATGTTCAGTAGAAATGTTTTAGTTCAGATTTCTTTTCTGAAAATCTTAAGCATTGCTGTTATTAACATAAGCATTATTACTTAAGTAGAGTTAGTAGTTAGTTAAGTAACGGTCGCTCTCAAAGTAGTAGTAAGGAGGGTGGTCGTTACATAAAGTCTATTATAAATATTTTGTTTCTATTTAAAATATCAAGAAAAAATAGATTATTCAATAACAAAAGATCCTAAAACAACTAAATAGGCATCTACATAGACCCTTGAACCCTAAATAACTTATAAGGACGGGAATACCCTAAATATCTAAAATCCTAAAATTATCAAAAATTGTAAAAAACAGATCTTTAGAGTCTCTAAAAAGGCCCTAAATGATATATTTTGGACTCGAAAGTGGTAGGTTAAGGGTTCCACCATGTAATAATATAAATCTCTGAACGAGCTTCGATTCACACTGTAGATTGCCTTATTCTGATACTTGAGTTAAAAGTTATGATCGGTTGAAGCTCGACATCTCTTGCAATAGTCGTCCCATGTTGAAAAAAACTTGTTCTCAAGTTTAGAGTAGTATCATCATGTGGTAGACAAGGAGGAAGATCATTTGATAATGACAAAATCTCCTAGCAATTGTTGCCTCCTGAAGTACTCTGGATTAAGGAAACCAAAGTTAACCTTCACTATTGTGCTAACATGAGTGTCGTTTATTGCCGAGCCAGTTTTCAAAACTTCAAAATTTGAAACTTTGGCAACCTAATTTGCATATAACAATATGTTTGTGGTCTTCACATCTTGATGTATGATGGTGTATGTTGCGCCTGTGTACCCATGCGTAACCCTAATGCAAACCTCAATCCTTTGTTTCCATGGAAGTGATGGCTTGTGTATTAAACAAGGTGTTCACGAAGTGTGCCATGAGCCATATAATCACAAACAAAGATCAGTTCATAGTTTTCCTCAAGGTAACCAATATTCAAGGAAACAAGATGTCTGTGTTAGCTCTTGGATAGCATCTCAATTTTAGTATGGAATTCATGGACACCTTGCTCTAACATTGGGTTACCATGCTTGATTGCTACCTTCATTGTTCCGTCATCAATTTCCCCAAGGTAGACCTTCCCAAACCCACTAACACCAAGAATTAGATATTCATCAATGTCCTGTGTGGCAGTTTGGATCTCTTCAAAGGAGTAGAAGCAAAGATTAGCAGGAAGGAATGATGCATTGATCACACCTATTGTCTTGGCTGATGTAGTGATCAGGGAGAAAGGTAACGCACCATAAGTCCCCTCACTAGTGGCTGCTTCTTTTACCATTTGCTTCTTCTTCCTCTTGTCATCTTCTTGCTCAGGTTCTTCTTCTTCTTCTTCTTCTTCTTCTACATGTTTCTATTTCAAAAACCATCCTCGAGCTATCTTGAATCCCTCTTTTCCACTGTCAAGCAATTCATTCTCCTTATTGAAATCCAGCTTTTTTAGATCTCCTTCTTCGTTGCTCCCAAATCCATGATAGATATCCTCAACAACATAATAATCATCCCCGAACATTCCATTCAACTTCTTATCTTGCTCGTCTGGGTCAAATTCCTCCTCCAAATTATTTGTGAATCCATATAGGTCATCTCGAGCATTGAAGCTATCATCCTCCATGGCAAAATCTAATCGTCCCTGAAACAAAGTTTGACCTTAACTGAAGTGATTATTCATCTTTTTTTATCTTCTCCCAATTAAGGATACAAATGAGTCAAGTCGCTTGCAGGCTGCTCGTGAATAGCCCGGTCGAAGCTTAACTCGAGCTTGGAGTTAACTAACCTTGAGCTGGCTTATTTAAAATTTGAACCAATCTCGAGCTCATTTAATACTAGCTCAAAGGCTTGTCGAACCCTAACGAGCCATGCTATATTTAATATATTATTTTTATTTATTTACTTTCAAAAGAATCAAAATGACAAAACCCTTAGTCTAAGTCTTGCTTGAAAGCTCGATTTTAATTCTAGCTTTTTGAGTTGAGCTCGAGCTCGAGCCTCTTTATTTTTTTTTTGAGCTCAACCTCGTCTAGGATCAGCTCGAGCTCGGCTTAATTACAACACTACTCACAATTAATGATCTTAGCTTTGTCCTGTCTATCATGTGATCATCACAACTGCTCCTACCATGTTAATGCTCAACTTATGAGTTTGATGGCAACAAATTTAACTTTCACATGATTAGACACTTTTTTGATAATAATTTTTTTCTCCAATTCGCTAATCCAATCAATAAATTCCTTTGTCTGTAGTGTACTAGAAAACTTAGGAAGCTCAATTGGAAATATGATATTTCCATATATTTTCTTTTGACCTTGACTTTTGCGATTGTAATAGGAGTTTTCAAAAGTGGAAGCAGAATGAGGATAAAAGAACTTACGACCTTTAAGATCTTGCACCACTAGATGCTGGAATAACTTTTATGACTTGTCTATGTAAATATTCAAGTATCTCACCTTTAGCGCTACGATCACGGTGCAAGATTTCCTCAGTCGAAACCTGCCTGTCATGATCACGACTATGACAACCATCCATGGAATCCAAAGAGCTCTAATATCAACTGACGTTGGGTAGAATAACAATTATTCTACTAGCTAAAGAGAAAGAAGATTTGTAAAGAAAACAAGAGAAATCGAAAAATAAAGAGAAACTACTATCTATAGGTTTTGCTAAAAATATAAGTTTTATTCAATAATAAAAGATTATCTTAAAACAACTAAATAGAGGTTTGGATAGAATATTAAATCCAAAAATTACCAAAAATATTAAAAAAAAAAAAATGTTTGAAGCATCCAAAAATACCCTAAAAGATATTTTTTTGACCCCAAAAGTGGCGGGTTATTGGTTGCACCCATTAATAAATATAAATCTCCGAATGAGTTTTCATTTGCACTATAGGTTACCTCGTTCTAATATCTGAATCAAAAGTTATGGCTCGTTGAAACTCAACACTTTTTGCATCAGAATCTAGACAATAAATGTGAAAAATATATTTTTCTTAATATGAGTACTACATTAAAAGATTATATTTTATATAATTATTGGAATAAGAAAATCATTATTAGTCATGATGTATATTTAATGAAAAAGCCACTTGGTCATGAAATCAAAATGTCAATAAAGAAAATATTCCTATATATTTTGAAGATGAGGAGGTCGTGCGCTTATGGAGGATGAAATTTAGTGTCAGCCCTAAGAGTCAATTATGAGATAATTGATATGGTACTATTATATAATATTTTAAATAAAAGATAATATTTTATGTTTATTATATTTACTTTATATCTGTACAAATTTGAATAAATATAATAATGCCCTAGGACAGGTTTTATTCTATAGTATATCAAATAGTTGAATTGATTGTGAGAAACTACAAATATTTAGAATACTACTCTTGATTATTCCTAATCAAGTATTAATATACAAGGACAATATTAATATATTGAGACTAACATAAAAATTAATTGATAACTTAATTTCACAATTCATGGATATAAGATATTAAGTTAATACATGAGTATATATTAGAAAATATATACTTAATTGACCCACCATGAAAATGTTTCATGTATTGCTATATTAGTATCATAAATATTTTCATAGTGACTATTAGCATAAATAGTCCTTTGACCTGAAGTCACTATGGTTTCCTACTTAAGATGTATATTTTAGTATAAACAAGTGTCACATGTAACAAGGTTGATTATAAAGTTGTTCACTGGGTATGCAATGAGTTATGCGGATAGATGTAAGTGATGTAGATGGAATTTGTCCATTCCATATTACGAAAGTGATGTCTGTGGGCCTCTTGATTAAGTAGGACTATTAAAATGTATGGTCATGCTCAAATAAGTCAATATAAGATATTGAGCTTATTTTGTTAAGTCTACTTAGAGATCAAGAAACACATAGATTGATGAGAGGATGACACGATCTATGCCTAAAAAATCAATATAGATATCATGTACTAAAGGAATAAGTTATACAATAAATAGTCATAGACAGGTTATGTAGAATCTACGATATTCTCATCACTTGGATATCAATGATGTATCGGTAGATGTACTCATTGTGTGTCTTTGAAATGAGATTTTAGAGTCACTGCCAACATTATGAGAAACTATTGGGTCATACATAGAGAGTGTATCAATTTGGAGTTTATTTTATTTTAGTGTGACTAAAATAAAGTGAGACTAAGTTTAAAGTCTAAAATCAGTTTCAAATATTAAACTTGTTAGATTATATGTTAATCTAATTGGATCTTATTAGATTATTGGGTTAATCTAATTAGATCTTAAACTTATTAGATTAATGGTTAATCTAATATCCTTTTAGATTTTTCAAACAAATAGAAACTAGATGAAACTCATGTTATTAGATAACGTCTTGGTAAATAAGACTTAATCATGTTATTAGACTTATTAGATAAGACTTAGCTGTAGGACCATTGCGGCCGGCTAGAAGGGGGGTTGAATAGTCCTGTAAAACAAAAACAAAAAAAACACCTTTCTCGATCTCTTAAACTAACACTTGTAAATTATAGTAAGCAGAAAGTAAATCAGAAAAACGAGGCACTTCGGGATTGACTTGGTTACAACCGGGGACGTTGTTAATCCAAGGAAGATGATCGTACTTAAAGAAACTCCTTTAGGCGGAGAAGCGTTGTACAACGATGAAGCACAACGGAAAGAAGCTAAACTACAACTGAGAGCGCACAAGTGTTGGAATTACAATTTCTAAGTTGTATTAAGTCTCCAAGGCAATATTTATAGCCTTGGTCGGGGCGCCTGGAAGGGTTCCGGACACCCTGGGAGGATAAAACTTTATCTCCCAACGTTAAGATCGCGTAAAAGGCGATCCAGTTAAATATTGACTTCCGGGCGCCCGGAGTGGTTCCGAGCACCCGAAATGATTCCGAGCGCCCGGACCCCTAAGTCAACTCTAGTTGACTTTTGGTCTGGGCCCTCTACTTTGGTTTAGCTTGCCTCAGTCCGGGTCCTTCTGCTCCTGCTCCGCTCGCTTGGGTGATCTCGACCATCTGAAAAAGGGCTCACCTGAACCCAACTTCCGGTCTTCTCGAGTGGGCTTCCGCTCTGGCTTCTCGTCCCTCGGAATCACCGCGTGTTTCCTTCTCTTCCGTCGGCGTACTCATCCGCAATCTTCATCCCTCGGACGCACCGCATACCGTCCTTCTCGCCAGTTGCGTCTCTTGCTCCTCGAGCAGTCTTCCGCTCCGGCTTTTGTCCCTCGGAACCACCGCACGCTTCCTTCTCGTCCGCCGGTGTACTCTTCCGCAGCGCCTAGTCCCTCGGACGCACCGCGTGTCTTCCTTCTCCCTAGCTGCGTCTTCCACTCGACTACCTATGCTCCTAAGCTCCTGCACACTTGGACACAAGGTTAGAAACACACAGGACCTAACTTAACTTGTTGATCACACCAAAACAACCTTGGGGTTCCAACAATTTCCCCCTTTTTGGTGTGAGCAACCCAAGTTAAGCTTGGGTAAAAATAGACATAAAATAAACTTAACTAAATTTGCAATTAAGTGTAAAAATAAAACAAGTTAAAATTTTTGGTCTACCTCCCCCTAGACTTATACTTTTCCTTCTCCCACTTTGATCACATAAAAAAATGGGATTCTAAGAATAAATCTAAGAGTAAAAACTTAGAAAATTTTTAGATCCTTAAAAATTTTGTAATAATTTTCACATAAACAGTCTCTGAAAAAAAAATTAAGTAAAATTTTAAGAAAAGTTTCTTAGAGAAATTATAAGTTAAAAAAATTCTAACTTAGACAGCTTTGCAAAAAACATTTTTTGAAATTTTTTATAAAAAATTTAAGCAGAAATTTTCAATTTTAGAACTACTTTTAACTTAGGCAAAAAATATCTTCTGAAAGTTTTTCTAAGTATAAAACTATTTTGAAAAAAATGTTTGAAAAACTTTAAAAGCATTAATTAATTCTAATTTTAATGCTTTGACAGAAAGTTAATTAAACATTTATTTCAATATTTTGGTTTCCAGGTCGTGGTGAGGCACTAGGCCTTCTTGGTTATTGGAGCAACAACCACTTCCTTAGACAAACCCTCATAAAGAATTTCAATGTTTAATTTTCTCGCTGAAAAGCTCTAAGTCTAATCAATAGTTTAATTTAAACATGATTTAGGAACCCAATATAGGTTCCAACTTACTGGATTGATTAAAAATTTCTTAGGGACATATTTTGTAACGACCCAGCCCTTTAGCCTCTTGGGCGGCCCTTGTGGTGGCCCAACTGGCGACCCTTATGTCGTCGACCCATTTAGCGACCTCTCATGTCGTCAACCGACGACCCTTGGCCATGCCGTTACTCACTAAGACTTTCCACCCTTGGCCAGTGGATTTTTACCTCCCCCAGGATTCGAACTCTTGGATACCAGGATTCATAAACTCTAGTACTTAAGCCTGGAGGCCTAGATTTCGAATCCTGGGGGAGGCAAAAAATCCACTGGCCAGGGGTGGAAAGTCCTAGTGAGTAACGGCACGGCCAAGGGTCGTCGGTCGACGACATTAAAGGTCGCCAAATGGGCCGACGACATAAGGGCAGCCAATTGGGCCACCACAAGGGCCGCCCAAGAGGCCAAAGGGTCGGGTCGTTACATATTTTCTAGAGATATTCCTTATTTTTCCCTGGTGATATCTATAATACCAATTCAAATTTTTAAATTTTCTAAAATTAGATGAGCATGCATGATTTTTCAAATTATCTATTTGAATTTTTAGATCTTTATTTTCTGATTTCAATTTCTCATTTTTTAATTTTGATTTGTCTAGTTCTTCTAAGGGATAGGACTTAGCTAGAATTACTTTTAAATTTTTATTTTCATTTTCTAATTTGCAGCAATCTTTTGTTAAAAGTTTAACGAACTTAAACATTTTGTCGGGAGGAAGAGATCGTACCTGACTTACCTTGTCGATCTCGTTGTCCCTTTCTCCCCCTGAACTGCTACTTTCTTCCGACATGGCTCCCCCTTCATTGATGCTTTCGATGATCATTTCGGAAGAGCTTGACTCACAGTCGTCGTCTTGATGACTTGCCATTAAAGCAAGTCCGGAGAATGCCTCGACCTCCGATTCCGACGACGTATCGTCCCACGTCGCCTTTAGGGCCTTTCGCTTTTGGATGGGCTTCTTACCCTTCTCCTTGTCCTTATTCTTCAGCTTGGGCAGTTGTCCTTGATGTGTCCTTCTTCGTCGCAGTGGTAGTAGTGGATCATCCTTTTCTTTTTCCCTTACGGATGGTTAGTAGATCTAGATTTACAAAGTTTCTTGAATCTTCTTACCATCATTACCATTTCCTCGTCGTCGAGAGGAGATTCCAACTCAGGTTCGTCTCTCAAAGCTTTGAGGGTGACGTCGTTCTTGGGCTCCTTCAAACCTGCACATCTTGATTCGTGCACTTCAAAAGTCGAGAAAAATTCTTCTAATGAAATTTTTTCTAAATCTTTTGAAATGTAAAAGGCATCTACTAGTGATGCCCATTTTGAATTTCTCAGAAATGAATTTAACGCGTACCTTAGCGAATCTCGATTACTTACCTTTTCTCCGAGATTTGACAGTCCGGTGATGATCTCTTTGATTCTTGAGTGCAGATGTGTGATTGTCTCATCTTCCCCAAGTCGCAGGATGGTGAGCTAATTGCGAAGCAAATCTCGTCTGGCGAGCTTGGCTTCGAAAGTTCCTTCATGCAGCTCCAGGAATTTCTCCCAAAGTTCCTTCGGGGAGTTGTAGTTGCTGATTCGATTGACTTCCTGTGCCGGAAGAACACTTAACAGATGGTATTCTGCTTTGTCGTTCGTCACATAGTCAGCCTGCTCCTTTTTTGTCAATTGATATATTTCCTTGTCCTCTGGAGCTACAAATCCAAGTTTTATTGTTAAAACTAATTCAAACTCTATTGTGAAAAATACCTGCATTAGTTTTTTCCAGGTGGTGAAATCCCCTTCCACTACAAGAAATTTTGGATTTTACCACACCTAATAGACAACAGTTTTTCAAGAAATTGTTGTCATTTTTTCATTTAACAACAGTTTTATTAAAAACTGTTGTTGTTCACCATAATGTTTTTTAAATAACAACAGTTTTTCAAAAAACTGTTGTCTAATGTGTGTCAAAGACAACAGTTTTAAAAAACTATTGTCTTTTAGTGTTGCTTATGTGATTGTAAAATATCGAACTAGATAATAATTAAATAACAAGGTTTAATAGGCTAATAGCCTTAATAGAATTTTTAGAAATTTTTAGAAATTTTCTGAGAATTTTTCGGAACTCGTATGACATATTTTAGGGGGATCAATTATTAGGTTGTAGGAGAGCCCGTTTGGATATCCCAATTAAGTGGGAGTTGATTGAGAAACTAATCTAGGACTTAAATCAAAGATACCTAAGTTTATAAATCCTTTTCTCTTCTTTACCCGTGCCTAAGCCCTTCCCCACCGCCGACTCTCCCGATCCCTTCCCTCTCCCTCTCGCGCCACCTCCTCTTTCTCCCTCTCTTCCGCACGATCGACGTTGACGACCCTCTCATCACCGGTGCCGATCTCCCATCTTCGGTCACGAGCGAGAAGTGGTCCCTCTCCGAGCTTCCTCGCGCCATCACAAACGCCACAGAACGCGATTCTGGCCTTTCCTTTGCCCTAGCACCGGCCACCCCATCGCCGCCCTCTCCTCCTCATGCGAGCACCAGAGACGCACACCGCCACACCCGATCACTTGACATTGATCAAGCCGCAGCTCGCCGGAGCCTCCTAACCCCTTTACCCCACGCCGATAGCCCCGCTAGGTATCCCTCTCTTCCGATCCTTGCCCCGCACCGATCGATCTTCAGCGAAAGGGAAGAAAATCTGAGCCCTAACTTCATTGGATTGGAGCTTGCTGGATTCAGTGGAGGTCTATTTGAGGTAAGGTTTTGTTTTGGATTTTTGGGATGTGGGATGCTTCTTCTAGATAAGTCCATCGTTTTTCTTGGATTGGTTGCGTTCTATTTGAAAGGGATTCGGGATATATAGATAGGTTTCGGTTTTCATTGATCTTGCGTTGTTTTATTTGCGAGGCTTTTGTACTCTTGGATGCTGATCAGATTTGGGTTTAGATGCAATGAAGGTTTTGTTCTTCCTCTGGTTAGCGATAGTTTTGGTAAAGGGCAGATTGGTTTCAATGTTGTGTGGTTTCTTCATGGTGGATTTGGTTCTTCCTTTAGTAGGTTTCGTAGGTTGCAAATTCGTCTCATTGTTGAATGACTTCTTCATGTTGGGTTTGATTTTCCTGCAGTAGATTAAGAGGTGGTAATGAGATTTCGATATGGTATAAGTCTTGTGATGATTTTGGTTTTTAGTTGTTCAATGGAACAGATTCCTACTGGTGTGATTTAGGTTGTGCAGTGAACAGAATTAGGTGGTGAGGGTCCCAATTGATTTGTTGATGTTGCCTTGCTTCCTCTTGAAGGTCTCGGGTTGTGTTCTGCAGCAAAATTTGGGGGTTTTCTTGGGATTTATGTTTGGGTGAGCACTGATTTTCTCTTAGGATTTTCCTTAATCAGGATTTTCCTTAATTAGATTCGGTTTTAGTTTAGCCAACTAATTCATGATGGGTTACTCAATAGTTCAGGTTAGTGGTTATATTGATTAAGGTTTTTCCTTAATCCAGTTAGGGGATTTTATTTAGATATTTACCTCATATGATTTTAGCTAAATAAAATACTTTAATACAGGACTTTGATTTGAGATGGTGTACGACGTAGGATTTCTGGATACGATCTTCTATAAAGGCGGGTACTTCTTGCTTTGTTTTCTTTTAGTACTTTGACCTTAGTGCATGAATTATTTTGGATAAGGACTGTTTACCTTGACTCCACTCTTATTTTTCCTGCGCTTGATACTTCTACGTGATCTTTGAGATATTCTTTTCCATATCTATACAGTCTCTTGTTGTTGTCCATGATTAGTAGCAGATACTAGATACCATGTTTGTATGCTTTGACTGTTGTTTATTTATGTACGATATTGAGCATGCTGGCTTCATGTATCATACATGTTTCTGTCTATATGTATATATATATATATGATGACTATTGCATTGTTCGCATCATGTCATTGCATGCATGACGCATCCTCGGCCACTCGAGAGAGTGGTAGCTGGAGTTGATGCCGCTTGTCATGTCGTGCTGCACTCAGCCACTCGTGTGAGTGGTAGCTGGAGTACGAGCAGCAGGGACCCCGTCGCAGATGTAGCTAGTTAGCTACTATGCAACTGTCCCCTCGGCCACTTGTGTGAGTGGTAGCTGGGGTGGTGTACAGTCTGTCACTAACCCGGCCTCTCGATCATACAGGGGTCATGGTGCAGAGAGGTGGGCAGGAGTGACCATCCGTGCATACGCTGTTGTTATTATTTTTGCTTTGGCTGCTGCTGTCTATATATGCTGTTATTGCTTACTTACTGCTGTTGTTCACATATGCTGATACGCTTACTTGTGTTGAGATATATTCTCATTATAGATGTTTAGTCATTGGAAATTTGTATATACCTTGCTTATTACCTCTGTAGTTATGAGCAGTACTGTAGCAGATTAGTACCAGTTCTGACCTATTATACCTAGCCTAGGATATGATTTCAGGTATGAGCATTCATTTTGGTTCTATTGTAGTATCTGCTATTCCTCTAATGAGACTGTATTCCTTTTGGCATTCTCTATTGGTTTATTATGTTCATGCACTATCTCTTTCGTTACCCGCTGAGTTCCAATAGTCACCACCCCACAAAATAGTTTTCTTTCGCCAGGTAACAGGTAGATGAGTCATGGATGCTTGGAAAGTCCTGGCTGCCAGTCCCACATCACACTCGATGATAGTTTCTTTTTGGGTTTTGTTATCGTTTGGATTGTATGTTAATTTTACGTACTTTGCTTTTGAACAAGTCATTGGGGATTTTTGGAGTCAAGTCTGGTGATTTCAGATATTTTTGTCAGTGTCGTTGTTGGTCTTATGTTCATATTGTTTAGTGTTTTTCCGCTGCATGCATTTACGTTGTTGTGTGTTTACTTTCAATCGTGTAGGCTTATTAAACTACATGGTTGTGTTTATTTCATTGTTGTCCAGCCGGGTAGGCTGAGTATATTAAATTGTATGTTATGTTGTTTCTTTTGTATATATATTCCAGCCGAGTGTGGCTGAGGTATATTTTGTATGTAGTAATGCTTCATATTGTCACCCGTACAAGGGAGATGTTGTCGAAATTTCTTCGGACAAGGACTCCTCTGGGGCGTGACAAATTTATGGTATCAGAGCCAAGTTTACGATGCCTTTTTATTTTTCGAATGTTGGGTTTTATGTTTTTGGGATTTCGACTCGGCTTTGATTTCGATGCTTTTCGAGTTAACCTGATACTTGATTTTGTGTTTTATGATACTTTTCGACTCGGTGTTACGATGCTTGTTTTTCGTGTTATGATTTTCGAGCAAAATGGTTTTTCAAAGTTGGGACACAAGACAAGCCGAAGGACATCTCTGAGCTATAGGGAAGTAAGGTATATGTATGTAATTATCTTACCTTTTGATGTTCATTATTTGGTGTAGGTTAATGTTAGATAAGATGGATATCACCGAAATTAGGATGTGGTTAGTTAGCTCCCTCTAATTTTGTTGGATGGGGGTTGCTGTTTTTACATCTGTCCATTAGGTACTCAGTTATTGGTAGCTAGCATGATAACACTTAGTGAAATGTCATATTTAGATGCTACGACAAGCTAAAGATAAAGCAGCTAGAGATAATTCTGACTAGACTTATCTTAGTCTAGTTATCATAGTTGTGGAGAAGTTTGGATAATGCAACATATTGAAAGATTTAGGAGATTTCCAGTTTTGGTTGATGGAAAATTATTCTATGATTATGTTACCTTAGATTTCAGAATTGGTTTATTTTGTGAGTTATTGACTTACCTAGCTTCAAATTATAGTATATGTTGTTCGTAACTTGAGCTTTGTCCATGCAACAGTGCATTTGTTTTCCCCTTTTGTTATTTCAATAAATATAAAATCTAAAGCCACTCTAAATTAAGAATAGTGGTAGATTTAAAAGGGTCTATCATAATGTCTCCATATGCCTAAGGTAAAGATTATTGCTGCAAGCTCGAAGCCATGGGTGGAGACTATTTATGTTTAGTAGATTTTACCTTCAGTGATTGAAAGTGGATTATGTATTTCAGAGGTAGTTGATTTATTCATAGTTGATTAGGTATCAGAGTCATCTCTTACGGTTAGAGGTTTGTTCATGATATTTGGTTGGAGTAGTATATGAGTATGTTGCTTGGTTATTATCCTTGGATGAGAGTCCCTGAGTTGAGTAGTAAATTTGGGGACCAAATTTTTATTAGTGGGGGAGAATGTAAAATACTGAACTAGATAATAATTAAATAACAAGGTGTAATAGGCTAATAGCCTTAATAGAATTTTTAGGAATTTTTAAAAATTTTCTGAGAATTTTTCGGAACTCGTATGACATATTTTAAGGGGATCAATTATTAGGTTGTAGGAGAGCCTGTTTGGATATCCCAATTAAGTGGGAGTTGATTGAGAAACTAATCTAGGACTTAAATCAAAGATACCTAAGTTTATAAATCCTTTTCTCTTCTTTACTCGTGCCTAAGCCCTTCCCCACCGCTGACTCTCCCGATCCCTTCCCTCTCCCTCTCGCGCCACCTCCTCTTTCTCCCTCTTTTCCGCACGATCGACGTTGACGACCCTCTCATCACCGGTGTCGATCCGCCCTCTTCGGTTACGAGTGAGAAGTGGTCCCTCTTCGAGCTTCCTCGCGCCATCACAAACACCGCAGAACGCGATTCTGGCCTTTCCTTTGCCCTAGCACCGGCCACCCCATCGCCGCCCTCTCCTCCTCATGCGAGCACCAGAGACGCACGCCGCCACACCCGATCACTTGACATTGATCGAGCCGCAGCTCGCCGGAGCCTCCTAACCCCTTTACCCCGCGCAGATAGCCCCGCTAGGTATCCCTCTCTTCCGATCCTTGCCCCGCACCGATCGATCTTCAGCGAAAGGGAATAAAATCTGAGCCCTAACTTCATTGGATTGGAGCTTGCTGGATTCAGTGGAGGTCTATTTAAGGTAAGGTTTTGTTTTGGATTTTTGGGATGTGGGATGCTTCTTCTAGATAAGTCCATCGTTTTTCTTGGATTGGTTGCGTTCTATTTGAAAGGGATTCGGGATGTATAGATAGGTTTCGGTTTTCGTTGATCTTGCGTTGTTTTATTTGCGAGGCTTTTGTACTCTTGGATGCTGATCAGATTTGGGTTTAGATGCGATGAAGGTCTTGTTCTTCCTCTGGTTAGCGATAGTTTTGGTAAAGGGCAGATTGGTTTCAATGTTGTGTGGTTTCTTCATGGTGGATTTGGTTCTTCCTTTAGTAGGTTTCGTAGGTTGCAAATTCGTCTCATTGTTGAATGACTTCTTCATGTTGGGTTTGATTTTCCTGCAGTAGATTAAGAGGTGGTAATGAGATTTCGATATGGTTTAAGTCTTGTGATGATTTTGGTTTTTAGTTGTTCAATGGAACAGATTCCTACTGGTGTGATTTAGGTTGTGCAGTGAACAGAATTAGGTGGTGAGGGTCCCAATTGATTTGTTGATGTTGCCTTGCTTCCTCTTGAAGGTCTCGGGTTATGTTCTGCAGTAAAATTTGGGGGTTTTCTTGCGATTTCTGTTTGGGTGAGCACTGATTTTCTCTTAGGATTTTCCTTAATCAGGATTTTCCTTAATTAGATTCGGTTTTAGTTTAGCCAACTAATTCATGATGGGTTACTCAATAGTTCGGGTTAGTGGTTATATTGATTAGGGTTTTTCCTTAACCCAGTTAGGGGATTTTATTTAGATATTTACCTCATATGATTTTAGCTAAATAAAATACTTTAATACAAGACTTTGATTTGAGATGGTGTACGACGTAGGATTTCTGGATACGATCTTCTATAAATTCGGGTACTTCTTGCTTTGTTTTCTTTTAGTACTTTGACCTTAGTGCATGAGTTATTTTGGATAAGGACTGTTTACCTTGACTCCACTCTTATTTTTCCTGCGCTTCATACTTCTACGTGATCTTTGAGATATTCGTTTCCATATCTATACAGTCTCTTTTTGTTGTCCATGATTAGCAGCAGATACTAGATACCATGTTTGTATGCTTTGACTGTTGTTTATTTATGTACGATATTGAGCATGCTGGCTTCATGTATCATACCTGTTTCTGTCTATATATATATATATATATATAATGACTGTTGCATTGTTCGCATCATGTCATTGCATGCATGCCGCATCCTCGGCCACTCGAGAGAGTGGTAGCTGGAGTTGATGCCACTTATCATGTCGTGCCGCACTCGGCCACTCGTGTGAGTGGTAGCTGGAGTACGAGCAGCAGGGACCCCGTCGCAGATGTAGCTAGTTAGCTACTATGCAACTGTCCCCTAGGTCACTTGTGTGAGTGGTAGCTGGAGTGGTGTACAGTCTGTCACTAACCCGGCCTCTCGACCATACAGGGGTCATGGTGCAGAGAGGTGGGCCGGAGTGACCATCCGTGCATACGCTGTTGTTATTATATTTGTTTTGGCTGCTGCTGTCTATATATGCTGTTATTGCTTACTTACTGCTGTTGTTCACATATGCTGATACGCTTACTTGTGTTGAGATATATTCTCATTATAGATGTTTAGTCATTGGAAATTTGTATATACCTTGCTTATTACCTCTGTAGTTATGAGCAGTAATGTAGCAGATTAGTACCAGTTCTGACCTACTATACCTTGCCTAGGATATGGTTTCAGGTATGAGCATTCATTTTGGTTCTATTGTAATATCTGCTATTCCTCTAATGAGACTGTATTCCTTTTGGCATTCTCTTTTGGTTTATTATGTTCATGCACTATCTCTTTCGTTACCCGCTGAGTTCCAATAGTCACCACCCCACAAAATAGTTTCCTTTCGCCAGGTAACAGGTAGATGAGTCATGGATGCTTGGAAAGTCCTGGCTGCCAGTCCCACGTCACACTCGATGATAGTTTCTTTTTGGGTTTTGTTATCGTTTGGATTGTATGTTAATTTTACGTACTTTGCTTTTGAACAAGTCATTGGGGATTTTTGGAGTCAAGTCTGGTGATTTCAGATATTTTTGTCAGTGTCGTTGTTGGTCTTATGTTCATATTGTTTTGTGTTTTTTTGCTGCATTTACGTTGTTGTGTGTTTACTTTCAGCCGTGTAGGCTTATTAAACTGCATGGTTGTGTTTATTTCATTGTTGTCCAGCCGGGTAGGCTGAGTATATTAAACTGTATGTTATGTTGTTTCTTTTGTATATATATTACAGCCGAGTGTGGCTGAAGTATATTTTGTATATAGTAATGCTTCAGATTGTCACCCGTATAGGGGAGATGCTGTCGAAATTTCTTCGGACAGGGACTCCTTTGGGGCATGACAGATAATATACAATAGTTTTATTAAACTGTTGTCTATTGAATGTTGTTGAATCCTAAAAACACAATAATTTTTTTAGCTTCATGAAAAAAAAACCTAAAACCCACTTCTTTGTGACTCTTCAACGAACAAAAACCTATCTCCGACTCCTCCTTCGCGACTCTTCCGTGAAAGACGCTCCTCGTCGCTGTCGCTGCTTTGCCTTTAAATTGTTAGCGCATCGACTTTTCGGTGCTTCCTTGGGAGGTAGAATTTTTTAAAAATTTTTAGAATTTTTTTAGAATATAAACGGAGTCGGTATGACACATTTAATAGGGTAAATCGATTAAACTTAGAGAAAGCCTATTTTGAGTACCAATAAAGTGGGAGTTTATTTATTTAATAACCTATATATATATATCTAAACAATCTCATTTTTTTCCCCATTCCTCCTCTTCTCCTGCCGATCTCACCGTCACCGCGATCTCCTCTTCATTGCTGACCTCCGACGTAGCCGACGCTGCCCTCACATTCCCGAAGACACAGCCATTGCCAGCCGTCGAGGGTGCTGCCGGTTACTCCCAATCACCGCCGCCCTTTACCCTCTCCCCGTGCCCTAGTTTCCTATTGCAGTCGCACCGCCGCCCTTTCCCCTCTCCCGTGCCCTAGTTTCCCCTCTCCCGATCTTGCCGACGTTGAGCTCCTCTGTGAGATATCAGAAAATTAAATAGGGTTATTTAATTAATAGCCTTATAGAATTTTTTCAGAATTTTTAGAAATTTTCTGGGAATTTTTCGGAGCTCATGCGACGTGTTTTGAGGGGACGAAATTATGGGTAAGGATAAGACCTGTTTGAGATACCCGTTTAAATGAGGAAATGTTTAATTATTTATATTCCTTTTCTTATTATTTCTCCCTAACGCTGATCCCGATCCGAGTTCCACACCTCTCCCGAACCTTTTCCTTTCTTCCCTTCTTCCTCTGTTCTTTCTCGCGGATAACACTAAGGCGACGGGCAACAGAGTTCTACCTCCGATGATCGTCGACGTCGATTGGTAGCATGTCGCCGGAGCTTGCTAGAGGTCGAAGCCCAGATCATCCTGATCTCTTCTTCTTCTCAACGCTTTCCACCCGAGCCCTAGGTTTTTCCGTCGCCGAGTCCTCCCTCTCCTCTCTCACGCGACGTCGACAGTGCCGAGCTCTCCCTTCCTTCGCAAAGCCATCATCGCCTTGGCTTGAGGACAGATCGACAACACCGTTGATCGAGGGAGTGCGTAGGTTCCCTGTGCTCCGATTTCCCCTGGATCGTCGTCGGCGTCTAAGATATAGTCGTGCCCTAATTTTTGTTCTGGTGTCGTGGGATCAAGCTAGAGCCATCCAATCGCCGCCGTGAGGTTGCCTTAAGGCTTCGAAGGTAAGCAACCTACCCTAATATCTGAAGAGAATCACCATTGAATTTCGTTTTAATACTCTTTTTATATTTTGGATGATAATTTGCTTCATTTTGATTCAGATTCTGTGATTTTGCACAAGACAAAAAGTCATTGCAATTAGGGCCTGAGGACAACCTTTATGTGGAGGGTTTTGCATCAAATCTTTTTGCAAAGGCAGATAAGCAAGATCGTGCTGGTCGTGCAGATCAGTATGTGAAGGAACATGTTTCTTTATCATTTTCTTATCTATCTAGGCATATCTATTAAGACATTTCACTGGCTTTTCTTAGTCTCACAATGGTTGGGAAATTAAGTACTAGTAATATTACAGGAATACTGCAAAAACTTTTTATGCTGCAAGTATCTTTTTTGAGATACTATATCAATTTGGCGAACTTCAGCCTGAAGTAAGTTTTGCACTTTGCCATTTTATAAAGAACTATTTTTTTGGTTCAATATGAGCAAGCAGACTAATTTTGATCATACTCTACTTTCCAGATTGAGCAAAAACAGAAGTATGCAGTTTGGAAAGCTGCAGATATAAGGAAAGCTCTTAAAGAAGGTCAGAAACCTGAACCAGGTCCTCCAGGTGGTGATCCTGATCAATCAATTTCCTCAGGCCTCTCGAGCTACACTTATGTATGCTCTATCACCTGTATTTCATAGCCAAATAAAAAAAATACAGAATGTTTCCTTTTTATGAACCATAACATAATGTTGTGGAGAGGCTTTTCTTTTGCTTGGTTGGCCTAATAATGTCATGTTTTTTTTTATCTTTTGTTAGGGCACACAACCAAGTGATGGATTGCCATCTAGTCAGCAATTTGACAATGCATCGCCTTGGCATATACACAAGGTCAATTTGAATGTGTAATTTGTGCATCGCTTGCTACATATTTCTTGCCACAGAATTGTTGAACCTCATCTATTTTGTTTTTTTTTTCTTTTCCTGTACAGAATTCAGAAGGAAGTGAGCATTTTGTGGATAATTATAGAAATGCTGATTTACCCCCTAAAAATCCTAGTGAGCCACAGGGTTTTAATCAGGCACCACAGGATTTAAATCTAGAATTAAATCGTAAGTTAGATTAAATTACAGTTACTTTATCATTTCTTAGTTTTTTTTCTAACTTACATTTGCAATATTTGCATCTCGATTCATTCGATTATGTTCACTTTGTATTCAACATGAAGCTAAAAGGTGTTTTGTATATATTAAAGACTCTTTGGTGGTTTTTTTAGTTTCAATCTACTGCTCTTTTTAGCATCTTTATCCTGCTATAATGTTATTCTTTAAGATTATGTTGCATTGATTTCTAAAAGTTGCATGACATCTCTCTACTCTGCCTTCAAAACTAACGATTTATGTTGTTTCAGGTAATTACTGCAGCCATTCCTACTATTGTTTTAAGAGGTTACCATTTATGTTACATAGATAACGCTTTTTGCACTTCTGTTAGATGACTATATCAAATGATTTTTATGGTTATGCAACATTTATGCAGTGCAATTAGAATCACGCGTACAGTTTAGTTTCTAATTTGTAATATATATCTTTATTTGAATAGGTGTCCTCAAGAGTATTGGGAAGAATGCCGACAAGCTAAAAAAATGGAGAGACTTTAGCAAATTAAGGAGCACTAGGAGCTGCAATCCCTCCTCTTCACCGACATCTAAGTAGAAAATCTCGTGTTATATTGTTCTACCTTTGTTTTAGTAGTCTTATCATTTTGTTGGTTGCTTATGAAATTTTGTTAGTTGCTTATGAAATTTCTTCAGAATGTTATAGATATTATTTTTGAATGTTAAAAAATTGTATATTAAATTTTATTTTGAAATTTAGTATTTTGAATGATTTATAATATTAGAAAATTGTGTATTAATTTTTTTTGATTTTTTTTATGTTAAAAAAGACAACGGTTTTTCACCGTTGTCGTAGATAGTTTAAAACTGTTGTTAAAGACCCTGTTATTAAAGGTAGACGCTCAAAGACAACGGTGAAAAACTGTTGTCTTTGAAGGAAAAGACAACAGTTTTTCACCATTGTAAAAATGTTGTCTTTGCCTTTAAAGACAACGGTTAAAAACTGCTGCTTTGGGCACCCCTTTTAACAACACGGCATTTAACAACAGCTCTAAAGAGGCTACGACAACGGTGAAAAACCGTTGTTGTTAGGCTTTTTTCTTGTAGTGTTCGTATTTCGACGGGTGAATGCTTGGTCCGGCCATCTCGTTGCTTCGTCCGACGGTTAGTCCTCCTGAAGCGCCTTGGCTCTGATACCACTTGTAGGACCATTACGGCCGGCTAGAAAGGGGGTTGAATAGCCTTGTAAAACAAAAACAAAAAAAACACCTTTCATGAATTCTTAAACTAACACTTGTAAATTATAGTAATCAGAAAGTAAATCAGAAAAACGAGGAACACCGGGATTGACTTGGTTACAACCGGGGAGGTTGTTAATCCAAGGAAGATGATCGTACTTAAAGAAACTCCTTCAGGCGGGAAGCCTCGTATAATGATGAAGCACAAAGGAAAGAAGCTAAACTACAACTTGTTGGTGCAGTGAGCACCAGATGATCGAACCTGAGTTTTGATTATAGAAAAGGGCTCAAAGTTAAGTGGTGGTGTTATCTAACAAAGTTCATGGAGCTTGCAGGAAAGTCCTAAGTGATACTTAGGCAAAAGTCCTAGCTGCGGTTAGGCAGGTAAAAACCCTAGGGGGTGGTAACCCTATGCGGGAAGTCTTGGCAGGTCGATGGCTTCAGGCAAAAGTCCTAGGGGGTGGTAACCCTAGGTGAAAAGTCTTGGTGTCGCGAACCAGGTGAAAGTCTGGACTAGCCGGGAAGCGGATGTCCAGCAGAAAGTCCGGAAGTGTCAAATGTCGAGCAAAACTCCAGTCGATCTGGAGGATCGTACTGACAACAGGTAAATCTCCTGAGTGGAGTAGGTGAGGACGCGTTCCCCGTAGAGGGAACAGTAGGCGTCGGGTCGACCTAGGGTTTCCGGTTGGAAACCTGAAGTCAGACTCGGACAGTCCGGAGACTGTTAGTACTTCATTTATAATATCTATTGTATTATGTGCTAACTTTGTGCTGCAGGGTAGTGTTTGGGACTAACGTATCTTGCAGGTGCAAAGGAGCAACTTAAAGCCTCGGATGAACAGTGTCCAAGGCGCCTCCATGGAGCTTGGAGGCGCCTCGGATGCAAGGCTGGAGCTGGCTGCGAGAAGCTGCTCAAGGCGCCTTGATGAACAGTGGAAGGCGCCTTGAACAGATGAAGGCGCCTGGTGAACAGTGGAAGGCGCCTTGAGTCTGTGATAAGATTCGACCAGTTCGCTCCTCATCTCCCCGGCTGACTCGGCTGTTCAAGGCACCTTGGTGAACAGTAGAAGGCGCCTTGAACACCCTTTATAAGGGGTTTCGACCAGCAGCTCCTTACAACAACTTCCAAGCAATCTTTACGCTACAAGCTGCTCACGAACGATCCCGAAGTGCTGTTACAAGACCGACAACCCGGAGCTCCGAAATCTTCAGATTACGATATTGTCGTCGGTATAACTGTACTTTTTCATTATACTTAACTGTAATACTTGTACTCTTGTCGAGCTTATAGTTGTTGCCCACGGAAAGCGATCAAGGATCGCGGGCCTTCGAGTAGGAGTCGTCACAGGCTCCGAACGAAGTAAATTCTCTTGTCTTTCTGTGTGTTTGTTTACTTTCCGCTACGTTACTTCTCCGATAGTTTTTACGATTCCGATAATCGAACGATTTTAGCCACGAGCGCTATTCTCCCCCCCCCCCTCTAGCGCGTCTCGATCCAACAATTGGTATCAGAGCGGGGTCGCTTTGAACTGGTGCAACCACCATTCAAGCATTTTTCGTGGCTTTGTCGTGTGTATAGGGTAAAAATAAAACCTTACGCCTTTCGTTTTTTTTTCCCTCCAAAATTATTTTCGAAAAATTCATTTTCATCCTTTCACGGCTTATTAGTATTGATAAAATATTGAATTCGGCAAAATTTGAAATAATATCTTTTAAAATATTTTTTTTAATAATATTTTATTATTTTTCGAAACTGGTGAACTTCTATTTCTATCCTTCCATACCGCACTGCTAATCCAGGATCAAGTCCTGGTACATTGTTTTGCTATTTTTTGTGGGCAAGGTTCTTTTAAATGGCCCTCCAAGAAGGCTTTAGCACTTTTCGCCCCCCGCTCTTCTCCGGCGAAGACTTTACCTATTGGAAGAACCGGATGATCTACCATCTCAAGACGCAAGTCGAGATGTGGATCATCATCCAGACCGGTCTCGAGCTACCACTTGACGGCGCTGGAGAACTCGTTTCATGCACTAACTGGGATACCAGCATAAGAAAGAAGGTCGAAGTTGATGCCAAAGAAACCTGTATGCTGCAATGCGGGTTGACAAAAGAAGAACTGAATAGAGTCGGGCCATTTTCAAGTGCGAAGGAGCTGTGGAACAAACTAATCGAGCTGCACGAGGGCACGTCAGACGCTAAAGTAAGTAAGCGTGATTTAATTTTAAATAAATTATATAATATTAAAATGCAGGAAGGTGAGACGGCGAACCAGCTTCACGCACGCATCCGGGACCTACTCAACGGGCTTCATGCGATCGGCCAAAAAGTGGAAAACCGCGACGTAATAAGGTACGCGCTAAGTGCTTTTCCGAGGAACACTTTGTGGGCATCCATGGTTGATGCTTACAAAGTTTCCAAGGATTTATCCTCAATAAAACTAGATGAATTATTTTCTTAATTAGAATTGCATGAGCAGACTAATGCACGCCCGGTCGAGAAAGGTGTTGCTTTGGTTGCAGGTACTAGCATAACACGTGAACCGACGTCAAGGCGCAAATCTAAAATATCAGAGGATGAAGACGATGAATCAGACGCAGAAGACGAAGACGAAGTTATTTCCAAGTTGATAAAACTCGTATGGAAGATGTGCAAGTCGAAGAAGGCAACTCAAATGAACACAAAGGACAGATCAGATGTCACCTGCTACGGCTGTAACCAAAAAGGTCACTACAAGCCTGATTGCCCAAACAAGAAGAAAAGAAGAAAGGCATTGAAAGCAACCTGGTCCGAGTCGTCAGACGAATCCGAGACTGACAAGGAAGAAGAACCAACGAGCTTTCTCGCATTACCGGCGCAGGCTAACATAATTGATGAAATCGAGTCCGAACTCGAGTCCGAAGCCGAGAACGAGTCAGAAACAGAGTCCGAGCGAAGCCACGGATCCGCATCCGTTTCCGAAGGCCCGATCCACACTGTAAGTTCTTTTCTCGCCGAAACTCAAATAGATGACTTAAGAAATTTAGTTCCTTATTTGCTTAAAAAATTGGCTAAATCCAACATCCGGGTTAGGTCGCTCCAAAAGGAAGTAATAGCCCTTAAGGAAGCGACTGACTCGAGTTCTTTAACTGAGTCAGTTCAAGTTGGAAATTCAACTCAAGTCCAACAACTTGAGGAAGAAAATTCCAATTTGAAAACTCAAATTAAAGAACTCAAGGATACGTTAGAACGCTTTATGTTGGGTTCCAAAAATTTGGATCTGATTCTTGGAAAACAGCGTGCCGTTTACAACAAATCCGGACTTGGATTCAAGCCCAAAACTAAATATAGATCATATCTGTCGTTGGTAAATAGAAATAAAAGGAACATAATTCAAGCATGGGTCCCCAAGTCCAACCTAGTTAACCAAATTGGACTTGGACAATATTGGGTCCCCAAGGATCAGGTCCACTACCTCGATAGACCATATCGAGGCTATGATCCAGGGGGAGCAAGAAGGAAAACAATTTTAATAAATTAAATTCAAAATTCATAAATCTAAAATTCACAATTAAATTAAAATTCAAAAAATTAGAATTCGAAATTTAATTAAAATTCAACATTCGAAATTAAAATTCAAAAATTCAAAACTCAAATTACAAATTCAAAATTCGAATTCAAAATTAAATTCAAAATTTGAAATTTAAAATTCAATAGAAGGAGGATCCAGAATAGCTAGCACTCCCAACTAAATTACCCGACTGGGTAACCGAACTTAATCTACCCGAAATGGGTAAACAAGAGTAGACTACCCGGCAGGGTAATTAAGGTTAGATAAAATAGGCTAGGTTTAACTTTACTAACAGTACTGGTGAAGTTTTTGGATGATAGTACGTTAGGGAAGCTTGGGCATCGCATGTCTAGGAAGATATGGCTTCGACCTGGTGCATTTGGCCAAGTGGAACTGACCGAAGCTACCCTTAAATGGATCCTAACTAGTTAGACCAAGTTTTAGTATTAAGTTCAATGGGTAAGACTATTTGGAAAACCTCGAAGGCATGGTTACTTTAATGAGTTCCGTGTGACTCACCATAGCCCAGAAGTTTATCCAAAGAATGCTTACTTGTTGAACCCAAAGCTAAACCTGAATCTAACACAAAGTTAAACCAACCCCTTAAACTGAACCACAATTCATCTCACCATAATTATAGGATTACCTGATTGAAAATTTAGATCGGGTGAGATGACTAAGAAATTAAAACTAAAATTAACTTAAATCAAGTTAATTCAAAATTAATTTCAAAATTATTTAAAAATTATTTCAAAAATCTTTTGAAAATTAATTTCAAAATTATTTAAAAATCATTTCAAAAATCTTTTGAAAATCAATTTCAAAATTATTTGAAAATCATTTCAAAATCTTTTAAAACTTAATTTCAAAATCATTTCAAAAATCTTTTAAAACTTAATTTCAAAATCATTTCAAAAATCTTTTGAAAATCAATTTCAAAATTATTTCAAAATCTTTCAAAATTATTTAAAAATCATTTCAAAATCTTTTAAAACTTAATTTCAAAATCATTTCAAAAATCTTTTGAAAATCAATTTCAAAATTATTTAAAAATCATTTCAAAAATCTTTTAAAACTTAATTTCAAAATCATTTCAAAATCTTTTAAAACTTAATTTCAAAATCATTTCAAAAATCTTTTGAAAATCAATTTCAAAATTATTTAAAAAATCATTTCAAAAATCTTTTAAAACTTAATTTCAAAATCATTTCAAAATCTTTTAAAACTTAATTTAAAAATCATTTCAAAATCTTTTAAAACTTAATTTAAAAATCATTTCAAAAATCTTTTAAAACTTAATTTCAAAATCATTTCAAAATCTTTTAAAACTTAATTTAAAAATCATTTCAAAAATCTTTTAAAACTTAATTTCAAAATCATTTCAAAAATCTTTTGAAAATCAATTTCAAAATTATTTAAAAAACATTTCAAAAATCTTTTGAAAATCAATTTCAAAATTATTTAAAAATCATTTCAAAAATCTTTTAAAATTAATTCAATTACTGTCAAAATATTAATTTAAAAGGATTTAAAAATATTTAATTATCAAATTCTGATTGCTAAAGTTAACTCTAATTAATTTTCAATAAATTCTCAAAAGTTTAGCATTTTCTCATTTGGAACTTAAATTTTCAATATTTTCAAATAATCTCATCTCAAACTCATTCATAAGCTGCACATGTTTGATAATCTAGAATGGATGAGCTGAAATTAGGATAATATAAAGTTCTTCTTATGCTTGTACTCTAAGACCCTAAGAATTTAATTTGGCATTAATTAAGGGGGAATGAACAGAGTCATGCTAGTACTTTAAGGCTAAACAAATTCCTTTAGGGCTCTGATACCCAATCAAGTTAAATAATTTAATTTGATTCATGCTTGGACACCTAAACTCAAAGAAGTTATTAAGGCATTAACTTAAAATCTAAATTATCTATGCAACAATTCTTTTCAAACACCTTATGAATTGAGCTAAGTACTTCACCTAAATTTTTTTAAGTCTGAGTACTTAACTATGCTACCCTTTAGGGGGAGCTTAAATTAACTAGACTATTTCTCTTTTCTTAATTCTTTTTGATTTATGTCAAAGGGGGAGAGAAAAGTCAAAGTTAAGAAATCAAGAATGAAAGGGGGAGCATAAACTTTAAATTTTATTTATGCATTGATGCTTCTGGTTAACTTTCATTATTTATTCCTTTATTTAAAAGTTATGTTTTACTTAACTTTGAACCAAGATTGCCATAATCAAAAAGGGGGAGATTGTTGGTGCAGTGAGCACCAGATGATCGAACCTGAGTTTTGATTATGGCAAAGGGCTCAAAGTTAAGTGGTGGTGTTATCTAACAAAGTTCATGGAGCTTGCAGGAAAGTCCTAAGTGATACTTAGGCAAAAGTCCTAACTGCGGTTAGGCAAGGTAAAACCCTAGGGGGTGGTAACCCTAGGTCATAGGGGGTGGTAACCCTATGCGGGAAGTCTTGGCAGGCTGATGGCTTCAGGAAAAAGTCCTAGGGGTGGTAACCCTAGGTGAAAAGTCCTGGTGTCGCGAACCAGGTGAAAGTCTGGACTAGCCGGGAAGCGGATGTCCAGCAGAAAGTCCGGAAGCGTCAAATGCCGAGCAAAAGTCCAGTCGATCTGGAGGATCGTACTGGCAACAGGTAAATCTCCTGAGTGGAGTAGGTGAGGACGCGTTCCCCGTAGAGGGAACAGTAGGCGTCGGGTCGACCTAGGGTTTCCGGTTGGAAACCTGAAGTCAGACTCGGACAGTCCGGAGACTGTTAATACTTCATTTATAATATCTATTGTATTATGTGCTAACTTTGTGCTGCAAGGTAGTGTTTGGGACTAACGTATCTTGCAGGTGCAAAGGAGCAACTTAAAGCCTCGGATGAACAGTGTCCAAGGCGCCTCCATGGAGCTTGGAGGCGCCTCGGATGCAAGGCTGGAGCTGGCTGCGAGAAGCTGCTCAAGGCGCCTTGATGAACAGTGGAAGGCGCCTTGAACAGATGAAGGTGCCTGGTGAACAGTGGAAGGCGCCTTGAGTCTGTGATAAGATTCGACCAGTTCGCTCCTCATCTCCCCGGCTGACTCGGCTGTTCAAGGCGCCTTGGTGAACAGTAGAAGGTGCCTTGAACACCCTTTATAAGGGATTTCGACCAGCAGCTCCTTACAAGAACTTCCAAGCAATCTTTCTGCTACAAGCTGCTCACGAGACGATCCCGAAGTGCTGCTACGAGACACCGACGACCCGGAGCTCCGAAATCTTCAGATTACGATATTGTCGTCGGTATAACTGTACTTTTTCATTATACTTAACTATAATACTTGTACTCTTGTCGAGCTTATAGTTGTTGCCCACGGAAAGCGATCAAGGATCGCGGGCCTTCGAGTAGGAGTCGTCACAGGCTCCGAACGAAGTAAATTCTCTTGTCTTTCTGTGTGTTTGTTTACTTTCCGCTGCGTTACTTCTCCGATAGTTTTTACGATTCCGATAATCGAACGATTTTAGCCACGAGCGCTATTCTCCCCCCCCCCCCCCTCTAGCGCCTCGATCCAACACAACTGAGAGCGCACAAGTGTTGGACTTACAATTTCTGAGTTATATTAAGTCTCTAGACTAAGGCTATATTTATAGCCTTGGTCGGGGTGCCTGGAAGGGATCCGGGCGCCCTGGGGGATAAAACTTTATCCCCCAACGTTTAGATCACGTAAAAGGCGATCCAATCAAATATTGACTTCCGGGAGCTCGGAGTGGTTCCGAGCACCCGAACGTCCGAGCACCCGGAATGAATCCGGGCGCCCGGACCCCTAAGTCAACTCCAGTTGACTTTTGGTCCGGCCCTCTGCTCCGGTTTAGCTTGCCACGGTCTGGGTCCTTCTGCTCTAGCTCCGCTCACTTGGGTGATCTCAACCATTCGGAAAAGGGCTCACCCAAACCCAAGTTCCGGTCTTCTCGAGTGGGCTTCCGCACCGGCTTCTCGTCCCTCGGAATCACCGCGTGTTTCCTTCTCATCTGCCGGCGTACTCATCCGCAGTCTTCGTCCCTCGGACGCACCGCATGTCGTCCTTCTCGCTAGCTGCGTCTCTTGCTCCTCGAGCAGACTTTCGCTCTAGCTTTCGTCCCTCGGAACCACCGCATGCTTCCTTCTCGTCCGCCGGTGTACTCTTCCGCAGCGCCTCGTCCCTCGGACGCACCACGTGCCGTCCTTCTCATTAGCTGCGTCTTCCACTCGATTACCTGTGCTCCTAAGCTCCTACACACTTAGACACAAGGTTAGAAACACACATGACCTAACTTAACTTGTTGATCACACCAAAATAACCTTGGGGTTCCAACATTAGCCACATTTTTATTCATCTTATTAGATAAAATTAGGTGGTTACATAGTTTAAGAACATGTTTTTGTTAGATCGTGAGGGGGGGGGGGGGGGAATCATGAGTTTTTCAAAAACAAAGTAATTTTATTTAAAATAAATTTACAATGAAAAGATTAAAGAAAATAACACACACGGAAGACTCAGTCAGTTTTACTTGGTTTGGAACCTTCAGCAACTCCTACTCTAAGACCCAGTCCTACGAACCTATCGATGTGCAATCCACTAAACACCTTTTCCAGAACCGCCGAAAGAGGAAATCAAATACGAGATATGGACAATGTAATAGCCTACACTTCCCTTTAAAAGCAATAGTTTGAAAATTTTACAAAATAATTAAAGTTACCAATAATTTGGGCGCGCTCGTGTCTTGATGTCGGTCTGCTAGAGATGATCAGTTGACTTGGAAGCATAGCTCAGTGGCATTTAAAATAGATGTTACCTCATTGGAACCTTCAAAAAAAGATATGAATATGTAGCTTGATTCGTACTTGGACTCATCCTCATGATCTGAGTCACTTGCTGACTCGGGCCCGGCTGCCATCAATACGAGGTAGCTAGCTTGTTTTAGAACTTCTACATCTAATTCTTCTGAGGAAGACTCATCCCAGGTGGCTTTGAGTGCCTTCTTCCTTTTCATCTTCTTCGACTTATCTTCCTTCTGATTTGGGCATTCGTGTTTTAAATGTCCTTCTTGTTGCATCTGAAGCATGTGATGTTTTCCATTATGTCACTGGGTATGGACTTAATCATCTTCTGCAGATCATTCTCGGTGAAGTTCTTCTTCTTTATAGTGAGCATTTTCCTTACCAAGTTCACTAGTTGTTCTTTATCTGATTCTGAGTCAGACTCAATTTCTGACTCGGGTTTGGTTCAAGCTTTTGTCTTTACCTCTTTGGAAGACCCTGTAAGTGTTAGAGTGTATACTAAAAGCCTAGACTTTTATAAATATTTTATTTTGAAATAAAGAATCACATTGGTCAAATGTCTACATTTATATGTTAAGTGTAGTTATTCAATTAATTTATATTGTAGATAATATGGCGTATGGTGTCACACACAGAAGATCATGTTATCAATTCCTTATAAATTATAAATAGTAGCTCACAACTAAGATGGAAAGAAACAAACCATTGAAATAGTCGTAGTGTAATTTGATATTAGTTTATCTTAATTATAAAATTACACTAGTACACTCTGAGTGTATTGAGCTGGACTATTTAAGGTAAGTTCTTTTTATATTGACTAAATAAAAGAACAAGACCTTTGTTATTATGGAAGTGTGTGCTCTTAATCCTGATATAATAACAAACACATATATCTAGTATTTATTTCTTTGACTTATCAATGGGTGAGATTTAGTTCGATAAATCAAGATGCCCGATAAGTTGGAAAATGATATTATTTATAGTGTGTGTTGTTGATTATAGAAGGTAATTGTGTCCTATTAATCTAGGTTGATGATGTCCCCAAGAGGAGCTCATAAGGATTGTCATATAAACGCTGCAGGTGAACTTAGTTCGACATGATAATGAAGTTGAGTGGTACTACTCTTGGAGCTAGATATTAATTAAGTGAGTTGTCAGTAACTCATTTAATTAGTGGGCATTCTATATTTTAAACAAATAAGGAAGTTTTAATTTTGTGTTTAAAACTTGCCTTATTTGGAGCAATTGAAGGGGCCGACCATGTGAAGGGTTAAAAGAAATTTTTAATTAAAATTTTCTTATTAACCAATGGCAAGGAAAATAAGGGAATTTTAATTATAATTAAATTTCCTTATTTGCCAAGATCAAGGAATATAAAAGAGAGGGTAAAGGTGCCTCACCTTACTACATATCATCTAGTATACCTCTCCTCTCTTCCTCGGTGTGGCCGGCCTATTCTCTTCTCCTTTTCTCTTCTTCTTTAGTGGCTGGTGCATCCCTCTCTTGGAGATCTTGTGGTGGCCAGTTCTTGCTAGGAGAAGAAGGAGAGAAAGGAGGCTTTGCTCTTGCATCCCTTGGAGCTTGAAGGTTGGTAGCCAAAACTTGCAAGAAGGAAGTTGTCTTGGTGGTTCTCATCTCGGTAGACCGTTGCCCACACAACGTCCGAGATAAGAAGAGGAATACGATAGAAGATCAAGAGGTTGTTGCTTACAAAGAAAGGTATAACTAGTAATTGTATTCCACATCATACTAGTTTTCTTGTATAGTTTTTGAAATACCAAACACAAGAGGCATATGATTCTATGTTTCAAATTTGTGATTCGATTTTGTGTTTTTTTTTTTTTGTTTTTAGAATTTGTGATTCGATTGTTCTTTTTGGTTAAACCTAGGGTTACTATGCGGAATATCATATCGATTCCCCTATACAAAACTTTTGTACAAGTCCTGAACCTTTACTAACAAACTATTGTATTCTTTAGAAATTAAATTAGGAATCGCAAACGGAACTTAACATTATTGATTCCAAATTTAACTTATTTGTTCTTAGTGGTTTAGACTTGGATCGCAAACGATGTTTAACATTATTGATCCAAATCCACCCATGTTACAAACTCAATTAAATATTAATTTCTAAAATTGGCTTCCAGGACTGCATGGCGAGATGCTAGGCCTTCTTGGGTATGGGATCATCCACCACCGCCTAGACAAAGCCTTTTAAAGAAATTCAATATTTAATTTCCTTATATAACCCTAGGTTTAACCAAATAGAACAATCGAATCACAAATTCGAAAAACAAAAAAAAAATACAAACTCGAATCACAAATTCGAAACCTAGAATCATATACCTCTTGTGTTTGGTATTTTAAAAACTATACAAAGAAAACTAGTATGATACGGAATAGAATTACTAGTTATATCTTTCTTTGTAAACATCAACCTCTTGATCTTCTACCGTATTCCTCTTCTTATCTCGGATGTCGTGTGGGCGACGATCTACCGAGACGAGAACCACCCAAGCTTCCTTCTTCTTGTGAGTTTCAACCACCACAAGAATTCCAAGAATAGATGAGGTTCGGCCACACCACCAAGCTCCAAGGGATGCTAGAAACAAAACCTCCTTTCTCTCCTTCTCCAAGCAAAATTTGGCCACCAACAAGCTCCTTGAGAGTTGATGCCGCCAGTCACAAATGAAGAAGAAAAGGAGGAGAGGAAGAGGATGAGAAGGGTTGGCCACCAACCAAGGAAATAAAAGAGAGGAAAACTAGAACATAAGTTATGAAGTGAGACACCTCTACCCTCTCTTTTATATTCCTTGGTCTTGGCAAATAAGGAAAGTTTTATAAAAAAACTTCCTTATTCTCTTAGCCAATGAAAGAAAGTTTTAAAAAATTTCCCTTTCAAACTTAATGTGGCCGGCCACCTCTCAATCATCCAAGCAAGGAAAGTTTTAAACAAAAAATTAAAACTTCCTAATTTATTTCAGGAAATTTTAAAAATAAAAATTTCTCTATTAATTTTCCCTTCATGGTTGGTTATAAAAGGAAATTTTATAAATTAAAATCTCTCTATTAAAACATGTGGATGATTTCCAAAAAGGAAAGTTATCTTTAAAATTAAAATCTTCCTCCCAATTTATAAATAAGGAAATATATCAAATATTTTCTTAATCTTTTATAGAAACTATAATAGGAAAGATTTAATTTTAAAACTCTCTTTTAAATCATTAAGATGGTTACAAAAAAGGAAAGTTTTATCAAAAATTAAAATCTTCCTTTTAACTACAACTAAAGAAAGATATCAAACCTTTCACTTAATCTTTTGTAGAAAGCTATAAAAGGAAAGATTTAAATTTTAAACTTTCTTTTAAAACCATGGTATCCACATAAGAAAAGTTTTTAAAAATAAAATCCTTTTATTTTAATATGGTCGGCCACACCAAGCTTGGGTTCCAAGCTATGGCCGGCCACCCTACTTGGCTCAAGCCTTTGGCTTGGCCGACCCAAGCTTGGGTTCCAAGCTTGCTTGGTCAGCCACCTAAAGGTGGGTAGGAAGTGGGTATTTGGTGGATATAATTCTCTCTATATAAGAGGCTACAATAGGGACCGAGAGGAGAATTGGTTTTGGTCTCCCGATGAAATTAAGCTTCCCGTGTTCGCCCCGAACACCCAACTTAATTTCATTAATAATAATTCATACCACTAAAGAATTATTATTGAACTACCGCACCAATCCCAAATTACATTTTGGGCTCCTTCTTATCATGAGTGTGTTAGTCTCCCTGTGTTTAAGATATAGGATGTCCACTAATTAAATAAGTTACTGACACTTACTTAATTAATATCTAGCTCCAAGAGTAGTACCACTCAACCTTATCGTCATGTCGGACTAAGTCCACCTGCAGGGTTTACATGACAATCCTTATGAGCTCCTCTTGGGGACATCATCAACCTAGATTACTAGGACACAGTTTCCTTCTATAATCAACAACACATACTATAAATAATATCATTTTCCAACTTATCGGGCCTATTGATTTATCGAACTAAATCGCATCTTTTGATAAGTCAAAGAAATATATACTAGATATATGTACTTGTTATTATATTAGGATTAAGAGCACACACTTCCATAATAACATAGGTCTTGTTCTTTTATTCAGTCAGTATAAAAAGAACTTACCTTAATGGTCCAGCTCAATACACTCAGAGTGTACTAGTGTAATTTTATAATTAAGATAAACTAATATTAAATTACACTACGACTACTCCAATGGTTTGTTCCTTTCCATCTCAGTCATGAGCTACTGTTTATAATTTATAAGGAATTGATAATATGATCTTCTGTGTGTGGCACCACACACCATGTTATCTACAATATAAATTAATTGAACAATTGCACTTAGCATATAAATATAGACATTTGACCAATGTGATTCTTTATTTTAAAATAAAATGTTTACAAAAGGCTAGGCTTTTAGTATACACTCCAATAATCTCCCACTTATACTAAAAGACTATGCTGTCATAAAAGTTGCCATACATCTGATTCTCATTCCTTCAACATGCTGATCAAAAGCTTTCACCAGAAGGGCCTTAGTGAAAGGATCTGCCAGGTTATCCGCTGATGCAATCTTGGCGACAACAACTTCTCCTCGCTTTACGATGTCTCATATCAGGTGGTACTTGCGCTATATATGTTTACTCGCCTTATGGGCTCGTGGTTCCTTCGAGTTTTCTACTGCACCACTATTATCATAATAAATTGTGATGATTTTGGGCAAACTAGGAATCTCATCTAAGTCCATTAGGAAGTTCCTGTGCCACACAGTTTCTTTGGTTGCCTCAAAGGCTGCCACATACTCAGCTTCCATGGTTGAGTCAGAAACACATTTATGTTTAACATTCCTCCATGCAATGGCTCCACCTCCTAAAGTAAACACATAACTTGATGTAGGCTTACTATTGTCCCTATATGATTGGAAGTTAGAATCCGTGTAACCCACAGGGAGCAAATCATCTGCTTGGTAAACTAGCATATAATCTCTAGTCCTTCTTAGGTACTTTAATATCTGCTTTACAGCAGTCCAATGTCCTTGTCCAGGGTTACTTTGATATCTGCTTACCATGCCTATGGCAAAATAGATATCCGGTCTCGTGCATAGCATTGCATACATTAGGCTTCCGACAGCCGAAGCATAAGGAACTTCCTTCATATCCTCTATCTCCTTTGATGTCTTCGGAGACATCTCTTTAGATAAAGCTACTCCATGCCTAAAAGGTAGAAAACCTTTCTTGGAGTCTTGCATGCTAAAACGAGCAAGGATTGTATCGATATATGAAGTTTATGATAAGCACAACATTCTTTTCTTGTGATCCCTTATTACTTTGATCACTAGAATATGTGCACATTCTCCCAAGTCCTTCATATCGAATTGCTTGGACAACCATACCCTTACTTCCGACAACACCTTGATATTGTTTCCAACTAACAAAATGTCATCTATGTATAGTACAAGAAATACCACCATGTTTCCATCACACTTCTTATATACACAAGACTCATCCGAACACTAAATAAATCCATATGACTGGATTACTTCATTAAACCGGATGTTCCAAGACCTTGAAGCTTGCTTAGTCCATAAATAGACAGTTTTAGCTTGCAAACTAGATGCTCTTTTCCTTTTTCAATGAACCCCTCTGGTTGCTTCATATGGATGTTCTCTTTAAGACTTCCGTTAAGGAAAGCTGTCTTGACATCCATTTGTCAAACCTCATAATCCATATGAGCGACAATAAATAAGAGTATCCGGATAGACTTAAGCATGACTACCGACGAAAAAGTTTTCTCATAATCGATTCCCTCTTTCTGAGTGTACCCTTTCGTAACAAGCCTTGCTTTGAAGGTTTCCACCTTCCCATCTGTCCCTCTTTTCCTTTTGTAGATCCACTTACATCCAATAGCTTTTACACTATTTGATGGTTCTACTAGCTCCTAGACTTTGTTAGAATACATAGATTCCATTTTTGAATTCATTGCTTTTTTGCCAAGATTCTGCATCTATATCTTGGAGTGCCTCATCATATGTTTGGGGATCAGGTTCATGTTTACCTGGGACCAAGTCTGATGACTCTCCCAAAAACATGAATCTCTCAAGTTACCTTACAACCCTCCCACTACGACGAGGCACTGTCTGTAACGCTCGAAAATTCTCAAAACTATTTTAGAAATATTCCATGATTTTTCTGAAATTTTAGAATATTTCTAGAGAATTTTTAGAGCAACAGAAGTAGCAAAAATAAATAGAAAACGAAAACGGCATAAGCGGGGATTGAACCCGAGACCTATGGTTTAGGGATAATGCTAGTAACTAGTTGAACCCAGCAGGGTCGTGCTGAATTGAAAGAGAACCAATAAAATTTATATTTGAGTTGGGCCGAAATACCCACTTAATATAAATAGGAAATTAGAAGAGGAGTTATTAGATTTTTATTCGTGACTTTCTCCTCCTCACCCTAACCTCACGCCGACTCCCCTTCTCCTCTCCTTCTCTCACTGCCAACCACAAGAACAACCTAGGGTTTCTCTCCCTAGGGCCCTAAGAGCACCTTCCGGCAGCGATTCTAGCACAAGGACGTTCCCCTCTGCGAGCAGAACACGTAGACGCGAGAGTATCGTCGAGAAGCTCGTCTCCACCGGAAACCTAGCGATTAGAATTGTAAGGAAATTAGCGTACGAGGTAAGAAACCCCTCACCTGCAGTATAAGTAGCTTTCGTTTGATTGCATGCCTTTAGTTTAGCTATATGCAGATTTTTCGGCACCCAGGGTGTGTTTAAACCCTCCTCACAGATTAGGAATCTAGATGAGCACCTCTAGATGGGTCAGACATGTAGTTCTCCTTTAGTTGGAGGCTCTAGACGTTGTCGGGTGCCTAGAGGTGGTCTCCCTATTAGAGGGGAGAGTTGGAGCACACCAGGTGTTCAACAAAATGATTAGTGTAGCTAAATACCACCTCAGATATTTTTAACAGCTCAGTTAAATGCATTAGTAGCATTTAAATCAGTATATTAGTCTAGTTTCAGCTTACATGGGACTACGGTCCAATGGGTGGGCTCCCACAGTCGCCTCTAGGTTTAGATAACCTAGCTCTAGGTTCAGATAACCTAGAAACAGCAAAATAAGCAATTAGTAGCTATATTCAGTATTTTATTTTCAGTGGCACTGTACAGGATTAGATATCCATTGGGTTGGGCTCCCACAGTCGTCCCTAGGTTCAGATAACCTAGTAAACCCTACTAAATGTGGGACTTGCAAACCCGGGTCTAGTTAGGGATGCGCGCACAGCAAGTACAGTTGCCGGGCCCAAACAGCAGCATGATTATTATTTTCACTTATTATGATAATAGCTTTCAAACTCATAATCTAGTTATGTGATTATGGTTTAAGATCAGTACTAGCTCAGTTTTAGCTCAGTTTCAGTTACAGTTTCAGCTTATTTTCTCCTAGTTGATTCCATGAGATAGCTCCATGCTTAGATTTTATTATGCATGCCATGTTTCAGTATTTATGCCATGTAACTTCAGTATGCCATGCTTTAACAAATCCAGTGCATGTTTTTAAATAGCATTCTTTAAAAACATGATTGCATCGTTGCATGTTTTTGTGAGGTAGATGTTTCTTACTAAGCTTAAAGCTTACAGATACTTTTTCCTTATACTGCAGATAAAGGTAAAAGGAAAATGGATTAGCAGAGGAAGTTGAATGTCAATGCAGTGATGGTGTGTGTGGCAGGAACCTGGAATGAAGATCCTTAGGGAGTTTAGCAAATTAAGAACTTAGTTTCTTTTCTCAAGTACTTTTATGCACTTTTAGACCTTAGAATGTTTAAACCATGGAAGATTTGTTTTAGTTGTTAGTAATTATGTTGGAATGCTAGTTAATAGATGCTAGAACTTATTTCCATTGATTTTAGAACTCTTATATGAGATTTTGGCACGAACTAGTGCTGAAATCAGGGTTCTGATTCGAAATCAGAACCCAGATCGGTCTACAGACCGATCAGAGTTTGGGTTGTGCCGCTGGATCGGTCAGCTGACCGATCCAGTCGCGAACAGAGAGTTGGCGTATGTTATGGATCGGTCAGCCGACCGATCCAGATGCGAACAGTGAGTATCGAAGCTTACTGATCGGTCAGCCGACCGATCAGTGAGCCACTGGATCGGTCTGCCGACCGATCAGTGTACTCCTGGATCGGTCGGTAGACCGATCCAGCCGCATACAGAAGCCATATAGCTTATGGATCGGTCAGCCGACCGATCCAGAGTTCTTCTCCGTGCCAGTATCAAGCTGGATCGATCACTGGATCGATCCGACAGCCCAATCGATTCATGGATCGATTGAAATGCCTGATTACAGCTAGCAGGACATCCGAGAGGCATAGATTATCTTCCCTAGCATGTGTACAACTCCTAGGTTCACCTAGAGTATTAAGTTCATATTTTCCAGTAATCAGTTTAGTAAAATTTTAATCAATCCAGATTTTCGCAATAGTAATTCAGCACAGCATAATGTAGCGATCGGCCTCACAGCCTAGTCAGTAGGAGGCGGGTCGTTACAGAGTGGTATCAGAGCAGTGTTCCATACTTCCTACACACACATCAGCATTGTACCTACAGCTTCCAAGTAAGAATACCTCTACTTTAATTATGTCTGGCTTTCATGTTTATGGATAATTATAGCATGCTTATATATGATAGCTTTAACATGTTTATAGTAGCTAGTTAAACATGATAGTAGAAATTCTACAAACATGAATGCTTTAGTTATATATGTCTTCTGTGTAAGAGAAATGGCACGAGGACGCCCAGCTAGAAGGGCACCAGCTACTGAGCCCCAGTATGAGGCAGGCAGTTCAGTGCCTCCCCCAGACCTTACAGCACTAGTGGCTCAGTTACAGCAGCAGCTAGCTGAACAGCAACAGGAAATAGCCACCTTAAAGGCTAGTCAGCAGGACACTCCCACTGTCACCCCGGAGCCTAACTTAACGACACCAGTGGTCTTAGAGGTTCCACCAGTCCAGCCTACGGCACCAGTAGCCCCAGCAGCAGTAGAGGCAAAGAGAGAAGCCTATTTGATCCAGTGGCAGAGAGTCAAGCCCAAGAATTTCTCAGGAACCAGTGAACCATGGGATGCAGAAGCCTAGTTCAAAACACTGGAGAGTACGATGGAGCTTCTGGACTGGCCAGAACATGAGAAGGTGAAGTGCGCCTCCTTCTGTTTGACAGGAGATGCACGTATGTGGTGGGATAGAATCAGAGCGAAGCACCCAGTAAGTCAGATGACATGGGCAGACTTCGAGAAAGAATTCTTCGAGGAGTTCTTTCACACGCGGGTCACAAACCGTCACTACGACGAGTTCACTGAGTTTCGTCAGGGCAACCTATCAGTTGAGGAAGCCGTGAAGAAATTCAACAGGTTGGCTCGTCTATGCCCTGAATTAGTCAGCATAGAAAAAAAAAAGAACGAGTTCGGTTGATGCTCAAGATGTTGAGGCCGGAAATAACGATGAACGTGGCTGGTGGTGTTCATAGGCCACAAACCACAGAGGAGCTAGTGAGCAGTGCTCTAATCACTGAGCATTACCAGAATAGCATCAAGCAGCAGAAGCAAGTCCTCTCAGAAGCTAAAGGTCAAGGAGGCTCAGGTACCCAGAAGCAGCAGGGCCATAGCTCCCATGGCTCTAACTGGAAAGGGAACACCAGCAACAAGCGCAAACCAGGGAGTTACCCAAAAAGAGGGTCAGCCAGCAAGCAGCCCAGTTATCCAAAGTGTGCAACTTGTGGGAAATTCCATCCTGGAGTTTGTCGTAAGGGCATACGAGGATGCTTTGAATGCGGACAGGAAGGGCATATGGCCAAGCAGTGTCCAAACAAGATCAATCTTCCTCAGCTACAGCCGATTCAGTACGGAGGCCAGCCAGCTCAGTTACATCAGATGCAGGCCGCTTTAGATGGTCCACACATCAGCCAGGGCAGATTAGAAGCCCCTCCAGCTATGACCAATGCGAGGATCTACTCACTCACCAGAGAGGACGTAGCAAATGCCTCGACAGTTGTTACAGGTCAGATTAATATTTTCCAGCAAATAGCAACTGTCTTATTCGATACTGGGGCAACCCATTTATATATATCCAGGGCATTTGCCGAGAAGTTAGCAATACCTCCAGAGATACTCAATAGTCAATTTCTGACGACACTGCCTTCAGGAGAAATTATGGCATCCACGCACTGGCTCAGAGCAGTGCCAGTCATTATAGCAGACAGAGAACTCTTCTGTGATCTGATCGTGCTAAATATGACTGACTACGATGTCATTTTTGGAATGGACTTCTTGATCAGATATGGTGCTTCCATCGAGTGCCGTAAACAGAAAGTCATATTCCAACCCGAAGCAGAAGCACAGTTCGAATTTGTCGGAGAACCTAGGAGAAAAGCCAAGAAGTTTCTCTCAGCTATGAAGGCACAGAGGTTGATGGATTCAGGATGTACGAGGTTCTTAGCACACATAGTCAGTACCAGTCAGGACAAGGACCAACAGTTAGCAGAGGTCCGAGTCGTATGTGACTACCCAGCAGTCTTCCCTGAAGAGTTACCAGGCCTAGCACCAGATAGGGAGATCGAATTTGAGATAGAGCTCATTCCCGGTACAAATCCTATCTCCAAAGCGCCTTATCGCATGGCTCCAGCAGAACTAAAAGAACTTCATGAGCAATTACAAGAGCTGCTTGACAAGGGCTTCATCCGTCCTAGTCACTCACCATGGGGAGCACCTGTATTGTTCGTGAAGAAGAAAGACGGGAGCATGCGCTTGTGTATAGACTACCGGGCACTGAACCAAGTCACAATCAAGAACAGGTATCCTCTTCCTAGAATAGACGACCTGTTCGATCAGCTAAAGGGAGCAGCAGTGTTCTCAAAGATAGACCTCAGATCAGGTTATCATCAGGTGAAAGTTAAAGAAGGGGATATACCCAAGACAGCATTCAGGACTAGATACGGACACTACGAGTTCGTAGTCATGCCCTTCGGCGTGACAAATGCTCCAGCTACTTTCAAGGACCTCATGAACAGAGTATTCAGGGAATATTTAGATAAGTTTGTTATCGTGTTCATCGACGACATCCTTATCTATTCCAGAACTCAGGAAGAACACGCAAAGCACCTGAGGACAGTATTGCAGACCCTTCAGCAGAATCAGTTGTACGCCAAGTTCACAAAATGTGAATTTTGGTTAGATCAGGTGTCCTTCCTGGGTTACATCATCTCAAAGGATGGTATCATGGTAGACCCCAGTAAGATAGAAGCTGTGAGCAACTGGAAAAGACCCAAGAACGCCAGTGAGATCAGAAGCTTTCTGGGATTAGCAGGTTACTATAGGAAATTCGTAGAGGACTTCTCCAGGATAGCCTCCCCACTGACAGCTCTTACCAGAAAGAACAAAAAATTTCAGTGGACAGAGGACTGTGAGAACAGTTTCAGCGAGCTGAAAAGGAGATTGACCAGCGCTACCCTATTATCTCTAGCAGCCATGTCACCGCCCCTACAGAAGGAGATCTCAGATTTCGGTCTCGAACTCATAGTCGAACAGCTCTCTACTATGACATTAGAGTCTACCTTGCTTGGTGACATCTAGACAGCTCAGGAGCAGGATCCTGAAATTCAGAGGATCAAGCAAGGTTTAGCAGAATCAGAAGGTGGAGAGTTCAGAATATCAGATAGCGGGGTGTTGTATTGCGGTGACCGGCTATGTGTTCCGGATCAGGAGGAACTACAGAGGAAAATCCTAGATGAGGCTCACAAGACTCCCTATGCGATGCATCCTGGCTCCACCAAAATGTACCAAGACTTGAAGAAACATTTTTGGTGGCCTGGGATGAAGAGAGACATCGCTCGATATGTCAGCACCTGCCTAACCTGTCAGAGGGTTAAGGTAGAACATCAGAGACCAGGGGGAGTTTTGCAGCCCATACAAATACCAGAATGGAAGTGGGAGGACATCTCTATGGATTTTATAGTGGGATTACTCAGAACCACGAATGGTTTTGATACCATCTGGGTAATAGTCGACAGGTTGACTAAATCAGCCCACTTTTTAGCCATCAGGATATCCTACTCCATGGAACAGCTAGCTCAGTTGTATCTCAAGGAAATCGTTAGACTACATGGAGTCCCACGAACCATTATTTCAGACAGAGATAGCAGATTCACATCACACTTCTGGGAGTGTGTACAGTCAGCTTTGGGCACGAAGTTAAAGTTTAGCACAGCTTTCCATCCTCGATGTATGGATGCACTGAGTGAGTAAACGGTACTCAAGATATGCTCCGAGCATGTGCCCTAGATTTTAAGGGAAGTTGGTGCAAATATCCGAGTCTAGCAGAATTTGCATACAACAATAGCTAGTGCCACTCGGCATGGCACCTTACGAGGCTCTCTATGGGCGGAGGTGTAGATCTCCAATCTTGGTATGAGAGTGGTGAACTGAAAGAACTAGAACTCAGACAGATCTAGTGGCAGATACCACAGCTATACTGCAGATCCGCCAGAGGATAGAGACAGAGCCGAAAAGCTATGCCGATACACTGCAGCACCTTTAGAGTTTTCTGGGATTCTGTTCCTGAGTAGCTCCCATGAAGGAGTAATGCGCTTTGGGAAGAAGGGCAAGCTAAGTCCCGATATGTGGGACCATACCTTATCGCAGAAGAGTGGGCAAGGTAGCATATGAGCTAGAGCTACCCAGGAAATGTCAACCGTCCACAACGATTTCATGTCTCTATCTTTGAAGAAGCATACCCCATGACACCGGTGATTGAGCCCCAGTCAGTACAGATCCGCGAAGACCTCAACTATGACAGTCAACCTAGCAGTTAAGAAATTACGGAACAAGGAAGTACCATTAGTCAAGGTTATTTTGCAGATCACACTGCAGAAGAGGCAACTTGGGAGAAAGAAGATAGTACCAGACTATTCTAAGTTCGAGGACGAACTTTTTATAAGGTATGGGGGATTGTAACGCCCGAAAATTCTCAAAACTATTTTAGAAATATTCCATGATTTTTCTGGAATTTTAGAATATTTCTAGGGAATTTTTAGAGCAGCAGAAGTAGCAAAAATAAATAGAAAACGAAAACGGCCTAAGCGGGGATTGAACCCGAGACCTATAGTTTAGGGATAATGCTAGTAACCAGTTGAACCCAGCAGGGTCGTGCTGAAAGGAAAGGGAACCAATAAAATTTATATTGGAGTTGGGCCGAAATACCCACTTAATATAAATAGGAAATTAGAAGAGGAGTTATTAGATTTTTATTCGTGACTTTCTCCTCCTCACCCTAACCTCACGCCGACTCCCCTTCTCCTCTCCTTCTCTCGCCGCCAACCACAAGAACAACCTAGGGTTTCTCTCCCTAGGGCCCTAAGAGCACCTTCCGGCAGCGATTCTAGCACAAGGACGTTCCCCTCCGCGAGCAGAACACGTAGACGCGAGAGTATCGTCGAGAAGCTCGTCTCCACCAGAAACCTAGCGATTAGAATTGTAAGGAAATTAGCATACAAGGTAAGAAACCCCTCACCTGCAATATAAATAACTTTCGTTTGATTGCATGCCTTTAGTTTAGCTATATGCAGATTTTTTGGCACCCAGGGTGTGTTTAAACCCTCCTCACAGATTAGGGATCTAGATGAGCACCTCTAGATGAGACAGACACGTTGTTCTCCTTCAGTTGGAGGCTCTAGACGTTGTCGAGTGCCTAGAGGTGGTCTCCCTATTAGAGGGGAGAGTTGGAGCACACCAGGTGTTCGACAAAATGATTAGTGTAGCTAAATACCACCTCAGATATTTTTAACAGCTCAGTTAAATGCATTAGTAGCATTTAAATCAGTATATTAGTCTAGTTTCAGCTTACATGGGACTACGGTCCAATGGGTGGGCTCCCACAGTCGCCTCTAGGTTTAGATAACCTAGCTCTAGGTTCAGATAACCTAGAAACAGCAAAATAAGCAATTAGTAGCTATATTCAGTATTTTATTTTCAGTGGCACTGTACAGGATTAGATATCCATTGGGTTGGGCTCCTACAGTCGTCCCTAGGTTCAGATAACCTAGTAAATCCTACTAAATGCGGGACTTGCAAACCCGGGTCTAGTTAGGGATGCGCGCACAGCAAGTACAGTTGCCGGGCCCAAACAGCAGCATGATTATTATTTTCACTTATTATGATAATAGCTTTCAAACTCATAATCTAGTTATGTGATTATAGTTTAAGATCAGTACTAGCTCAGTTTTAGCTCAGTTTCAGTTACAGTTTCAGCTTATTTTCTCCTAGTTGATACCATGAGATAGCTCCATGCTTAGATTTTATTATACATGCCATGTTTCAGTATTTATGCCATGTAACTTCAGTATGCCATGCTTTAACAAATCCAGTGCATGTTTTTAAATAGCATTCTTTAAAAACATGATTGCATCGTTGCATGTTTTTGTGAGGTAGATGGTTTCTTACTAAGCTTAAAGCTTACAGATACTTTTTCCTTATACTGCAGATAAAGGTAAAAGGAAAATGGATTAGCAGAGGAAGCTGAAGGTTAATGCAGTGATGGTGTGTGTGGCAGGAACCTGGAATGAAGATCCTTAGGGAGTTTAGCAAATTAAGAACTTAGTTTCTTTTCTCAAGTACTTTTATGCACTTTTAGACCTTAGAATGTTTAAACCATGGAAGATTTGTTTTAGTTGTTAGTAATTATGTTGGAATGCTAGTTAATAGATGCTAGAACTTATTTCCATTGATTTTAGAACTCTTATATGAGATTTTGGCACGAACTAGTGCTGAAATCAGGGTTCTGATTCAAAATCAGAACCCAGATCGGTCTACAGACCGATCAGAGTTTGGGTTGTGCCGCTGGATCGGTCAGCTGACCGATCCAGTCGCGAAAAGAGAGTTGGCGTATGTTATGGATCGGTCAGCTGACCGATCCAGATGCGAACAGTGAGTATCGAAGCTTACTGATCGGTCAACCGACCGATCAGTGTACTCCTGGATCGGTCGGTAGACCGATCCAGCCGCATACAGAAGCCATATAGCTTATGGATCGGTCAGCCGACCGATCCAGAGTTCTTCTCCGTGCCAGTATCAAGCTGGATCGATCACTGGATCGATCCGACAGCCCAATCGATTCATGGATCGATTGAAATGCCTGATTACAGCTAGCAGGACATCCGAGAGGCATAGATTATCTTCCCTAGCATGTGTACAACTCCTAGGTGTTGGGATCGTTCGTACTCGGCTAGAGAGGGGGGGTGTGAATAGCCGCCCCAAATTCTCGCGTTCTTCCTACAGTTAGGGTTAGTCGCAGCGGAAATACAAGGAAGAAACTGAGGAGAAGAAAAACAAACCGATGTAACGAGGTTCGGAGATGAACTCCTACTCCTCGGCGTGTCCGTAAGGTGGACGAAGCCTACCAATCCGTCGGTGGATGAGTCCCCGGAGAACCGGCTAAATATGAGCTCCTTATGGGTGGAGAAACCTCGCCACAACTACTTCTTGCAACAGCAAGATAAGGAGTACAAATACAAGAGAAGCAAGAAGTAAATACATAGCAAATGTAAACAACCCTTGCCTTCTTGTCGACTGTTGAAGAAGCAACATCTTCTCAGATGCCAACCACAGCAGCAGCTCAGTCAGAGTCCCAGCCGAAGGAAGAAGCTCACGCGAAGCTTGCGAAGAAGAGCTCAACAAAGCTCAAGCACCAGAACAGCTGCTATAGGTAAGAGAGGAGGAAGAAGCCACAGCACGGAAGATGCCCTCGTCTCCTTTATACCGCGAAGAAGAACAATGAAGAAACTAGCTGCGCTGTAACGGTTAGAACCCTCGATCGTGGACCGATCAGTTCGCTACCGATCGGTCCCCGCATGCACATAAAATTGCACTCGATCGGCCTCGGACCGATCACCGGATCGGTCCACGCACCGATCCCAACTCTTGGCTTTGAAGCTCTTCCTTCCGCGACATCGTCTCGATCGGCCGCCACGACCGATCAGAGCTCCTGATCGGTCCACGCACCGATCAGCGCCTTCTCGCGGCCATCGATCACCTTCCGATCGGCTGCGCAGATCGATCGATACCGATCAGACATCGATCGTTATCGATCGGTCACCGCATCGATCAAGAACTAGTGACTTGGTTTTGCCCAACCAAGTCCCAAGCCTTCCAAACCAACATTCGGTCAACCTCGACCTGTTGGTACTTCATTCCTAGCATCTGGTCACTCCCTCGACTTGCTAGAATTCCCCGCCAAGTGTCCGGTCAATCCCTTTGACCTACTTGGACTTTCCTCAACACCAGATGTCCGATCATCCCTGATCCATCTGGATTTTCCTTTGCCTGGCTTCACTCACCCGGACTTTCACCTGGCTTCACTCACCAGGATTTCCACACTGCCTAACATCCCAGTTAGGACTTTCTCACTGCCTGGCTTCACTCACCAGGACTTTCCAACTGCCTAACATCCCAGTTAGGACTTTCCCACTGCCTGGCTTCACTCACCAGGACTTTCCACACCGCCTAACCTCCCAGTTAGGACTTTCCCACTGCCTGGCTTCACTCACCAGGACTTTCCACACTGCCTAACATCCCAGTTAGGACTTCTCCGTGCCAAGTCTCCATACTTGGACTTTTCCAGTGCCAAGTCTCCATACTTGGACTTTTCCAGTGCCAAGTCTCCATACTTGGACTTTTCCCGTGCCAAGTCTCCACACTTGGACTTTTCGCGTGCCAAGCTCCCTGCTTGGACTTTTCCAGTGCCAAGTTCCCTGCTTGGACTTTTTCCTAAGTCAAACATCAATATACGACTCGAATCAAGTCAACCAGGTCAACCTTGACCTACGTTGCACCAATAATCTCCCAAACATTTGTCCCATATCAAGAATACAACTCTTCCACGAGTGTCAAACATCAAAATACAACTCAACTAGGTCAACCTTGACCTAAGGTTGCACCAACAATCTTCCTAAGTCAAACATCAAAATACAACTCGAGTCAGGTCAACTCGAGTCAGGTCAACCTTGACCTAAGGTTGCACCAACAATCTCCCCCTTTTTGATGTTTGACAAAATCATAATCAAGTTAGGTTAATCCGATAACCTAACTTAGGTTTCCCAATGTTCTTCAATGTTCTTCCTTGAACATTATCTAGAACATTCTCCCATTCTCCAACACTCTCCCCCTTTTTGACACACATCAAAAAGAGAGAATCAAGGTCAAGAGTTTCCTCCTAATGAAAGTCTCATACCTTTCATTGAAACTCTTAATTTCCCCCTTGATACTAAACTCAACAATCAACTTAGTGACAATCCTATGTCACTAATCCTCAAAAGTCTTAGGAGTAAAAACTCTCCCTAAGAGTCAACTCCCCTTGACAATTATGTAAAAACTCCCCCTAAAGGTCAACTCCCCCTTGACCATTGCACCAACAATGTCTTGGAGAGTTTCAAACCTTTAGAAACTCGAAACTCAACTCCCAAAAGCTGAAATTTCAGACACCTGCTGAAAATCAGAAACTGGCACGCACTGATCGGTCCTATGACCGATCAAAAACCCCCGGATCGGTCCCCGACCGATCCATGCTTCATCGATCGCGATCGATCGCCACCGATCGGTCACCGCACCGATCAGCCTTCACCGATCGCACCAAGCTCGATCGATCGGCCCGCACCGATCCATGCCACCGGATCGGTCCGCACCGATCAGACTTCTGGATCGGTCCCCGCACCGATCCAGACTCGACAGAGATTTCAAATTTCCTTCCAAATTCAGAAACTCCTAGAAAATTCCAGAAAATTCGAAAAATTGTGAAATTTTGAGGATACATTCCTCATAACATATACTATCATGGAAAAATAGTTTTCTATGAAAATAACTTTCATTTTTCAATCTTGATACAAAGTTCAAAAACTTTGAAATAGTTCAAATTTAACTCAACTTTGTATCACAATGTTCAATGATGAATGCAATCACTAAGATGGCTTCATCAAGGTTTTCCAAATCAATTTCAAAATGATTTTAAACCTTTTAATTTAGGACCATAATCTTAGGGCTAAATGTACATGACTTGTACACAAGCTTTCCCTATGATCCTCCATTTCTTGAATTAGGCTCATCTAGGTACAAGAACTATGCACCTTGATCCTAATTCATGATCCTAATATCTCACACACATCTAAAGTGTATCAAACACATCCATGGCAATTTTAATGTGAGATATGGGTTTAGGTATCTTAGACTAAGGTCTCATGCATTTTCTAAACACAAATTTGATCTCAATATCAAAATGTGTTTTTCATCCTTAAATCAATTCAATTGATTATTAATGCAAGAGATGATGACATGGCATAAAATGGTATCATAAATGAAAACATGTGCCAAAGTCATGATGTCATGGCATAAAGTTTGAAACTTAAATAAACATGACATAAAAACTAGCCTAAGCATTATCATGACATTTCAAATGATAATAAAACTAAACATGATGTCATGACATGTGAGGGCAAACAATCATGGCAAGATTTAGCATAAATAAATATACCTGGATTACCTATCTAAGTATCCTTAACCACTTGACTAACTTCAAATTTAATCCTAGATTGCCCCAAAATGCCAAAATCCTAATTTTGACACTTCTTGAACTCTAGATTAATTCATGCCACTTAAAGATCAAATTTATCCTCAAAACTTGGCATGTTTCATTTTTTTTTTCTCGAGAGTTCTCTAGATTTTCCCAAATTGTGCCAATTGAGATTAAAAATGAAATTTCCAATCTTTAGGCACATTTAACTCTTCAAAGGAGTAAATGATAATTCCATTTCATTTTCAAAAGTTCTCAAAACCTTGAAAATGCTCCTTGAGTGTCAATTTCCTCAAAGTTGGGTTAACTACCCTTCTAATCGGAGTTGACACTCTCTAACCCATCTATGGGGTAGAGAAGATGCTCCTAGGAACCCAATACCTATTAGAGCTCATTGGGTTCACTAAATATTCACTAGGGATAACTTCCCTAGCAACCCTCCTAATGACCCTCTTAGGCTTTAAAGCCTTGGTCATTTGGGTCTCATCAAGGTCAACTATAGGGGTGACTCCCCTTGTGACCTTGGTAATGGTCTTCCTAGCCCTAGGTTTTGTTCCATAATCGAATGAAACATTATGATAAGTGGGCTTGACCAATTGGGACTTAGGTTTGTGACCCAAACCTTTCTTGTCCTTGGACTTGGGTTTTTGACCCTTAGACCCTAGAGTCAAATCCTTAAGAGCCTTTTCTAGAGAGTCAAGTCTTGACCTCAAGACTTGATTTTCTTTCTCTAATACCTCAAGTTTTGATTTATCATTTTTCTTTGAGGTATTCCTAGGCATGTGTCTAGATGATTTGGGATTTCTATCTAGATTTTCCTTAGCCTTAGATGAGTTAATTCTAGGGTTAGCATTTCTAGAATTGTTCTTATCTAGGGTAACATGGTTGTCTCCTAAGCACATGTATCGATTTCTAGTGTTAACATGCTTATCATTATTGACAATGGCAATAAGACTACTAGCATGCATCCTACTAGAATTGCAAGAATGAGCTTTAAATGTTACCTTAGGGTTTGCCTTAGCTCCCCCTTTACATGTGTTTGGCCTCTTGTCCTTGTGAGGTTGCCTCCCCCTTGGACATTGACTCCTATAGTGTCCCCGTTGCTTGCATTGGAAGCACACCACGTGCTTCTTGCTCTTGCATGTCGGGACTCCGGCTTCCTTGACCTTTGGTGCCGGTGGAGTCTTTCTAACCCTCTTTGGACACTTACTCTTGTAGTGCCCAAACTTCCTACACTCAAAACATATTATGTGTAATTTGCTTGAAATCACAGTGTTTGAGTTACCTAGGGTTGTGGATGTAGATGAGCTTTCTTCTTCATCCCTTCCGGAGGTAGATGCCTCTTCTTGCTCCGATCTTGAACAAGAGCTCTCCTCCTCTTCTTCCTTGGATGTTGAGTAGCCCTCAACTCCCAATTCGCTTCCTCCATGATGTGAGCTACTTGGCTCACTAGGCTCCTCTTCATGGAATTTTGCCAAATTGTTCCACAATTCCTTGGCGTTGTTGTACCTATCTATCTTGCACAAAACATTATTAGGTAAAGCAAATTCAATAATTTTTGTTACCTCGTCATTGATTTCGGATTGTCGGATTTGCTCTTTCGTCCACTCCTTCTTCTTGATAGGTTTTCCTTCCTCATCCATCGGAGGGGAAAACCCTTCTTGTACACAAAACCAATTTAACATATTAGTCCTAAGAAAATACATCATCCTTACCTTCCAATATGTGAAGTTGTCGTGAGACTTGTAGAAGGGTTGAATCGTGACATCTTCTCCATGAGATCCATCTCTAGCCCGTGCTCCCCTGGGTGTTGATCCGTCGAAGAGCGGCGCTCCGATACCACTTGTTGGGATCATTGTGTACGGAGAGGAGGGGTGTGAATAGTCGCCCCAAATTCTCGCGTTCTTCCTATAGTTAGGGTTAGTCGCAGCGGAAATACAAGGAAGAAACGAGGAGAAGAAAACAAACCGATGTAACGAGGTTCGAGATGAACTCCTACTCCTCGGCGTGTCCGTAAGGTGGACAAGCCTACCAATCCGTCGGTGGATGAGTCCCCGGAGAACCGGCTAAATATGAGCTCCTTATGGGTGGAGAAACCTCACCACAACTACTTCTTGCAACAGAAGATAAGGAGTACAAATACAAGAGAAGCAAGAAGTAAATACACAACAAATGTAAACAACCCTTGCCTTCTTGTCGATTGTTGAAGCAACAACTTCTCAGACGCCAACCACAGCAGCAGCTCAGTCGGAAGGAAGAAGCTCACGCGAAGCTTTCGAAGAAGAGCTCAACAAAGCTCAAGCACCAGAACTGCAGCCAAGTGAAGAGAGGAGGAAGAAGCCACGGCACGGAAGATGCCCTCGTCTCCTTTATACCTGCCGAAGAAGAAACAATGAAGAAACTAGCTGCGCTGCAACAGCTAGAACTCGATCGGCCTGGACCGATCAGCCTCGCACCGATCGGTCCCCAAACCGAACAAGGTACGTAAAATTGTCAGATACTCGATCGGTGGACCGATCAAAGACAATGATCGGTCCACGCATCGATCCCAACTCTTGGCTTTGAAGCTCTTCCTTCCGCGACATCGTCTCCCGATCGGTCGCCACGACCGATCGGGAGTTCCCGATCGGTCCACGCACCGATCAGCGTTTTCGCGGCCATCGATCACCTTCGACGGTCCGCACCGATCGATACCGATCAGAAGACACCGATCGGTCACTGCATCGATCAGATAACTAGTGACTTGGTTTTGCCCGAACCAAGTCCAAGCCTTCCAAACCAACATTTGGTCAACCTCGACTGTTGGTACTTCATTCCTAGCATCTGGTCACTCCCTCGACCTGCTAGAATTCCCCGCCAAGTGTCCGGTCAATCCCTTTGACCTACTTGGACTTTTCTCAACACCGGATGTCCGATCATCCCCGATCCATCTGGATTTTCCTTGCCTGGCTTCACTCACCGGACTTTCACCCGGCTTCACTCACCAGGATTTCCACACCGCCTAACATCCCAGTTAGGACTTTCTCACTGCCTGGCTTCACTCACCAGGACTTTCCAACCGCCTAACATCCCAGTTAGGACTTTCCCACCGCCTGGCTTCACTCACCAGGACTTTTCAACTGCCTAACATCCTCACTAGGACTTTCCACACTGCTTCACTCACCAGGACTTTCCACACTGCCTAACATCCCAGTTAGGACTTTCCCACTGCCTGGCTTCACTCACCAGGACTTTCCACACTGCCTAACATCCCAGTTAGGACTTCTCCGTGCCAAGTCTCCATACTTGGACTTTTCTAGTGCCAAGTCTCCATACTTGGACTTTTCCAGTGCCAAGTCTCCATACTTGGACTTTTCCCGTGCCAAGTCTCCACACTTGGACTTTTCGCGTGCCAAGCTCCCTGCTTGGACTTTTCCAGTGCCAAGTTCCCTGCTTGGACTTTTTCCGTTGCTAAGTCTCTATACTTGGACTCTTTCCCGAATCAGGTCAACCAGGTCAACCTTGACCTACGTTGCACCAATAATCTCCCAAACATTTGTCCCATATCAAGAATACAACTCTTCCACGAGTGTCAAACATCAAAATACAACTCAACTAGGTCAACCTTGACCTAAGGTTGCACCAACAATCTTCCTAAATCAAACATCAAAATACAACTCGAGTCAGGTCAACTCGAGTCAGGTCAACCAGGTCAACCTTGACCTAAGGTTGCACCAACACTAGGTACACCTAGAGTATTAAGTTCAGATTTTCCAGTAATCAGTTTAGTAAAATTTCAATCAATCTAGATTTCCACAATAGTAATTCAGCACAGCATAATGTAGCGATCGGCCTCACAGCCTAGTCAGTAGGAGGCGGGTCGTTACACTGTCTGTAGTTGTGTATCATTTATGATACGTGTTGCAGTATCTTGTGATATTTCATCTTGTACTGTTGGTACTAAGTTAGGTGTGTCCTCTCTTATTTCTTCTAGAACAATTTTACTCATGGGCTTGTGGTCCATTATATAATCTTCCTCTAAAAATTGAGCATTGGTGCTGACAATGATCTTCTGATTTTTAGGATTGTAAAACAAACCACCTTTCGTTCCTTTGGGATATCCTACAAACAAACAAACTTCTGTTTGTGATTCCAACTTGTCAGTGTCTCCCTTCAGCACATGTGCTGGACTACCCCAAATCCGAATGTGTCTTAGACTAGGCTTATGCTCATTCCACAATTCTGTGGGAGTAGAAGGTACTAATTTAGAAGGTACCATGTTTAGAATATGCGCTGCCGTTTCCAAGGCATATCCCCAAAACGAATTTGGTAATTCAGAATAACTCATCATCGATCTAACCATTTCCATAAGAGTCATATTCCTTTGTTCTGCCACATCATTCTGTTGGGGTGTACCAGGTGCAGACAATTGGGATTAAATCCCAGCCTCTGATAAGTAATTCCTAAACTCTCCAAAGAGATATTCGCCACCACGATCAGACCGTAGTGTCTTGACACTTTTACCATGACGTTTCTCCACATCAGCCTTGTACTCTTTGAATTTATCAAAGCATTCAAACTTACGGCGTATCAAGTAAATGTATCTGTATCTCGAATAATCATCTATAAAAGAGATAAAATATTCGCAGTCACCTTTTTCCTGGATAGACATAGGACCACACAAATCAGAATGAACCAGTTCTAACGCATCTTTGGCTCTATACCCCTTGGCCTTAAAAGGTTTCTTGGTCATTTTACCTTCCAAGCATGATTCGCAAGTTGGAAAGTTTTCCAACACTAATGAACCCAAGAGTTCATCGTCTATTAGCCTTTGAATCCTACTTAAGTTAATATGACCAAGTCTTAGATGCCAAAGATATGTTTGGTTCATCACCGAAGGTTCTTTCTCTTATTAGAATTAGAAGATGTGCTATTAATTTTCATTTGTTGCTTTGTGGGAGAAATTGGATTTAGAGTATACAAATTGCCTACTAATGTACCAAAACAGATAATAATCCTATTCTTTTTTATAACTACTTTGTCATCAAAAGAAACAGAATATCCATCCACAAACAATTTAGCAACTGAAATTAAATTCTTTCTAAAAGTTGGTATATAAAGATAATTTCTCAAAACCAAATTCTATTCCTATCAAATGATAAGTAGATGTCTCTCACTGCAACAACCACCACCTTTGTAGCATTGCCCATGTAGACAGTTATCTCTCCTTCATATAGTCAACGGGTTTCCTGGAACCCCTGCAATGTATTACAGACATGATCAGTGGCTCCTGTATCTACACACCAGGTGTTGGTAGATAACACCGCTAAACATGTTTCAACTACTAGAGAATAAGATATACCTTTATTGTTCTTATTCCTACGAGGACAATCTGCCTTCCAATATCCAGTCTGCTAGCAGATGAAGCACTTGCCCTTTGGCTTCTTCACTCCAGCTTTAGGTCTAGTACCTAGAGATCTCTTCTTTGCTGAGCCAGCCTGTTTCTTCTTCTTCTTGCCTTTCGAATTAGAAGTAGAAACATTTTCAGCAAAGTGAATATGAGAATTATGACGAAATATACCTTCTGCTGCCTGTAGTTCTGTCAAAAGTTCCGCCAATGTATACTCCCTTTTGTTCATGTTATAGTTCAGGCGGAACTGCTCAAAACTTTTGGGTAGCGTTTGGAGAATAATATCGACCTGGGTTTCCCCATCGATTTTAGCTCCAAGGATCTGTATTTCGTTTAGATAAGCCATCATCTTGAGGATATGATCCCTTACGGGTGTCTTGTAACACCCACGAAATTATAAGATACGGGTATTATTTTTCGTTAGAGCATAAAGGTAAGAGGAATCAAAAGAAATAATAGAGATAAAAGAAAGAGAGGGAAGGTTTGAACCTTGAACCTCCCACAAATAATAGAGTTAAATTGGTGTATGATAACCACTAGAATAATGAATAATAGATGGATAGAAAGGAATGGAAATTGTAGTTAAAGGTGAGAAGAAAGAACTAAGTAAAAGAGCAAGAGAAAACCAAGTTGCTTACCTTCTCTTCCTCTTGGTTAAGAGAGGGAGCAAGAAAAAGGCAAATTGCCTTCCCACCCTCTTTCCTTCTAATTTTCATGAGAATCAAAGAGGGAAGAGATAGAGGAGTTAAGGGAGGGATAAATGAAGACATAATTCATTCCCATGATGAATAAATAGGATTTAGAGGAGAAAAGAGAAAGAGAATTTCTAATTCTTCTTCTTCCTCCTTCTTCCTCCTCCCTTTTCCTTCTCCACCGAGACTTAGAGCTTTTCTCCCTCATTCTCAAAAGTCAAGTTAAGGTTTCATCTCTAAGAAAACCTTATTTCCAAGAAGGAGTCTCAAGGTTTACCTCTTACAAGAAGAAGAAAACAAAAAGGGAAAACTAAGAAGAGAAGTTCTTCTTCCTCCTCACAAGGGTATCATTTTCTTAAGGAACAACAAGCGGAAATTATGTAAGTTTCCCCTCACCTGTGGTACAATAGTTCATGTGTTTTTCCATGAGGTTAGGTTGCTTAAAAACCTAGGATTTCTTCATGGACTTTCGCCCAAGACAAAAAGAAGACCTAGGCAATTTTAAGACCCAACTAGATATGCTCAATATGTTTCTTGTAATATGTATCTTATGGTAGGGGATTAATCTAATGTTTCTATGCTGGAATGTTTGGTTAGAACTTAGATTCATGATCCTAGACTCTCGGCCAAGCATGAATAAAAGAACTAGGTAAGCTTAAGACTCAAACTAAACATGCTCCCTTTGTTTTTATGATATGTACCTTATGATAAGAGAGTTGTTAACATTTCTCATACTTGTATGCTGCTTGGAATTAGGATGTCTCCCTTTCAACTTTCGGCCATGATAAGATTAAGGGCCTAGGAGAACCTTAAACCTAATCTAAGCATGCCATGATTCTTCTTAAGATAAGATAGGAAGTTAATATGATATGCTCATGCTTGTATGTTGATTGAACTTTATTTCATGCTCATGAACATTCGGTCATGGTAGGATTAAGGGCCTAGGAGATCTTTAAACCTAAACTAAGCATGCCATGATTTTCCTTAAGACAAGATATGAAGTTAACATGACATGCTCATGCTTGTAGTTTGGTTAGAACTTTATTTCATGCTCCATGAACTTTCGGCCACAACAAGTTTATAAGCCTAGGAAATCTAGAACTTGAACTAAACATGCTCATGATGTTCTTGGTAATAAATACTATGAAATTTGTTTAGGGTTTCCATGGTTTTATGCCACATGAAACCTAGTTACATGATTTACAAGTTTCGGCCATAGTAAGTTTATAAGCCTAGGAAACCTAGAACCTAAACTAAACTTGCTTATGATGTTCCTTATGATATATGATATGATATTGATTTAGAGTTCACATGCTTGTATATTGATTTTTAACCAAATGTGATGCTTGATGGTATTCGGCCATGACAAGTTTATAAGCTTAGGAAACCTAGAACCTAAACTAAACATGCTTATGATGTTTCTTATGATATATGATATGATATTGGTTTAGAGTTCACATGCTTGTATGTTGATTTTTAACCAAATGTGATGCTTGATGGTATTCGGCCATGACAAATTTATAAGCTTAGGAAACCTAGAACCTAAACTAAACATGCTTGATCCTGTCTGAGAAGCTGAACACGACGGAGATTCGGAAGAAAGAAACCCACCGTGCTGATGAAGAATGATGTCCGCAGAATACTGATCCGAGAAATCCAAAGCGGATCGGGAAAAAATAGAGTCACCGGAGATTTTCCTCGTACGAAGACCCGATGATGAAGAAGAAATCTAAATCTGAAGAATAGAAACCCAGATCTGATGCTCTTAAGGCTTCCTGCGCACAAGAGACCAACCAACACTATCGTCAGTGACCTAAAACCGGGGTGGGAATCCCTGGTTAGGCCTGTTGGTGCAATATTCCCTAGGTCGAGGTTGACCTGGTTAACCAAGCCTGAGTCTTGGTTTGGGTTTCGATGTTTGACAATATATTGGGTATAGATGATATGGACAATGCAGGTGCAGTTGTTCATTTGGGGAGATTATTAATACAATTCTCGTTTGGTCAAAGTTGACCAGTTAAGATTGTGAAGGAAAGTCAAGTAGGTCAAGGTTGACTGGATACTTGACTGAAAGTCCTGGTGAGTGAAGCCAGGCAGAAGGAAGTCCTGGTGAGTGAAGCCAGGCAGAAGAAAGTCCTAGTGAGTGAAGCTAGGCAGAAGGGAAAATCCTGGTGAGTGAAGCTAGGTGAAAGACCTAGTGAGTGAAGCTAGGCAATTGGGAAGTCCTAGTGAATGAAGCTAGGTAGGAGGAAAATCCTGGTGAGTGAAGCCAGGTGAAAGACCTAGTGAGTGAAGCTACGCAATTGGGAAAGTCTTGATGAGTGAAGCCAGGCAGGAGAAATCCAGAGGGGTCAAGATTGACCAGACATCTGGTGAGAGTCCAAGTAGGTCAAAGGGATTGACCGGATACTTGGCACGAGGAAGAAAAGTCCAATTAGGTCAGAGGGATTGACCGGATACTTGGCAAGAAGAGAAAAGTCCAAGTGGGTTAAAGGGATTGACCAGACACTTGGTGAGAGAGTCCTAGCTGGTCAAGGGTGACCGGATGCTAGGTCTTATGTACCAACAAGTCATGGTTGACTAGATGTTGGTTTAGGGGGCTTTGGACTTGGTTTTGGGCAAAAACCAAGATCTGGATTGATCAGCCGATTGATCCAGCAGATTTGGATTGATCAGCCGATTGATCCAGCAGATCTGGATCGATCAGTGGATCGATCCAGAAGATCTGGATCGATCAGCCGATCGATCCGGTGAGTCCCCGTGAACAGAACCCCTCTGGATCGATCGGTGGATCGATCCAGAGGTCCCAATCGATCAGTGGATCGATTGGACGCTGCTGCCTCGCACGATAAGCGCTGGATCGATCCGTGGATCGATCCAGGTGTTTTTCCAGAGCACAGAGGCGCTCTAGATCGATCCGTGGATCGATCCAAAGCCTCCCCGATCGATTGGGAGCATTCCAATCGATCGGGATTCGACCGTTAGCGTCGATTTAAGCCGCAGGCATTCATTTCCTTCATTATTGCTTCCACGACAAAGCTCAGATCTTCACCAGCGACTCCACAGAGCTCTCCACGCCAGTTCTTGAAGTTCTTGGAGGTTCCTCCAAGTCAAGAGGCGGATCTATTGCAAGAGGAAGAAAGCTAGGGTTAGGGTTTTCTTGTACTCATTGTAAGCTTTGTGCTTGTATTTTGTATCCTTTCCCCTTCTTCTTGTAGTGTGAACTTGTAGGGCTTCTCCGCCTTCGGTAGTTACCGAAAAGGAGGGTTTTATTAGTGGAGGGTGCGTGAGTAGGTGTGGATCCTTGGACTAGTCACCTCTTGTGAGGTGGATACCAAGTAAACCAACCTTGTTAGCGTTGTGTGGTTTGTTTCTTGTATTTTCGCTGCGCATCTTTGAAGAAACAAGCAACGACGAGCACCTAGCACGCGACGAGCTATTCACCCCCCCCCCCCTCTAGCTACTTTTCGGTCCCAACAAGTGGTATCAGAGCAAGGTCGCTCTTCACCGGAATCATCGCCGGAAGGGGCAAACAAAACAAGCAAAGCTAGAGGGTGAAGAAGTTGAAGCAAATTCATCAAAAGTCAAAGATTTCAAGAAGCTCAACTTCAAGATGCAATTCCAAGATGGACTTGGATTTGACACAAGGGTGGCTCCACCGTACACATCCACAAGCTTCGATTCTTGGAAATCAAGAATCAAAAATTTTCTTATGATGGAGATAGAGCAATGTTTTGCTCTAATGGAAGGCTTCAAAGCTCCAACAAACTCCAAGGGCAAGCTTCTCAAGAAAAGCAAATGGAGCTTGGAGCAAATTCAAAGGAGCAAGGCAAATGATAAAGTGACCAAGCTTTTGGTCAACTTATTGCCTAGCCACATTTTGGCTCAAATCGGAGAATTCAACGATGCCAAGGAGCTTTGGAGCAAATTGGCAACAATCCATGAAGAACCCTCCACTGTACCGAATCAAGAGGAATCCAAAGAGGGCGACTCATTGGAGCAAGATCAAGAGGAGGACTCCGAAGTTGAGAGATGCTCAACTTCCGAAGAAGAGGAAGTCCAAGAAGCTTCATCCTCAAAGGAGTGCAATCAAAAGAGCAAGGAAGGAGCATATTCCTTGTTTCATGTACAAGAGGATGAAGAAGAAGGTGAAGCCTCCACCTCTAGGATTGAGGGGGAGCAATCTTCATTGACACCGGATCAAGAGCAAGAAGAATCCTCCACATCCGGGTCAAGAGAAGATGAGGATGAAGAAGCTTCCACCTCCGCAAGTCAAGCAAAATCGAATGGAGGAATATCTTCGGATCAAGAGGAAGCTTCTACCTCCGGATCAAAAGGAGAAGATGTCACCCCTACAAGCAAAGGTATAAACATTTCAATTAATGATAAAAATCATATCATATGCTTTGAATGTAGGGAACATGGGCATTACAAAAGTAAATGCCCTAAATTGGCCAAGAATAAGGGCCAAGTGGCACAAAAGGGCAAGGTGAAGCCCAAGGAGACCATCCCCAATACAAAGAAGAGCAAGGAGCATATTATATGCTTCCCTTGCAATCAAAAGGGGCATTACCGAAGTCAATGCCCCAAGGGGAAGAAGATGGTCAAGGCTCAAGGAGGAAGCTCAATTCAAGGGGGAGCCTCTAAGGTAAAAAGAAAGGTAACTTTTATTGAGCCTATTCCCTTGCATAATGGTAAAAAGCATGCTAATTCAAGTTTATATCATTTTAATGCTATTTACCATGAAAATAGGAGGCATGATAAAATTAAAGAAAATCATGTAGCTTATCATGCTAAGACTACCACACCTAGGATTAGGAAGATAGATAAAAATCTAGGCAATCACACTAAGGACCATAGTTATAAGCCTAGAAACAAAAATGCTCATGGGTGTAATGAAAAATCAAAATCTAAGGATTTAATGATAGAAAATCAAGTCTTGAGGTCAAGGCTTGATAAAATGGAAAAGACCCTAAAAAGGATGGAAAATATCCTAAAAGGGCAAAATGAGCATAGCCTAGGTCTAGGAGCACAAAGGTCATCTAATGGCCATAGAGGTTTGGGATACAAACCCAAGGTTAAGAAGGATGTGCCCTCTTACCATAGGGTTCCATATAGTTATGGAACCAACCCTAGGTCTAGTGGTCAAGTCAAAAATACTAGGAAGGTTATTCCTAAGAGTATTTTTGCAATAAATGTGACTAAGACTTCTAAGAAGTCTAAGAAAGTCACTAACAAGGTCACAAGGGAAGCAATCCCTAGGGTTGACCTAGAAAAAGTGACCAAGGCTTCTAAGAAGCCAAACAAGATCACTAGGAAGGTATCTAGGGAAGTTATCCCTAGTGAATACCTAGAGCATCCAAGGAGCACCAATAGGTTTTGGGTTCCTAGGAGCATCTTCTCTACCCCATAGATGGGTTAGAGAGTGTCAACTCTAAGAAGAAGGGTAGTTAACTCAACTTTGAAGAAATTGACACTTAAGGAGCATTTTCAAGGTTATTATTAACCTTTGAAAATGAAATAAATTTATCATTTACTCGTTGAAAGAATATAATGTGCCAAAATTTGAGAAGTATTGATCTTATTTTAAAATGGCACATATTGGGAAATCATAAGAACTACCAAGTTGGGATTTTGGTATGTTCTTAGAAAATTAAAGGCAATTTAAGCCTTAAGTTAAAGTGCTACTCTTGTGGAAATGTGAAATATGCCAACACTTGAGAAATATGCTTAATTTCAATTGGCATAAATTAATCAAGAGAATTAGAAATGCCAAGTTAGGTTTTAACACTTAGATAGGTTTTAGGATACTTAGATAGGTAATCTAGGTATCTTATTAATGCTAAACCTTGCCATGATTGTTTGCCCATTATATACCATGACATCATATTTAGTTTTATATTTTGCATTCATTCTTTTATTATGAAAAATACAAAAATACCATGTCATGTCATACGTACATCATGTAGTTATAGGAATCTTTCTTTTGAAAGCTATTTCTTTTTTATGTATGCCATAACATCATCATGCATCGCTTTATTTCCCTAAAATTAAGGATAAAAGGCATTTATCAACATTTGGTTACCAACAAGTGGTACCAACAATTGATCATCAACAAGTAACATCCTTAGTGGATGTTCATCACTCAAAATGCCTAGATAGATATGCATGATCCCTAGATTAGGGCAAAACCAAAGTTTACATCTCACAAAGACCTATAAGGTAACTTGTATGTGTTTTAGTACACATTAGATACAAGTGAGATGTTAGGATGATGAACAAAACTCAAGATGTTGATTTAGTGCATTCTTTTGAGTTTTAAGTTCATCAAAACACATAGTTATGTGTTTTCCCATCATTGGGAAAGCTAATGTACAAGTCATGTGCATTAAGCCCAAAGAACATGGTGGGATATTGGTTTTGAAAATATTTTTAAAATAATTTTGGAAAACTTTGGTGAAGGCTATCTTTTGATAGTAATCACCATTGAATAGTTAGACACAAACTTGAAGAAAACACTAAAGTTCTTGCAAGTTCTCAAGTTTGTGTCAATCTTTGAAAATATGATGTATTTTCATAGAAAACTATTTTTCCATGATAAATTATACCCTAAATAATGTCTACACAAATTTTTACGATTTTGGGAATTTTGTAGAATTTTCTAGGGGTTTCTGAAATTGGCTGAAATTGAATTTCAGCAAGTTCAGGCCTTCAATCGATCAGTGGATCGATTGGAGTGCCTCAATCGATCAGCCGATCGATTGAGGAGGCATTTCTCGCGAGCAGAACCTCACTGGATCGATCAGTCTATCGATCCAAGAAGACTGAATCGATCAGTGGATCGATTCAGCAGGGTTCAATCGATTGGAACCCAACTCCAATAAATTGAAGATGCTGATTTTGGCTGGGAAAGCTTATTTTCAGCATTTTGAACCTATTTTAGTCTAGGTAACCATTCCTAACCCCTCAAAATACATGTGTATACATAAAAAGGGTGTTTTCATATTGAAAGCAAGGATGGATTGGTTAAGAAAGACTAAATTGAAGTTTAGGTTGAGGTTGGTTTCAATATTGAATGTATGAACCTCAAAATTTCTAAATTTGGGTTTCCTAAAGGTTTAGGGATTCCAAGTCATTGTTGGTACAATGACAGAAGGTACGACCATGTCTTTAGGGGGAGGTACTCTTTAAGGACATGAAAATTACTTTTCATACACCTTGGAAGGTGGTTAACCTTCTTTTAGACGAAATGCTCAAGGTTGGGCGTTGGGGTTTAATGGGGAGTGGATATCCTCATTGTTTAAGTGGTTATTGCTCACGGATGAGCAAATTGATGATAATGAAGGGTATGGGACCTTCATTATTGTGTTATGAGCAACGAGTGAAGTTGTAAACAACGTTGGGTAATTCTTCAGGGGGAGAGTTTGTTCTTGATGTGTGCCCAAAGATGAGGGCATGTTGTTGATGTGTGTCAATAGGGGGAGAATGCATGGTTAAGTTAGGCCTTCAGTACCTAAAGGGGGAGTTTGCCCTCTAGGAAAGGAGGAGAATGAAGGAAACCATCATTCATATATTGGCATGAAGGGAGTTGAGGCTATGGGAGTAGCCTAATTTCCTAACTTAACAAGAGGTATTGTCAAACATCAAAAAGGGGGAGATTATTGGTGCAATATTCCCTAGGTCGAGGTTGACCTGGTTAACCGAGCCTGAGTCTTGGTTTGGGTTTCGATGTTTGACAATATATTAGGTATAGATGATATGGACAATGCAGGTGCAGTTGTTCATTTGGGGAGATTGTTGATACAATTCTCGTTTGGTCAAAGTTGACCAGTTAAGATTGTGAAGGAAAGTCAAGTAGGTCAAGGTTGACTGGATACTTGACTGAAAGTCCTGGTGAGTGAAGCCAGGCAGAAGGAAGTCCTGGTGAGTGAAGCCAGGCAGAAGAAAGTCCTAGTGAGTGAAGCTAGGCAGAAGGGAAAATCCTGGTGAGTGAAGCCAGGTGAAAGACCTAGTGAGTGAAGCTAGGCAATTGGGAAGTCCTAGTGAATGAAGCTAGGTAGGAGGAAAATCCTGGTGAGTGAAGCCAGGTGAAAGACCTAGTGAGTGAAGCTAGGCAATTGGGAAAGTCCTGGTGAGTGAAGCCAGGCAGGAGAAATCCAAAGGGGTCAAGATTGACCAGACATCTGGTGAGAGTCCAAGTAGGTCAAAGGGATTGACCGGATACTTGGCACGAGGAAGAAAAGTCCAAGTAGGTCAGAGGGATTGACCGGATACTTGGCAAGAAGAGAAAAGTCCAAGTGGGTCAAAGGGATTGACCAGACACTTGGTGAGAGAGTCCTAGCTGGTCAAGGGTGACCGGATGCTATGTCTTATGTACCAACAAGTCATGGTTGACTAGATGTTGGTTTAGGGGGCTTTGGACTTGGTTTTGGGCAAAAACCAAGATCTGGATTGATCAGCCGATTGATCCAGCAGATTTGGATCGATTAGTGGATCGATCCAGCAGATCTGGATCGATCAGTGGATCGATCCAGAAGATCTGGATCGATCGGCCGATCGATCCGGTGAGTCCCCACGAACAGAACCCCTCTGGATCGATCGGTGGATCGATCCAGAGGTCCCAATCGATCAGTGGATCGATTGGACGCTGCTGCCTCGCACGATAAGCGCTGGATCGATCCGTGGATCGATCCAGGCGTTTTTCCAAAGCACAGAAGTGCTCTGGATCGATCCGTGGATCGATCCAAAGCCTCCCCGATCGATTGGGAGCATTCCAATCGATCGGGATTCGACCGTTAGCGTCGATTTAAGCTGCATGCGTTCATTTCCTTCGGTATCGCTTCCACGACAAAGCTCAAATCTTCACCAGCGACTCCACAGAGCTCTCCACGCCAGTTCTTGAAGTTCTTGGAGGTTCTTCCAAGTCAAGAGGCGGATCTATTGCAAGAGGAAGAAAGCTAGGGTTAGGGTTTTCTTGTACTGATTGTAAGCTTTGTGCTTGTATTTTGTATCCTTTCCCCTTTTCTTGTAGTGTGAACTTGTAGGGCTTCTCCGCCTTTGGTAGTTACCGAAAAGGAGGGTTTTATTAGTGGAGGGTGCGTGAGTAGGTGTGGATCCTTGGACTAGTCACCTCTTGTGAGGTGGATACCAAGTAAACCAACCTTGTTAGCGTTGTGTGGTTTGTTTCTTGTATTTCCGCTGCGCATCTTTGAAGAAACAAGCAACGACGAGAACCTAGCACGCGATGAGCTATTCACCCCCCCTCCCTCTAGCTACTTTTTGGTCCCAACAAGGCCCTCCGACGCTCAAGTCAGTGATCTCTCTCAATGTGGAAGAAGGAGGAAGAAGATGAACAGTAGTTGAAAAATTAGGGTTCTCAATGTGCACAGTGATGTCTACTTACCTAGCCAACGGAGAGGATTCCCCTTTTTATACCATTTCATATAACCTCCGTTGTCATGAAGTGGACCCTGGTTTGTTAGAGTTTGTTATAAGATGACGTCAGCTGTGTACTTGTGGTAAATGATTTTTAAGGAATCTTTTTTGTACCCCAGATGTACCTTCTTTGTCGTTTAGCACCTGTAAAATAATTAAAAACATATTTCCCGCCAAAAATATATATCGTCTGTTATAGAGTCATGTATTGTGGATATCTATTATTTATCTTATTTGAAATATTTACCCCTATCCTACTTTACGAGTTTCTTTAAAGTATTTCTGTTATTTCTCCTTTGAGGTATATGCCACTTTAAGGCGAATCTTCCTCTTGGGAAGTATGTTTCGGCCGATATAAACCTAACTCCCCCTGGGAGGTATGTCCCGACCGATATTAGCCTACCTCCTTTAGGGTATATGCCAATTAAGGCGAATCTCCCTTTTGGGAAGTATGTTTCGGTCGATATAAACCTAACTCCCCCTGGGAGGTATGTCCCGGCCGATATTTTAATAATATTTTATTATTTTTTCTCGAAATTCCTGAATTACTATTTTTATTTCTCTCTCGCACTACTAATCCAAGACTAAGTCTTGGAACAAGTTTTATTGTGTTTATTTTGCGAGATTGTCTTTCTAAAATGGCCCATCAAGAAGGCTACAACACTGCTCGTCCATCGCTCTTCTCCGGAGATGATTTCAGAGATTGGAAGGGTCGGATGGAGGCGTATCTCCAGACTCACTTTGAAGTTTGGATGATCGTCAAAATCGGGCTTCAACTGCCAACTGACGACGCCGGTAAGCCACTACCGTACGAGAACTGGGACACGAACCTTATCAAAAAGGTAGAAGCAAACGCAAAAGCAACGTATACACTTCAGTGTGGCTTAACGAATAAGGAGTTGAATCACGCCGGCCCATTCTCAAGTGCCAAGGAGCTATGGGAGAATCTGATTCAGTTACACGAAGGTAGCCAAGTAAGTAAGCATAATTTAATAGATGATTTATTTGAATTAGATGAATAGTATGATACTATTCCGGCCGAGGAAGGTGTTGCGTTATTTGCAGGAACAAGCAAGACGAAGAAAGCATTGAAGGCAACATGGTCCGAGTCATCAGATGAATCCAAATCGGACGAAGAAGAGCAAGCGAGCCTTCTCGCTCTACCAGTACTAGCACATGTTGCTGAAACTGAGTCCGAGTTCGAGCCCGATTCAGAAACCGAGAGCGAATCAGACACCGAGTCCGAGCGAAGCCACGGATCCGTATCCGTTTATGAAGGACTCAAAACCACTGTAAGTGCTCTAATTTCTAGTATTAGCTTAGATGATTCAGAAAATTTAATTCCTTACTTATTAAAGAAGTTGGCTAAATCCAACGTCCGGGTTAAGTCGCTCCGAAAGGAGGTAACAACTCTTAAGGAAGCGGCTGACTTGAGTGCTTTAACTGAGCCAGTTCAAATTAGAAGTTCAACTCAAGTCCAACAACTTGAGGAAGAAAATTCCAATTTGAAAACTCAAGTTAAAGATCTCAAGGACACGTTGGAACGGTTCACCTTGGGTTCCAAGAATCTGGATCTAATTCTTGGAAAACAGCGAGCCATTTACAACAAATCCGGACTTGGATTTAAAACTAAAAGAAAATACAAATCGTATTTATCATTAGTAAATAGAAATAATAGAAAGGTAGTCCAAGCATGGGTACCTAAGTCCAACTTGGTCAATCAAGTTGGACTTGGTCAATATTGGGTCCCCAAGGATCAAGTCTATTACCTTGATAGACCTTATCGAGGCTATGATCCAGGGGGAGCAAAAAGGAAAACGATCTTAATAAAATGAAATTAAAAAATTAAAATTAAATTAAAAATTAAAGTAAAATTAAAATTCAAAATTAAATCAAAATTCAAAATTAAATCAAAATTCAAAAATCGAAATTAAATTATAAATTAAAATTCAATTAAAAATTCAAAATTTAATTAAAAATTTGGAATTAAATTAAACTCAAAATTCAAAATTAAAATTCAAAATTCAAAATTAAATCAAAATTCAAAATTCAATTAAAAATTCAAAATTCAATTAAAAATTCAGAATTAAATTAAAATCAAAATTCAAAATTCAAAATTAATTCAAAATTCAACTTAAATCAAATAAAAAATTAGAAGGAGGATCCAGAATAGCTGGCACCCCTAACTAAACTACCCGACTGGGTAACCCAAATTTATCTACCCGAAATGGGTAAACAAGAGTAGACTTCCCGGTAGAGTAATTAAGGTTAGATAAAATGGGCTAGGTTTAACTTGACCCACGGTACTGGTGAAGTTTTTGGATGATAGTACATTAGGGAAGCTTGGGCATCGCATGTCTAGAAAGATATGGCTTCGACCTGGTGCATTTGGCCAAGTGGAACTGACCGAAACTACCCTTAAATGGATCCTAACTAGTTAGACCAAGGTTGAGTATTAAATTCAATGGGTAGGACTATTTGGAAAACCTCGAAGGCATGATTACTTTAATGAGTTCCTTGTGACTCACCATAGCCCAGAAGTTTATCTAAAGAATGCTTACTTGTTGAACCCAAAGCTAAACCTGAATCTAACACAAAGTTAAACATAATCCAAAAATTGAACTTCAATTCATGTCACAAAAAGTATAGGATTCCCTGATTGAAAATTTAGATCGGGTGAGATGACTAAGGAATTTAAAATTCAAATTCAAAATTAAATTAGTAATTAATATTTTTTAAAATAAAAAAATCTTTTAAAACTAAATTTCAAAATCATTTTAAAAATCTGTTCAAAATTAATTTAAAAATCATTTTAAATCTTTCAAAACTTAATTTCAAAATTATTTGAAAAATCTTTTCAAAAATCATTTAAAAATCTTTTAAAACTTAATTTCAAAATTATTTGAAATTCAAAACTTATGTTTTATATCAACTGTAAAGACAACTCCATCTCACGCTCACTCATATGCTAAACATGCTTGTTAATCTAGAATGAGTAAGATGGAAAGATAGGAAAATATTTTTTTTACCTCTCATGCTTGGACTCCTGAACTCAAAGAATTTATTAAGGCATTAATTAAGGGGGAGTGATTTTGAGTTGGTTTTAAAATTAGCTTTTCTTTAAAATAAAATTTTGACTTGACCTCAAAATTAAAAACTATTTTTTACTTATCTTCAAAAATTTAGGTTATTTTTAACTTAACTTTAAAATTAAAATTATTTATGACATGGCTTTTAAATTACAACTCTTCTAGAATGTTTTCAAAGCTAAGCCTTTATGTAAAACCTCTTTAAGCTAAGTACTTAATCAAGTCTTCTTTAACTAAGCTTAGTTAGATTATACTCTAAACTTAGCTATTTGGCAAGGAGTTTTCTCAAGGCAATCATTTTTAAGCTGAATATATAGCTAAGTATTTTCAAATATAGCTAAGTACTTTTTTAAGTTTTTTTTAAAAGACAAAAAGGGAATTTAGCTAAGTGTCTCTTAAAGCAATTGTTTTCAAATGCTAAGTTTTTCTTTTCTAAACTCCCTCTTTAAAAAAAAACTAAGAATTTAAAGTGTTGTGATATCACAAAAATTTACTTAGTTACTTGTTAAAGACAAAAATAACCTTATCTCAGCCAAAAGTATCTCTCAAACTAAAGGAAATGGAAATATTAAGATTAAGCATGCTTGTACTTTAGGGCTCTGATACCTTATCAACACCAATTAGATAATTTGATTGTTATTTAACTTGATTCATGCTTGGACTTAAGGACCAACTAAATAAATAACCTAAATTAAAATATTAGCTACTCTCTCTCTTCAACCTAAAAATTAACAAGTTCTTTTTCAAAAATAAGTATTATTTTATTCAAAATTAAGCTAAGTCCCTTTTTACTTAAGTTATATTTTCAAAATTCAATGTTTGCAAAAGGCTTAGCTAAGTGATTCATAGAACAACTTTCAAACTTTTTTCAAACTTAGCCAAACTTGAAATCTAACTTTATAAATTCTTGCTAAGATATTTTCTAAGTTACCTTTCAGATAGTTTTACAAATTTTAACTCAGTGCTTTCAAAATTTTAGGTGAAAATTTATTTTTCAACTTAGCACTTATCCCATTTTTTTTCCTAGCCTAATTTACTTTTCAAAAAGAAAAATTGAAAATTATTTTCAACTGGCCTATTTTTTGATAAATGGCAAAGGGGGAGAGTAGGAAATTCAAAAGTAAAAAGTAAAAATTCTGTATTAAGGGGGAGCTTAACAAAAGTTTAAGTGTTAGCTTAAGTTAGGCGTTCATTTGAATTTATATATTTAAGCTTGCTCACTTAAAACTTTTTAATATACTTATGCATTTGTTTCACTTAACTTTGAATTTGGGTTGCCATAATCAAAAAGGGGGAGATTGTTGGTGCGGGAAGCATCCGACGATCGAACCTGAGTTTTGATAATAGCAAAGGATTCAAAGTTAAGGTGTGTTGTTATATAACATGTTGAATAAGTGTCTCAGGAAAGTCCTAACTGCGGTTAGGCAGGTGAAAACACTAGGGGGTGGTAACCCTAGGTGGAGAAAAGTCCTAGCTGCGGTTAGGCAAAGGGAAAACCCTAGGGGGCGGTAACCCTAGGTCATAGGGGGTGGTAACCTTATGCGGAAAGTCTTGGCAAGTCGATGGCTTCAGGCAAAAGTCCTAGGGGGTGGTAACCCTAAGTGGAAAGTCCTGGTGTCGCGAACTAGGTGAAAGACTGGACTAGCCGGGAAGCGGATGTCCAGCAGAAAGTCCGGAAGTGTCGAGTGCTGAGCAAAAGTCCAGTTGATCTGGAGGATCGCACTGGCAGTAGGTAAATCTCCTGAGTGGAGTAGGTGAGGACGCGTTCCCCGTAGAGGGAACAGTAGGCGTCGGGTCGACCTAGGGTTTCCGGTCGAAAATCCAAAGTCAGACCCGGACAGTCCAGAGACTGTCACAATATTCTTTATCATATTTATACTGTCATTTTATGCTAACTTTGTGTTGCAAGGTGTTTTTTATGATTAACATATCTTGCAGGGACCAAAGTGCACAAATTACCCTCGGATGAACAGTGTCCGAGGCGCCTCCATGAAGTTTGGAGGCGCCTCGGGTGCAAAACCTGATCTGGCTGCGTAACCAGCTTGGAGGCGCCTTGGACAAAAGACTGAAGGCGCCTTGAAGGGCGTTGAAGGCGCCTTCAGGTCCCAGCAGTCAAAGACTTATCGCAGCGAACTGATCGGGATAGAACTTAGTTTCAAGGCACCTTGGAGCTTGTTTAAGGCGCCTTGAACACTATTTAAAAGCAGGGTTCAAGCAGCACTTCTGAACAACAACTCCCAGGCTTCCTTTCTTCAACGTGCTGCTAACAAGATCATTCCGAGGTGTTGTTGTGACATACCGACGACCTGGAACATCAACTTTGATTCTTTTATTGTCGGTATAATTTCTTTTTGTGCTTACAATTGTAAATCTCTTATTGTACTTTTAACGAACTTATAGTTGTTACCCACGGAAAGCGATCAAAGATCGCAGGCCTTCGAGTAGGAGTCGCCTTAGGCTCCGAACGAAGTAAATTCCTCTGTGTTTGTGTTTCTTTATTTTATTCCGCTGTGTTTTAATTACTCCGATAGTTTTTGCGATTCTGATAATCGAACGAAATAGCCGCGAGCGCTATTCACCCCCTCCCCCCCTCTAGCGCGTCTCGATCCAACAGGAATTATGCTCCCACCAACCTCTACTGGCACGTCTTCAACAATACCCATAGGGTACCTGCAGGAATGATCAGCTAGTTGCAGTGTCATAGTTGTAAGTTTAAAGTTTTTTAGACCTAATTTATTACAAATAGAATAAGGAATGAGGCTAACACTTGCCCCCAAATCACAAAAAACTTTCTCAATGAATTCAGCTCCTATGTTACAAGGAATATAAAAGCCTCCTGGATCCTTCAACTTTGGGGAGATGTTCTTCTCAAAAAGAGCACTACATTCCTCCGTAAGCGCTATGGTCTCTACGTCTCCTCTTCTCGTTTTGCTAGACATGATGTCCTTCAAGAATTTGGCAAACTTGGACATTTGTAGAATTGCATCAATCAAAGGAACTTCCACACAAATTTCTTTAACTTTGTCCAAAAATCTGCTAAACTCGTCATCCTTCTTGAGCATCACTAATCTTTGAGGAAAAGGGATTACTTGACTCTGTGGATTAAGTGGAAGAGTCTCTTCAACCTTAATAGTACTCTCCTCATTTTCTTGAATCTGATTTGGTTCAAGCACTGGAGGAGAGAGCTCTTCTTCAGCTTTCATCCCTTTTGGAGCAGTCACTTGAGGATTCCCCAATATCCGTCCGCTCCTAAGTTCGATGCGATTGCAATGCTCTATTGGATTTACATCAGGTTTTCCAGGAAGTTGTCCTAGTGCTATTGAAGATAATGAGGCTAGCTAGGAAATTTGGATATCTTGGATCTTTTGATGCTTTTCAGAATTATCCATTCTTTGAGTCAACTTCAAAAGGTCTTGCTTCATTTCGTTTTGATTAGAGATAATTTCCTCAAGCATCTTTTCAATTTTAGAAAACTAATAGCCTTGAGAAGATTGTTGTTGTTGCTGAAAATTTTATTGCCAGGATTGGAAACTTTGTTTGCCTCCCATGGATGGTCCCTGTTCTTGATTATTTTTGTAGGAAAATTTTGGATGATTCCTCCACCCAGGGTTGTATGTATTTGAGTATGAGTTGTTCTGCCTCTGATTGAAACCCATGATTGCATCACATTGCTCTAATTGATTGATTTATGCAGAAATAGCTCCCAAAGGACATGAGTCACTAGAATGATCAAAACTTCCACATACTTCACAAGTAGTTACAATGGCATTGATTGTATTAGTGCTAGTCCCCATACTTTCCAGTTTCTTTGTAAGTGCATCCAACTTTGCAGACATTAGAGTGACTGCATCAACATCAAATTTCCCTAATGCTTTAGTTGGGTTTGAATAAGAATAGCCACCACTTCTCTCATTTGCCCACTGATGATGATTTTGTGCTACACTTTCAATTATTTCCTCAGCTTCATCTAGACTTTTATTCATTAGTGCCCCTTCAGCAGCTGAGTCAAGAGACGCTTTGGTATGATAATTGATGTCATTATAGAATGTGTGCAACACTAACCACTTTTCCAAACCATGATGTGGGCATTGTCTGAGCATATTGTTATATATATCCCAAGCTTCAAATAAAGATTCTGAGTTAGTTTGTTTGAAACTTGCAATGAGATTCCTCATATGATCCATTTTACTTGGTGGATAGAATTTATCAAGAAATAGTTGCTCACATTGTTCCCATGTGGTGATGCTATTTGGAGCTAAAGAGTTTAACCATTGCTTAGCTCTATCTCTCAAAGAAAATCCAAATAATAATAATCTCACTGCTTCAGAAGGAACACCATTCATTTTTATTGTGCCACATATCTCATAGAATACCTCCAAATGTTGATTTGGGTCTTCATGCGGTCCTCCACCAAACTGATTTTGCTGCACCACAGAAATAATAGCCGGTTTGATCTCAAAATTATTTGCTTTAACTGAAGGTCTTGAAATAATAGATCAAAAACTCCTAGCATAAGGTGTTGCATAATCTTTTAGTGGTCTATTAGTCATGCTAGAATGTTCTTGTTCTGTTTGTTATCTTTGTAGAATTTTTCTTCTATAAAATGTTCTGTCTATTTATGGATCTAGAGGAAGAAGTTCTCATACAAAGTTAGCTCTTCGCATGCACAAGAACAAGATTATAAGATATATATGCTCAAAAGAAAAAGGAAGAAAGTAACTAAATCAAAAGAAAAACAGAGAAAAATTAGACAAGTTAGAAATAAAAAATGCAAAGTTAGAATTACAACAAAAAGAATTGACAAGAAGTAAAAAGATATACAAGAAGAACATAATTCTAAAGATTAGTTTCAACTATGCTATTAAAAAAAAAGTTATGTTTAGTCTAACTCAATTGATAATCCCTAATGTTATAGTGCAGTCCCCGACAACGGCGCCAAAAACTTATTGATGTTCCGCAAGTGTACGGAAATGTTGTAAGTAATAATAAAAGATATAGTATCCACAGGGACTGGAATAACTACTAAAGACGTCTCAACACGAGTTAGCTAAGCAACTAATCAATGGATTGACAAAAGCAAAGTACAACTATGCAAAGTAAAACATAGAAACATAAAGAATAAGAAACAAGAATAAGGGTTATGATAAAGGTATGTTCTAGGAGTTTCGGTTGCTTTGTAAGATTATTCAATGTAAATGATCTACCAAATCTTATTCCTCAATAGTCCATCATTTGTAGGAGGTTGTCGGTTCCCTCTTGCAATAGACAACCGGCCTAGGACTGAAATCTATACCTAAATGTGATCAATTAGGAATGAATCTATGTTGTCCTTACACGGGCTTGCTTGTCACGTGCGTCCCTCGGATAATCAACATAAGAATTCATAACTCCTCAACCGCATCAAGATATAAGATATGAACGCATATAATCTATCCTACCCCCTTGAATAACTCTATTTTACCCTCAAGATCATCTCTCAAACGTCCTTACACAGGCTTGTTCATGTCACGAACGTCTCTCAAAAATCGAATGAGAAGTAATCTTTACAAGATCCACAAGGTATTCAAACATTCAATCAAGAATGGGCATTAGGTCTGAATCACAACAATCCACACAAGATCAAAGGGATACAAAACAGGACAAAATCATTAAAATAGGAAATTGGCAAATTCACAAGAGTTTTACATCAAATCTTCATTACAAATACTCCCTCCATCCTAGAACAAGATATCTAATCCATAGAAGGAGGAAAGAAATTTGAAAAGATAAAGATTACAAGAATTCTTGATCCCTAAATCCAAGAAATGAGAGAAAGAAAGCTTATCTACGATGAAGAACGGTCTTCAGATCCAATCCTTGCTCCCGGAGTCGAAACGATGAAGATCTGCCCTCGAATCGCCAGAAAATCCCTCTAAGAAGGTGGAGGAACGCCCAAATCTTGATTTCCCCCAAAGGGGAGAAGATCCACTTTCAAATCATGAAGAAAGCCTTAAATAGAGAAGGGGTTTGGGCGCCACACGGCCCCGAGACACGACCGTGTGAAGCTCACACGGCCTGTGTTACTCCCTTCTCTGCCTGTCTCACACGGCCGTGTGTGAGACACGGCCATGGCCTGCTCTGCCACTGCTCCCCTTGCACGGTCGTGTAGATCTACACGACATGCACTGCCTCTGACTCTGGAGCTCCTACACGGTCGTGTGGTGCACACGGCTAGGGTGTTCTTGGCCTCTAGAAATGTTACACGGTCGTGTATATCTACACGGCCATGCACTGCTTCAACTCTGGAGTGCTTGCAAGGTCGTGTGGTGTACACGACCTGACTCCTGTTGACTTCAAAATTTGGCACGCCCGTGTGAAACTCACACGGCCATGGCCACTCCTTTTCCTACTGCAACCACACGGGTGGTGATCTTCACACGGCCTAGGCAACCCCCCATAGGAGGGACGTGTGGCACTCAAGGATGGTGCCTTCCTCCTTTGTAATTTTTGCTTCGGACATTATTTCTTCTCCAAAATCAACTCCTGTGTATAAAAAATGCACAAAAGTATATCTCCGAACAAAAAGAGTAAATATGCTAAAAGCAAAGCTGGAAGTACGAAAATGTATAGATAAAGTATGTGCAAAGTATGTGAATGTGTGTCAAAACATGCTAAACAAGAGTATACAATCTACGCATATCATTGCCTTGTCCATTGTCCCTTGGATACTCTATCCTTCACCGGACCCGAACCCATTAAGCTAAGTCATATGTGTATCTTGTAAATCTGCACAACTCAAATGTTTGACCCCGTGGTTATTTTGATGTGATCAGCCAAGTTAGGTTAGGTCCTGTTTGGTTTTGATCCCTGTGTCTAAGTGTACAGGAGCTTAGGAGCGCAGAAAGTCGAGCGGAAGATGCAGCTAGTGAGAAGGACGGTACGGGAAGGGAGCCGACGGGCTCGGTATGTATAAAGAACGAAAGAGCTATGGAAGAGTGCACCGGTGGACGAGAAGATCGTGCATGACGTTCGGAGCGGAAGCCTACTCGAGGAGAAGGCCGAAAATTGGGTTCGGGTGAGCCCTATTTCGGTTGGCCACAAACACTTAAGCTATCAGGACTTCGGAAGCTAAAGAGAAGACGAAGAAGTGCTGGAAAAGTAGCTGGAGGTGCCCTTAACAACTGTTGAGGCGCCTCCGCCCTCACCAGAGTGAGGGCGCCCTCAACTGCATTGAGGGCACCCTCAACAGTATTGAGGGCGCCCTCAATACTCTTGGAGGCACCCTCAACTGGGTCAAACAGACCGTTTATGAGTGGAGAAAATGTTATCTGCTATCCCCTTAGAGGCGCCCTCAACCCCTTTAGAGGCGCCCTCAAGACTCGAGATAAGATTTTCAGGAGCTATATAAAGGCCCCTGGAGCTAGGAAATAATTCAATCAACTCTGTATTCAATTCCTAGCAACATCTGAGCTTTCTTAGTGTGTAAAAAGGTTTCTTCGCCTACAGTGAAGGAGGCGTTTTTAGTAAAGCTATTCAACTGCCTTGGATTAACAACCACTTAGGTGTAATCAAGTCAAATCCTTGAGTCTTTTTCTTCTTTTCAGTTATTTGCTTTTATTTAATTGTTGCTATTTTAAGAGTTGAAAGCACGAGGAGGGTGCTAGTATTAGTCCTAGTACCAATTATGAGATAATTGTAAATGGCTCATTTTGTATCATATATCATTATTAATAAAAGGCAAAGTTGGTTATTATATTTATTGCAGTTCAGTGCCGATTGAATAAATATAATAATGTCCTTGGTAGTAGGTTCTTATCTACAATATATCAATTGATTGAATTGATAGTGAGATATTGTAAAGAACACTATTCTTAATTATTCCTAGTCAAGCATTAATATACAAGGATAATATTAATGCATTGAGACTAGCATGTAGGTCAATGGATGACTTGATTTCACAAGTCATGGATATGAGATATCAGGTTGACACATGGGTATATATTAGAGAATATATACTGAATGACCCGCCATGAGAATATTTCATGGATCGTCGTATGAGTGTCATAAACATTCTCATGTGACTATTGGTATGAATAGTCGTTAGACCTGAAGTCTCTACGATTCCCTAAATAAGGAGTTGTATACTTTGGTATCGTCAAACGTCACCCGTAACAGGGTGGACTATAAAGTCGATAACTGGGTATGCAATGAATTATGGCGAGGGATGTGAGTGATGTAGATGGGATCTATCCCTTCCATATGATGAAAGTGATATCTGTGGGCCCCTTGATTAGTAGGACACAAGAAAACATGGTCATGCGTAAATGAGTCAATATGAGATATTGCGCTTATTTGATAAGTGTGTCTACTTGGAGATCAAGAAACATAAAGATTGATAAGAGGATGACACGGTCTATACCTCATTGATCAATCTAGATATCAAGGATAGAGAGACCAAGTCATACAAGATAATAGCCACGGACAGGTTAGGTCGGATCTTGACTTTCTCGTCACTTGGGTAGCAATGATGTCTTGCTAGATGTCACTCATTGTTTATGTATCGCAAATGTTGATTTGGGTATGTTGCCTACATTACGAGAACCTATAGGGTCACACACAAAGAACAAGTTGATATGGAGATGAGTTCATGTGATAAATCAATGGATTAAGTGTAATCCGAATTTGACTCATTGAGTTAGACTCAAATGGATCCAATTGTTGGATTGAGTCAAGTTTCTTGAGAATCAATGGGTTGGACTCATTGGGTGAACTCGAGTTCACCAAGGAAGTTGAATGGTCAAATTTGAACCATTGGATTGGATGGTTAATTTTGAGCCATTAGATTAGAAGATGAAAGGGTGGAGACTCTTGGTATACCATGGGATGGTTATAAATATCATTTTAGATGATATTTTTAAAAAGTTTTGAAGAGAGTTTTCATGTGTTGAGACCATTGGCATTGTTGTTCTTCCTCCTTCCCCCTCTTGGCCGAAATCACCATTGTGGTTGCTAGCACGACCTTGTGATTTCTTTTCCATCTTGTTTTGTTTGTGAGACAATCAAAGGCAAGGCTTGTTCGTGTAGATATCATAGAGGCGCGAACGTGTGATCATGCTGAGATCCGAGCTGTCAGGAGATCATGTGCACGCATCAAGGGTATAATCCTATCATGTAGCTTAGTATAGATTATTTTCAGAAAATGTTTCTTCCCTTCACATGGATCCGCTGGATAAGAGGATCTAGTAATTTTTCTGCTGCGCTTTCACGTGTTTAGCGCGCTAGATCCCAACAGAGGGTAGTTCTTATTTTGCAAGCAATTCACCCCTCCCCTCTTGTCGGCCCTGCTGCAGCAACAAGTGGTATCAGAGCCTGACAGCCTCAGAATGACTAACCGCCATCTGAAGCAACAAAGATCAAAATGATGGGCGGTGCAAGTATTCATCCCCCGAAATTTGACGGAGACTTTGCTACATGGAAATGCCAAATGGAGGTATTCTTCAAAACAGAGTTTGATATTCTTTTAATTATGAAATATGATTTTGCATCCCCTAAAGACAAGGAAGAATACAACTGGACAAAAAAGGAGCAAGCTGATTTTGTGGCCAATGGAAAGGAAGAGTTCTATCTACTCAGCGTCCTGCCACCCTAAGAGGTAAGCCGGATCGAAAGGTATGACTCCACCAAAGACCTCTGGAAAAAATTCCTAGAGCTTCACGAAGGCACCTCAGAAGTGAAGTTAGCAAGGCATGACATCCTCTGGACTCAGCTGACAAATCTCTGGATGAACAATGGTGAAAAGGTAGTGCAACTACAAGCCAGAACTAAAGAGCTGATAACTCAACTAAACAATCTCGGAGAAATGGTAACAAACCGAGACTCGATTTAGTATGCTCTCAACGCCTTCCCAAGAACCCCAGAATGGGCGTCCTTAGTAGATGCATAGTACATCTCTAAAGACTTTGAGGTAAGTACGCTAGAAAATTTGTTTTCAACTTTTGAACTTCACGAGTCTCGAATTGCACAACCTAAACAAATAGAGAATTCAAATCTCAATGTTGCCCTACAAGCTGAGATGAATGATCCCGACCCCGAAGTATCGATCGATGAAAATGAAGTGGCACTATTGGTAAGGAAGTTAAATAAGTTTATTAAAATTAATAAATTTAGATCGCAATAGAGAAAGCATCAACGCAACAGAAGGACGGTCTGATGCTACAACTGCAATGAGGAAGGACACATCAAGGATGACTACCCAAAGTTGAAGAAAATGGACAAGGAGAAGTCCCAAAGACCAATGCCCACTAAACACAAGAGTCTGAAGGCTACATGGGATGAATCATCATCCTCCAAATCATAAGTCGAAGTCTTCTCAGGAGTAGCACTGATGGCCAACCATCAAATTGAAGAAGAAACCAGCTCAAAGATGAGCATAGATGAAGGGGGAGGATCAGAAGAAGAAAACTATGATGAAGCGGGAGCATCAAAAATGGAGATAAGTCAGGTACGTGTGCTAACCCCTAAACAGTCTTTTTGCTTCATTTAAGTGCTTACTAAAGACTGAGTTAAGTTAGAAAGGAAAAATAATGAGTTAAAATTCAACTTAGCAAAAGTATGCCCGCTAGAAATGTATGATAATCTAAAATTAGAGAATGAAAAATTGAAAATTGAAATTGAAAAATTGAAAAATGATCATGCATGCTTAAATAAATTTCAAAAATCAAAACTTAGAACTTATGGGAAATTAAATTGGTACATTAAACATCACCAAGGACAACTTAGAAAAATTCCCAGAAATTATATACCCCATAAGTTTTTGATTAATCCAGTAGGAAGGAACCTATACTGGGTTCTAAAATCTTTTCTAGATTAAATTTTTGTAAGTTAGCGCTTTCAGCAAGAAAACTTAAATAGTGAATTTTTTTTATGAGGCTTTGTCTAAGAAAGTGGTTGTTGCTCCAATAACCAAGAAGGCCTAGTGTCTCGCCACTGCCTGGAAGTCAAAATATTGAAATAAAGTGTTTAATTAACTTACTGATAAAGCATGAAAATAAAAATTAAACAATGCTTTAACAAGTTTTTTTTTAACATTTTATGGAAATTTCTCAATAGCGAGAAGGATGGCACGGGAAGGGAGCCGACGGGCTCGGTGCGTCCGAAGGACGAAAGATCTACGGAAGAGTACACCGATGAACGAGAAGAACGTACGCAACGTTCGAAGGATGAGAAGCCGGAGCGGAAGTCTACTCAAGGAGAAGGCCGAAAATTAAGTTAGGGTGAGCCCTATTTCAATTGGCCATAATCACCCAAGCTATCTGGACTTTGGAAGCTAAAGAGAAGACGAAGAAGTGCTGGAAAAGCAGCTGGAGGTGTCCTCAACAACTGTTGAGGCACCTCCACCCTCACCAGAGTGAGGGGGCCCTCAACTGCATTGAGGGTGCCCTCAACAGTATTAAGGGTGCCCTCAACAGTATTGAGGGTACGCTCAATGCCCTTGGAGGCACCCTCAATTGGGTCAAACAGACCATTTGCGAGCGGATAAAGTTTTATCGGCTTATCCCCTTAGAGGCGCCCTCAACCCCTTTCGAGGCGCCCTCAAGAGTCGAGATAAGATTCTCAGGAGCTATATAAAGGCCCCTAGAGCTAGGAAATAATTCAATCAACTCTGTATTCAATTCCTAGCAACATCTGAGATTTCTTAATGTGTAAAAAGGCTTCTCCGCCCACAGTGAAGGAAACATTTCTAGTAGAGTTGTTTAACGCCTTGGATTAACAACCACCTAGGTTGTAACCAAGTCAAATCCTTGAGTCTTTTCCTTCTTTTCAGTTATTTGCTTTTATTTAATTGTTGCTATTTTAAGAGTTGAAAGCACGAGGAGGGTAGTTCTTATTTTGCAAGCAATTCACCCCTCCCCTCTTGTCGGCCCCGCTGTAGCAACACTCAAATAGATATATCAAATATAAGGGTAAATCTAACTTAAACTCTTTCTCAAATATCAAAACTCATGATCACAACAGACCCTCAAGATTGCTTCAAACAGATATATTATTACATTGATGCTTGGAATCAATGTTGTGGCATCCATGAGTGGATTCATTCTCGAGGCAATTTTTAGATTCATTTGCATATATATACAAGAGCATATTAAATGTAAGGTTTGTCAAAGGCTTATAAAATTAAAAATTTTCACTAAAAATGCTTGAATGATTATAAAGGTGAGATTTAAGGTTTTTAGTTTAATAGTAGGTTTAAAAAATCAATTTTTTTTCTCTTGAAGGTGAAGTAATTAATGATAAGATAATATTACATATTTGATCCTTTCAAATTAATTTTAAAAATTAATTATTAAATATAGCATTTAATTATAATATTTTATTTCATAAATTATTAGTATTAATTAAAGTTGTACTCTATCTTTTGAAAATAAATATATTTTTAATATATATATATATATAAATTACTATAATTAAATTAAAATTCATAAGTTAATTAAATATTAAATGAAAATTATAAATTAAATTAAATTAAAAACATAAGTTAATTAATTTATTGATTAAAAATTATAAATAAATTAAATTAAAGGTCTTAATTAATTAAAATATTAAATAAAATTATATAAAGATATTAAATAAAAAATAATAACTAAAAATATGTGATTTGTATGGTAGAATCCATAAAAAAAAGTTGTGTGGAGGCCTTTTTAATTGTGGAAAGAATAGTAAAATTTTATACTTATGATATGATATTTGATCCTGTTTGAGACCTGGTAAGATCATGCGTTGTGCACGGTGGATGAAAGATTGACCGTCAGAAGACCTTTCTCTTCAAAAGAAGCTTCTTCTTCGATCCTACACACACAGAGACGGTCTAACAAAACATCAGCGCCTTAAAACCAGGGGGAGCCCCTGGTGAAGACCCTTCGATGCTCAAGTTAGTCCCAGTCCGAGCGAATGAAGAATAGTAAGAATGCGGACGCAAGAGCAAAGTTGCAGATGTTAGTGAGCATACCTTCATCATAGAGAGGACTCCCCTTTTGTATCCCACCTCACATAATCTCTGTAATCATGAGGTGGCAAAGTGTGTCAGAAGTTGTTAGGTAAAAAAGAGGGTACAATCACAGTCGTCCAAGGAATCTTCTGCTGACCCAGGGGTATACTCCTTTTGTCGTTTATAGTTTCTGTTATCACTGGAGTGACCTAAGGAATATGCTATTATAATTAGTCTGCTGATGGGGGACACGATGGTCCCTGAAGAAGGTTCTAGAAGGATATTCTGTAACGACCCGCCTTCTACTGGCTAGGCTGTAAGGCCGATCGTCACAATATGCTGTCTAATTCAGGTGCGGAAAGCTGGTCTGATTAAAATTTTTGCTGAACTAATGCATATGCTTCTGTCAATAACTATACTATCTGTGCTTAATGTTTGAACTACCCCTTGAATTACTGTGGCTATGCTAGAAAGTGTTGGTTAGTCCTAAGAAAACGTACTGGTTCCACTGTACAAAAAAATTTTGTACAAGTGTCGAACCTTTCCTTAAATAACCTATTGTGTTCTTTAAAAGTTAAATTAGAAATCGCAGACGGAACTTAACATCATTGATTCCAAATTTAACTTATCTGTTCTTAATGGTTTAGATTTGAATCGCAAGCGGAACTTAACACTATTGATTCAAATCTACCTAAGTTATTAATTCCATAAATATTAATTTCCAAAATTGGCTTCCAGGACTGCATGGCGAGGCACGTGACCTTCTTGGATATGGGAGCAACCACCACCGCCTAGGCAAAACCTTTTAAGGAAAGCTAATATTTATTTCCTTAAATAACTCTAGGTTAACCAAAAAGAACAATCGAATCACAAATTCGAAAAAGAAGAAAACACAAACTCGAAAAGAAAACTATTTCGAAAACTCTAGAATCATATGCCTCTTGTGTTTGGTATTTCCATAAATAACTATACAAAGAAAAACTAGTATGATGCGGAAAACAATTACTAGTTATACCTTCCTTTGTAAGCAAAAATAACCTCTTAATCTTCTACCGTATTCCTCTTCTAACCTCGGACGTTGTGTGGGCAACGATCTTCCGAGATGAGAACCACCAAGCACCTTCTTCTTCCTTGCAAGTTTCGGCCACCACAATTCTCCAAGTGAAGTAAAGGTCCGGCCACCACCACCAAGCTCCAAGGGATGCAAGAAACAAAACCACCTTTCTCTCCTTCTTCTCCTAGCTAGAACCGGCCACCATCAAGAGCTCCAATAGAGGTTGCCGCCGGCCATAAGAAGAAGAGAAGAGGAAGAAACTAGGGCCGGCCACCAAGGAGGAAAAGAGAGGAGAAGAATAATAGAGTTGTTCACCCGTGAAGGCACCTCTACCCCCTCTTTTATAATCCTTGGTCTTGGCAAATAAGGAAATTTTAATAAAAATTCCTTAATTCTTTTGTCATAAAAAAGAAAAATTATTTTAATAAAAAAACAATTTTCTTCTTTTAATAATAATGGTCAGCCACTTCTAATTCCCCAAAACAAGGAAAATTTAATTCACACAAGAATTAAAACTTCCTAATTTGTTTCTAGAAATTTATAAAAATTTCTCCAATAATTTTTATCCCTTCATGATTGGTTAATAAAAAGGAAATTAAAATTCTTCTTTTAAACATGTGGATAATTTCCAAAAGGAAAGTTATCTCTAAAAATTAAAATCTCTTTTCAATCTACAAATAAGGAAAGATATCAAATCTTTTCTTAATCTTTTGTAGAAACTAATAAAAGAGAATATTTAATTTTTAAACTTCTCTTTAAATTATTATCATGGTTAAAAGAAAAGTTTTCTTAAAAATAAAATCTCCTTTCAATCTACAAATAAGGAAAGATTTCAAATCTTTTCTTAATCTTTTAGAAAGCTTTAAAAGGAAAGATTTAATTTTAAACTCTCTTTAAAACTATGATATCCACATAAGAAATAATTTTAATAAAAATCCTTTTAATATGATGTGGTCGGCCACCTAAGCTTGGACTCCAAGCTATTGGTCGACCACCTTAAAACCTCCAGGCTTGGGCGGCCCTAAGCTTGAGCTTCAAGCTTAGCTTGGCCCCTATTGGTTGGGTAAGAAGGTGAGTATGTGGTGGTATAAATCTCTATATACAAGAGGCTACGATAGGGACCGAGAGGAGGAATTGGTTTTGGTCTCCGATGAAATTAAGCTTCCGTTCGCCTAACACACAACTTAATTCCATCAATAATAATTCATTCCACTAAAGAACTATTATTGAACTACCGCACCAATCCCAAATTACATTTTGGGCTCCTTCTTATTATGAGTGTGTTAGTCTCCCTGTGTTTAAGATGTCAAATGTCCACTAATTAAGTGAGTTACTGACAACTCATTTAATTAATATCTTAGTCCAAGAGTAGTACCACTCAACCTTATCGTCATGTCGGACTAAGTCCACCTGCAGGGTTTAACATGACAATCTTTATGAGCTCCTCTTGGGAACATTATCAACCTAGATCACTAGGACACAGTTTCCTTCTATAATCAACAACACACACTATAAGTGATATCATTTCCCAACTTATCGGGCTTATTGATTTATCGAACTAAATCTCACCCATTGATAAATTAAAGAAATAAATATCAAATATATGTGCTTGTTATTATATTAGGATTAAGAGCACACACTTCCATAATAACTGAGGTCTTTGTTTCTTTATAAAGTCAGTATAAAAGAAACGACCTCTAATGGTCCTACTCAATACACTCTAAGTGTACTAGTGTAATTATATAGTTAAGATAAACTAATATCTAATTACACTACGACCTTCCAATGGTTTGTTCCTTTCCATCTTGGTCGTGAGCTACTGTTTATAATTTATAAGGTACTGATAACATGATCCTCTGTGTGTGACACCACACACCATGTTATCTACAATATAAATTAATTGAACATCTACATTTGGTATATACAAATGTCGACACTTGACCAATGTGATTCTTATAAATGTATATACAAAAGCTAGGCTTTTAGTATACACTCCAACAGAAAGGGTGTTCTAGGTTTCTGCTGTCATCTGGGGTTGAACTAAGGTGGTTTCGGCTAGTACTAGGCCTCTGATCGATCCACGGATCGATCCAGCACGCTACTGTGTGCGGAGACTAATTTGGATCGATTGACTGATCGATCCAGGTTGGGCAATCGATCCAGTGATCGATTCCGGACCCTACTGTATGCGGGAGCTAGTGTCTGGATCAATCGGTCGATCGATCCAGTATGTCCAGTCGATCCAGTGATCGATTCGAAGACGCGCTGTACGCGGGTTCAGCTCGGATCGATCCACAAACCTTCTGTTCGCGACGAAACTCGGCTAGATCGATCGACTGATCATTCCAGACACATTCTATTCGCGGGATAAGCTGTCCAATCGATCAGCTGATCGATCGAGAAGCCTCCAATCGATCGGCTAATCGATCGGGGTTTCTGATTTCATATCAAAACCTGATTTCAGCCCTGGTCCGAGCAAAATTCTCATATACCCATTCTAAACTAACTAAAATGCATTCTAACAACAATTAACTAGCATTCTAAACATGGCATGGTGCATATTTCACTAATTCATGACTTTTAAGCAAACTGAAATGCGAAAACTAAAAGTAACAAGGTTCTAATAGTTAAACTTGCTAAATCCCTAAGATCTTCATTCCAAACTCCTTTTTCACAGACACATTTTCGTTGCATTGACCTCCAACCTCCGCTAGTCCATCTTTCCTTTACCTTTATCTGCAGTATAAGGAAAAATAGTATCTGTAAGCTTGAGAGCTTAGTAAGAAACCATCTACCTCACAAAACATGCATACGATGCAAATTATGTTTTTAAAACATGCTATTTGAAATACATACTGAATATGCAAAGCATGGCATGACATATAACACATAGAAGCAAAGCTGATCATAACAATAGAGCTAATCATAAACTATCATGTTGTATCAACAGAAAGCTATACGGATACAAAAGTTGAGCTAAGCTAATACTAATCCGATGCTAAAGCTGAACTGAACTCACATGACTAATTTGTGATGTTTGAAAACTATATTCATAAGTAGATCAAAATAATAATCATGCTGCTGTTTGGGCTCGGCAACTGTACTTACTGTGCGCGCATCCCTAACTAGACTCGGGTTTGTAAATCCCGAATTTAGTAGGGTTACTAGGTTATCTGAACCTAGGGACGACTATGGGAGCCCAACCCAATGGATATCTAATCCAGTACAGTGCCACTGAGAAAATAAAATACTGAACATAAGCTAATAATTCTTGTCTTGTTTTTACTAGGTTGTCTAAACCCAGAACTAGGTTATCTGAACCTAGAGGCGACTATGGGAGCCCATCCATTGGACATCTAGTCCTGTAAAAGTTGAAGCAAGACTAAATAAGCTGTAAAAATGCTTCTATTGCATTTAGCTAAGCTAGTAAAATGCTTAAGTCGCATTTTAACTGTACTAATAATTTAATCGAACACTTGGTATGTGCTAATTCGCATCCTTTGTGCCGAAAATCTACATACTACTAAACTGAAGCATAAAATTCATACGGAAGCTACTTATACTGCAGGTGAGGGGTTTCTTACCTCCTGTGCTAGATTTCTTACGATTCTAATCGCTAGATTTCCGGAGAAGACGATCCTCTCGACAATCTTCTCGCGTCTATGCGTTCCTCTCGCGGAGGGGAGCGTCCCCGTATCCTAGATGTCGCCGGAAGGAGCCCTTGGGACCCTAGGGATGGAGCCCTAGGTGTGCTTGTGGTTGGCGCCGAGAAGAGGAACGGGAGAAGAGAGGGGCGGCGTGCAAGGGTTTTTGGGAGAGGAAAAGTTACGAATAATAATTAAAACTCCTCACTTAATTCCCTATTTATATTAAGGAATTAATTCTCCCAACTCTAACTTAAATACAATTGTTTCCCTTTCCTTTCAGCACGGCCCTGCTGGGTTCTCCTGGTTACTAGAGTTCACTTTAAGTCGTAGGATCCAATAGGTATCGGGTTCCAAACCCGCGTAGGCTATTTTCGTTCTCTATTTATTTTTGCTACTTCCGCTATTCTAAAAATTCCATAAAAATACTCTAAAATTCCAGAAAAATCATAGAATATTTCTAAAATAATTTTGAGAATTTTCAGGCGTTACATATTCTCTGACACACAATTATTACTATACCAGGTTGTTAGGATGTTGTCTGCTGAACATGTCTCGGTCGGTCGTTAAGCCGACCGCTCTGTTGAGATGTTGTGATCAATTAAATATAACCCGACTAGTCCTTAAGCTGGCTATTTCGTTAGGATGATGTTGTTAGCTGAATATGCCTCGGCTGGTCTTTAAGCTGGCTACCCTGTTGGGCTAATGTTATTTGATAAGTATATCCCGGCCAGTTCTTAAGTAGGCCGCTTGATTGGAATACCTGCTGAATATATCTCAGCTAGTCCTTAAGCTGACCGCTTGATTGGAACATTTACTGAATATAACTCGGCCGATCCTTAAATTGGCCGCCCTATTGAGACGTTCAGTTGTATTTTGTATAAGTGACTTTGTCGTATGTTATACTACATATATCTTGGTCGGTCTTTAATCTGACCTTCTCGTTATGTTACTATTCACTGAGTACATTTTGGCCGGTCTTTTAGCCGGTCATCTTATTAGAATACTGTCTACTGAGTATATCTCGACCGGTCTTTAAGTCGATCACTCTGTGAATGTTCCGTTGAGCTCTCGATCATTAAGCCACTCTATTATATTTTGCATAACTCTATACTTTACTAGGATCCTGTCCGCAGGGGCGGATCCAGAATTTTAAGTTTGAGGGGGCCGCACATTATAAGAAAAAAAATGCGATAGCGATTAAAATTATCGATCACAAATTTTGAGATCGCCAAGGCATTTAGTGACGAAATTAAATTTCCATTGCTAAATTTAACGACAAATATTAATTTTCAGTCGCTAAATTTAGCGACGAAAATATTCAATAGTTTGTTTAAACCTTGATAATAAAATCCTAAACATCCAACAATAACCTCAAGAAGAAAACTCTATGAGTAAACAATATCAAAATGAAAATAATAAAATCAAATTTCATTTCATCATGGCAACAACAAATATGATGTAATCGAAAGCATCATAGTAAACATAATCAACCCAATTTATTTCAATTAACATAGGAGATAATTCAAAGCAATCAGGAACTTCCTTTGATAACAAACTATATGTTGGCAGTGTTGTAAACAAACCATGATTCAAAAACATGAAGTAAATGTATATTTAATTAAGTATCAATTACAATTCGCTAACTAAAAGGAATTCGACGTTCTTTTAAATTTTCGAAATCTTCAATGATAGCTTCTATGCTCACACTTCTAGCAATTTCTCTCTCAATATATACCATTAACGCATCTGAGAGAAAAGCATCCTCCATTTTGCTTCGAAGCCTTGTTTTCACAATATTCATCGCAGAAAATGATCGTTCTGAAGTAGCCGTAGAAACTGGAAGAGTAAGCACAAGTACGATCACTCTAAAAATGAGGTTGTATGTAACAGACTTGTTAGTCTTTACCAACCATTGACATAATTCTGAAATGGTTGAAAGATTTTTGTAGTCGGACCCTTTGACTACGTTATACTCGTAATGCTTCAATTGCATCTCCAATTGTTCTTTTTCATTTCTGGTAAAATCCTGAGCATAAAACTTTTCAACTAATTTACATATATCCACAACTCTGAAAGACTCCACTGCATTTTGAGGATTTAGGGCATTACTAAGAGTGAGCAATTCCATAGCATCATCACTAAAGCGACCATTAATTTCTTGCAACTGTGAATCTATCGAAGCATAAAAGAGGTTTATTCGATAATGATGCTCAATGGTGAAATTGTCTTGATGAGCACGTCCTCGACCTCGTTTATTAATATACGGAGCATTGAAATCAGGAATGTCAATATTTCGAAGTTCACAAAAGGATTTCACTTTTACAAGCAAATCATCCCACTTGTTATCCCTCATCTGTTGAAGTAAATTCTTAGTAGATGATACAAGCTCCATTGCATTTATAATATCCTGAGACTTACTTTGTAAAGTCTGACAAAGAATATCTGTGATCCCCATAATCTCTTTCATAAGATGCAAGATGAATACAAAATCAAAGGAAGTCATTTCATCATAAACAGTTGTTGCATCTGCTCGTTGAGAAGGAAGCCCATCATCCATAATCTTGAGCAATACCGTACACGATGCACTAAACATCTTAATTAGGCCTTTCAATGATCTCAAATGAGAACTCCAGCGTGTATCAACAACTCGTTGTAAAGTACCTATCTGATTAAGTCCACGCCCTGTCTCGAGTTCATTAATAGCAATCAAATATGCAATGTCATCTGCATGAGCATTCTTCAATTCATCATTACGCTGACATAAAGAACCAACAATATTAACTATAAAAGTTAATCTATCAAAAAATTGATGAATAGGTGTCACATTTTTTGCTGCTGCAACCAAAGCCAATTGTAACCGATGAGCAAAGCAATGAACATAATAAGCACTTTTACAATCTTTTATAATCAAAGCTTGCAATCCATTAAACTCGCCCCTCATATTACTAGCACCATCATAGCCTTGACCTCTAATATTTTGAACATCCAAATTGTAGTGAGCCAAAGCAGAATATATAGCATCCTTTAAAGTTAAAGCTGCAGTATCAGATACATGAACAAGGCCAAAAAAACGTTCTTGAATGAATCCATTACTATCCACAAACCTCAATACTATAGACATTTGCTCTCTTTTTGACTCATCTCGGGCTTCATCAACAATTATGCAATACTTGGCAACTCCAATTTCTTCACGAATTGTATTTTTCACTCTCACCGAAAGCACATGAAGTATTTGTTTCTGAATATCGTGACTTGTATATTTGGCATTTTTTGGAGCTTTCGCAATTGCCTTTGAAAGTTCATCATTGTACATGGTCAGCACATCCAAAAATTCAAGAAAATTGCCACGATTAGATGAACTAGATTTCTCATCATGACCTGTAAACGGAATTCCTTGAAGTGCAAGTAATAACACCACGTGTATGTGAGCCTTCAATCGAAGACGATTAGTTGCAACTTGTTCATCATTAAAATTATCAAATCTCCTTGATATATGTTGTGTTTGGTTCATCAAATCCTCACATGCCTTTTCAGCACTACGATGGGGTGAAGATACATTATCCTTTCCCATATGGCCTAGGAAAGCACAAGCTTTTCCATTTCAAACTTTCTTCCACTTATCAAATCCATCAACAGTAAATGTAGTTTGATTTAAGTACCCTGAAGGCTTGTTGAAGATAAAACATGGAAAGCAATATGCTTTATCTTTAGTGGGTGAATACTCCAACCAAGGAAATTGTTCATACCAAGTTGACTGAAATCTTCAAGGGTGCTTAATATTTTTATTTAATGGATATTCTTGAAGAATAGGTTGATATGCTTTCAGATTCAAATAAACTCGACGAATCTCGTCTCGTTGATTAGGATGATATTCCCAAATTTATCGACGCAATCCTGGATCACGCTCTAAAGAATCAAGATCAACCTCTTCAGTTTCTATATTTTTGAATCTTTTAGGAGGAATTTCAGATGGAAGATCATCATTATTTGATCTTGTCGATAGAGTCATCGGAGTAGCCGGATCCAGTTCATTTGCTCTCTTCCTTTGAAAAAATTTATCAATCGTAACAGTATTTCTCATTTGAAGTATATGAAACCTTTAACAATGAAAAACTCGAATTATTTCAGATAAGTGAATAATAATTAATAACAACAATATTAAACCAAACATTAAGTCAATGATAAAAAGTAAATAATAATAACAACATAAACAAACAAAAATATCAAAAAGTTTATCATTCATGATCATTAACCATTAAATAAGCAATTCCAACTTCAACTACTTAGGCACTTTAATTTCTAAAATAACAAGATTTAATTAAAATATCTAAATTAATCATTAGGAGAAAGCAAACAATATCAAGGAATCAAGTAAAAAGTAGAAAAGCAAACAAAATCAAGAAGTCCAACGAAATTGTGAACTTTAGTTCTATTCTTGAAAATGAAGATAAAAATGATAAAATAAAGGTATAAATTTGTGTTAAGCTAGTAAGCTTCATAAATCATAATCATAGTGTGATAGATCCTACCTTCCCTTTAAAATGCAGTGGCATATACAGCGACGGATTAAAACAATAATAAGATTATTACACCAACAGACAAGGTAGGATCTAATAAATTATTAGATAATAAGATTATTAGGTTGCATTTTAAAATAGTAATAAAATTATTAGGATCAACAGGCAATAGCCAATAGCCTTAAACAAAAAAAAGAGGCAAAGTTCTACAATCTACAGATTACAGATAAAATTTAGAAGGATGATCGATCGAGGAACTAGAAAGGGAAGGTAGGATAAAGAAATGAATATGGAAACACCAACCAAAATAAAGATTTTTTCCCATTCTCAGTTCTAAGAGTTTCAAAACCCTAAGGAGTAAAGACTAAGGAGAAGAGGAATTGCACCTTTCTCTCGAATCGGGATCGAGAACGTTCTTGTCGTAGTTTCGCAGAGATCTGAGACCTCCACATCGGAGTTTGCCTACTGCGGAGAGAGGAGTCACTGCTGCCGTGCCACTGTCGCCTGCGCCGCCGACTGATTCGAAATGTCGAACTCCCAAATCAAAATACCTATTTGCCTTTCTCATTAATTAGCTTATAAATAATAATAATATATTAATATATTATTTATAAATTTTACATGTGGACTAGGGGGGCCGTGGCCCCCTCCAGTCCATATGTAAATCCGCCTCTGCCTGTCCGGGTGAAAATATAAGGATAAGTGCTGCAGATCCGGTCATCCTTCTATCCGGTCGGGCGTATAAAGGGTTACTAAGAGAGATGCAGTCACACTATGTCATTTCTCGGCTAGATATTTGTATGGCCGGAGATTTGTACGATCAGAACATACATGTTCGTCCGACTTTAAGACTAGACTGATACACTTGCGTGCTACTCTATATAATTGGTCTGTTATAGAGCAAGTTAGTCATTCTGGTCAATGCGTAAGGCTGGCTGACTTTAATCTTGGCTGCCTCATGGTCTAACCACCCTTAGGACAATAAATTTTCTGATTCAGTCGTCCTAAGGGATGACCATCTTTCCCCGATCGACTTAAACCTTGGTCTGGCATCCTAAGAATCTTAACACTAGGTAGTTGATCAGGTCAAAGGAGGGGAAGTTACTTCTATTGGAGTAGGACTATCACGTCATCTTGACTTTAACCGCCACGTAACTTTCTAAATTCATCCGTTATAACCCGTATCAATATTGATGTGGCATATTAAGAATTATAAAAAAATTTATTGAAAGATTTAACTATTAAAAATGCCCTAATATAATTGAAAAGAACAACCCTTTATATATAAGGGAGGTTAAGCCTCTAACGAGACGGGAATTGACCTATTAAAATAAATATCCATGTAATTAATAATATATAATGAACTTGAAAATTTTATTTAACACGAGTTAATTTTCTTCATCTGGTTTGATCAGTTCCCAGCATTTATATATAATTTTTAATGTATTTATTTATTAGTTTTCAGTTGCACTATTTTTATTTAATTCATTCAATTAGATTGCCTGGATTAAATATCCTAAGCATAATAGTTAGAGGTCCCTATCACAACATTAAAGTTATGTTGATGAAGTAAATAACTAATTATTTTCTAAAACTATTAAACTGAAACATATATCAATTAAAATTAATTAAGTATAATATATTATTCCTTTTAAGACTCAACAATACATATAAAAATAAATAATCTAAATAAAAATATAGTAATCTTAATTCGATTATAATTATTTTTTATTTAGTATTAAAATAAAAATATTAATTAAAAATATTACCAACAAATCAACCAACGCATAAATTAGGCTTTGGCCCGATCCATTTTGCTAGTCCATGGGCCCGGTTCTGTGACACATGGGGAGGCAGATTCGGTCATCTGACCTCTCTGGCATTAGCGCTATAAATAACACCCAATACCGGTCATAAGTCTCCCAATTAGGGATTCGCTGTGTTTCAAATCGCCCTGCGTCTCTCTCTCTCTCTCTCTCTCTGAATTAGGGTTATTACGGTTGGCTGCCGCCGCAAGGTAAATCCTTCTATCTCTGCCTCTGAAGTTGAGGGTGGAAGTTGGAGAACGTGCGATGATGATGGTAATCTTCATCTCGTTAATCTGATCTCTTCATTAACAGTGAGGAAAGCATTAATCCATTCAAACCGCTCTGAGCACGTCCTCTCAACTCTATTTCGCGCATTTCCTTCTTCGTTTTAAGCGCTTGGTTTTGTTTGCACTTTCTTTTCAATCCTTTTCTTTTATTTGTTTATCGTGTGGCTTTTTCAGAAACAACGTACTTGTTTTGATTATGTTCTTTATACCTCGTTAACATTTTGATGATTACACTCCTTGGCTAACTGAATTTTGTAAGGATATTTATTTGTACTTTCTTTTTAATCCTTTTCTTTTATTTGTTTATCGTGTGGCTTTATCAGAAACAGCGTGCCTGTTTTGATTATGTTCTTTATACCTCGTTAACATTTTGATGTTTACACTCCTTGGCTAAATGAATTTTGTAAGGATATTTATTTCACTTGTTTTACACTCAGCCCAAAATGATAAAATTAGAACGATGCATAGAAAAGATGTTTGAAGTCAGGATTCATAGTGGTGCCACCAAACAAAGATGAACTGGTAAATCAAGAATTCATTCAATACCTAAAGGCCACTAAATTAACTAAACTTCTGGCTTACACTACATGATTCAGCTACAATTGCAGCACATATATGCACATATATAGCCCATCTATAGTCCATGTAGCACATATTTTACAGCAACAGATGCTCGTCTGGTACAAGCATTCTACTTGGATCCTTCACTGCATCTCATTCTATATGATTGTCTCATCTTTGATTGTAGCATTCTTCAAAAGTATTGTAATCCCTTATCGTATGTATAAGCCATCGGAGGGTCTTTCTGCTTTTGGGACACTAATATAAACAAAAAGGCATCAAGGACAATTCTTTGTGAAGGTAAGTTGAAGTTTGGAACACTTGCGTCCTTGTTTTCTATTGAAACATTTTTTCCTATCCTCATTCATATGGATAATGCAGTTCCTGGAAAGATGAAGACTTATAGATAGTTACTTACACTTATAAATTCCTTTCCTGATACATGAGCCTTATTGACTCACCTGATCCTGGTGTTCTGTCCAACACCAATTGGAACCTTACCATCTGCCAGCATAGAAACAATTTCAGCTTCAGTTTCATAGATATCAGCACCCATCATCATAGTGTTCTGTGGAACTAAAGGAATCAAAGCTTTGATTTATCAGGCAAAATAATCATACTATAAATCATCCGAAGAATAATGAAATTGACCTTCAATTCTGGACCATAGTCGAGCCTCGAGCATACCCCAACTATGGAGATAATTGCATCTAGAATCTGTACAAATGGCTTGCTATTTCAGTTTATACCCAAGTCCAGGGAGTCAGTGGATCATAAAATTCAAACTAAGTAGTTTGTATTCTAATTTTTAGCAACCTGCTCTGTTAATGCCAAATTTGCATATCTGATTGTTCAAATATCTTCCCAGTAGTTGTTGAACATCTACACCTGCTAGGCTCACAAAGCTCTTATTTGTTACACGGGCCAAAGACAGTGAATTACTGTAACAAGGTCTCAAATTAAGTGAATTGAATCATTTCTTTATCATCACCTGAACATTATGCCCCTTTACAGCAAGGAAGGATTTCTGCTCCGAAATTAAACGTTTGATTTCGGATATTTCCACCTAACCCGAAGGCTATTTTTGCCACAACGTGAGGTAAAATAAAGGCAATAAACTTGAAAAGAATTTTTCAGTATTTCATGAAGCAATGTCATGATTTGATCCTTTTAACTTTGTTCGTTCTCGGAATCAACGTTCGTACGCGAAGGCTCCAACTTTCTTCTCAATTTTCGAAAGCAGAGATTCCAATAATTTAAGGGCATAAAACCTAAAACTTCTATCTCTGTCAAGTGTTAACTTCCTCACCTCATGGATCCGTATTATAATGGTAAGAAGATTTTTCTTTTATGAACTGCAACTTGAAAAAGAGATTTTGACGAGATCCATATTTATCCATGCTAGTTTTCATCGTATCATTCAACTTTTGTTACAATTAATCTTCATAGAGGAATTGGAAAATAATCTCTCTGGATTTCTTTCAAGCCATAATTTGCCGACCTTTGAATCAGCAATCGACACGTTGACTGCAATAGAACATTTGTTTCCCCACTTGTGTATTCCGTAGAAAGCAAAAGTATTGCGTGTTATTTTGAATCCTGATATAGGGGCGCCGAGGTTTGTCCTTTCAGGATCGGCGGCGTTTGATGGCGACGGTGAGGGGAGGGTGATGGCGGCAGAGCTTGGGCGGCAAACTGTGGAGTTCTCCATCCTCGTGCAGAGGGTCACGGATGCCTCTGCTCAAGGTTTAATATCTTTGGTATCTTTCTGCCTTCAGGCAAAGGAAGTAAGAAAAAGGCCATCGAAGAAATGGATCCAAAGATAAAAGAAGTTACGGAAAACATGAAAATTTTACAAATTTTATCTTGTTTAGACACCGGATGCACCTACCTAATATCAGCCATGTAGAGGTATACATCTATTTCGCCAATGGACCCACATTTTCCTTATGGATTACGATGCTTAATTGATGGTTTTTGCTCACCTATATATGATATGCCAATTGCAATTAGGAAACTACACAGAATTGACAAAAATGGTTCTTCAGGGTTTGAGGTCAGATTTTGGAGATCTGAAATAGTATTTCAGATTTTGATTGTTTTTTTGGACTCTTATAAATAATACATTTCTCACACACATACATGCTCTCGTGTGTGCGCGTACACTATATCCACACTTATTGTTAATGCTAAATTAATATACACCACCAATCACAAGGAAAGGGCAACTAATGCTAAATTAATATACACCACCAATCACAAGGAAAGTACAACTAATGCTTTTCGATTTTTGATAGAAAAGTTGATAGTTTGATAGTGATAGGAATAATACTTTTAATAGTTTTAACTTCTAATCTTTTAACTAAATGCTTTTTTCCTTACCCCTATGAGTGCATGGATTCCATCGTGTTGTTTTGTTTAGTTCATTGACTTAGTTTTACAAAATGTATGTTATGTGATTGAATTTTATTAAACTTGATTTTTGTATCATTATACTATAAGAAATTTAAAAATTTACGTCAACATTTGCAAAAAAAGATTAATTGATCAACTTTGGAGCAAAAGTTATTTAAGATTGATGTTAAGTGGATCTATTATATCTTCAATAACTTGTTTGATTTGATACATATTGAGTAAATTATTATTGTTGTTGTTATTATTGTTGTAATTTTAGAGTATAACAATTGTAAATTGATGCTCTTTATAGTTTGACCGATGTAATCTTATTGGATGATTGTTGTTATTAAATTATTATAATTTGCTTATTGTAAATTGATATTTTATATATTATAAAACTATCTTGTTCTTTTATTTGAGAAATATTTTAGCTTTGTCTATATTGAAATTGAATTTTTGTTGAGATTTTATGAGACTAGTATAGTTGTAAAATGATATTTCAGAAAAATTGTGTAGACTGCGCCAACAAATTGATACATGTATTAGTACATTCTTTTGTGTTAGTGCTCAATTTTTGCATGTAATTTGGCCCACAAAACTATTTTTGTCAAAAATATCATGTGATGAATGACATACATTTGAGATGTAATTAAAGTGGAGGTTGTAATATTAACGTTAGAGATAAATTTTGTAAATTCAAAATAGAATTAATTGCCAATCTTGTTGTTGACGTGTTGTGATATATTTGTATTTTTTGTATATCAAATGATGTAGTTTGTTTGTTGTAGATTGATATTTCATCTACTGATTTGGTATTAAATTTTTTTAGTCTAGATTTTTTATTATTATTGATTGTTATCGTTAATGTTGTAAATTGATAAATGTTGTGTTCTTGTAATAGTCTAATAGATTATTATTGGTTTGTTGTTGTTGTTGAAATTTTATAGTATGATAGTTCTAAATATATTAGATTATCTTGTAAATTGACATTTGGTATGTTATAAAATATTTTTTAATAATTATTTTATCTTAATTGCATTGAGTTCTTGCGGAATAATCTTGGCCTTTGTATAAACTGATATTTTTATTAGATGAGTATATTTCTTATATCTTTATTCTTCATTTTGAATTGTGTCCATCATTTGGTTTTGGACTAAATGTAATCAAATTGACATGGAATCAAATCCATTATACTCATGCCCTCAAATGTAGGTCTCCTAAATGTAGGTCTCCTAAATGTACTCATGCCCTCAAATATCAGTGTGATATATTGTATTAAGAGTCGTGATTTTTTAAATATGATTCAAATGACCTCGGATTAACATAAAATTAGATTTTATGTATTCGGTTAAGTATCCTAAATATATTAATGTCCTTAAACATCATTATCATATACTGAATTGAGAGTCATAATTTTACAAACACGATTTAGGCAAAGAAATAATGTTAAAAGTTCATTATAAATGATATGGCGATAATGATCATTCATCCACGCTATATTTGAGATTCTTGAATTTTTCTCTTTCCAACAATATAAAAAAATTTATTTTTAGAATTGCTAAGATTCATCATTTTTTATTAAAATCAATTGATGAACTAAACTACCTCGGGGTAGCATGTGAGTAGGTCCTATGTGCTCGAGTTGTGTCCTGAATGTATCTGTGCCCTCAAACATGATTATGATACACCAAATCGAAAGTTAATAATTTTTTAAACATGATTCGAGCACGAGAAATAATGTCGAAAGCTCAATATAAATGATACGACGATAATGATCACTCATCTATACCATATTTGATATTCTTGAGCTTCTTTCTTTCTAACAATATAAATTTTTTGATATTTAGAATTGTTAAGGTCCATCAATAAAACCAAAATCGACTGGTAGATCAAACGACCTTGGATCTATATGAGACCAAGTCTATGTACTCGGACAGGTGTCCTGAATGTATCCATACCCTTAAATATCATTGTGATACAACATTGATTTTTTGAACACGATTCAGACACCTGAAATGATATGACAATGATAATCACTCAACCATATCATATCTGAGATCTTTGAGCTTCCCTGATAATAATTTTTTTAAAAAAAAAATTAGAATTGCTAAAGTCCATCAGTTGATTCTAACCAAAATTGGTTGATGTATCAAATGACCTTGGATTAACATGGGACCAGGTCCTATTTGATCGAGCAGATGTTCTGAATGTATCCATACTCTCAAACATTATTGTGATACACCATATCCAGAGTAGTGATTTTTTGAACACATTTTGGGCATGATAAATAATGTCGAAACTCCATATACATAATATGACTATGATGATAATTCATCCACATCATATTTGAGATCCTTTGCTTTCCTTTTTCCGACGATATAAATATTTTGATTTTTAGAATTGCTAAGGTCAATCAGCTGGTTTTGACCAAAATCTGTTGATGGACCAAACGACATTGGATTAATATGGGACTAGGTCCTATATGCTCAGACTGGTGTCTTGAATGTATTCATGTCTTCAAACATCATTGTGATATACCATATTGAGAGCAACGATTTTTTGAATATGATTCGGACATGAGAAATGATATCATAACCTCAATATAAATGATTATGATGATCACCTATCCACACCATATTTGAGATCCTTAAGCGTCTCTCTCTCTAATGATATAAAATTTTTAATTTTTAGAATTGCTAAGGCCTATGAGTAAGCTTTAACCAAAACTGGCTGATAGACCAAATGATATTGAATTGATATTAGACTATGTCCTATGTATTTGGGTTGGTATCCTGAATATATCCATGCTCTCAAACATCATTGTGATATACCTTGAACATCAATTTTTTTAATATGATTTAGGTACGAGAAATTATGTCAGAGCTCAATATCAATGATACAATGATGATGATCAATCATCCACGCTATATTTGAAATCCTTGAGCTTTTCTCTTTATATCGATATAAAATTTTCGATGTTTAGATAAATTGCTAAAGTCCATTAGCGTCACCACCTACATTCACACACAACTTCAAATCAAATAGCTCACAATATTAACACAGCAAACCACCAAATAATAGCTTCACCGTTGCAGTATAAGAAAAATAAATGAGATACACCATCCAAAAGTCAAAAGCCAATAGCACCAAATTCCACATACAAAAATATCCAAATATCAGCAAATCCAATGACAATAGATATCTTTTGAGAAGCCAAAAACCTGCATCATCACAGCCACTTCCCTAAAGAAATTTTCAAAACATCAACCTATAAACTTAAAAACACCAACACTTGCACACAAAACACAACATACCACATATCATACACAAGAAATCCATACACCGGAGGCCATATTCACCAACACCAGATAAAAATCAAGCACTGCAAAACAAACTTAAACAAAGCCACTGTAAAATACCGAAAGAATGACGAATAATGATGAGGGAATTTTCCGGAATTTTTAGAAATTTTTCTGAAATTTTTCGGAGCTCGTATGGACGAGTTAATGGGGATAAAAACGGGGCCCGGGAAAGCCTGTTTGGGTTACCCCATTTAAACGAGGAAAAATTTTATTTATTTATTTAATTTCTTTTCCTCGTTACTGTGCCCTAACCCTTTCCTCTTCGACGCCGCATGCCCCTCTTCTTCCCTGCCGACGCTGTGATCTTCCCGACGCCACTCCTCTTCCTCTCCTCTCTGCACCGAGCCACCGGCCATCTTCTCTTCAGCCTTTCTACTTTGCTGAGCACTGCGCCGCCGACGCAGATCTTGTTTTCTTCCACGGCTGTCCACCGAATCTAGGAGAGGAGACCTAGTTCAGATTTGTCTCCACCGGATCGCCAGCGACGCCATATCCTCACAGCGATGCCCCATCCTCACTGCCTGCCTCCCCTGTGCTCTAGCGCCGGCACTGATTGCCTTCTTCTGCTGCGATTTGGGAGCACAACAGCCGTGCCCTAGCGCCTGTGCCGTAGCCGCTTAGCACCGCTCGACACCTCCTGGCACAGCCGAGCCCTCTCCCGATCTCCCATACTTCGTGCCCTAGCCCCGGTTTGGCATCGCTGACCTTCAGATCCCTACCTTCAATCGCCAACCTAATTTCAAGATTGGTGCTAGACTTGATCCTTGGTCCGACAGGAAGTTTCTGATCAAGTAGATTTATCCGGCAATGTGACCGAGAGGTAAGGGTTGAGGGTTTGATTTTATGCTCAGTTATGGAAGCGTTGATTTTGATCTAGGGGTGTTGGGTTGCAGATTGTTAGTTGTGGCAATTCTTATGGGGTCGAGGATTTCTGTTAGAGTTCGTACAAGTCATCTTTTCCGGCAGCAACCTTCTACAGCAGCGTATCATCAGCTGAGGATTTAAAGGAGGTAAGTTGTTAGTTAAATGTTATTAATCAAGAATTAGAGTTGAATTCTTGGTTGTGGTTCTATGGATATTGATTTGGAATGTTTGAATGGAAAGGTGCAGCGGGTTTACTTTGGTTTTTGGCTGAGTTTCCAGCAGCATACAGTTTCATCTATTCAATTGTGGGTCAACAGAAATTCATCTGGTTTTAGGTGAGTTTTGAAGTTTTATTCTTGTCTACATTTGGATGTGAGTAGTGTGATGTGGGTAAGATGAATGATTGTTGGTTGGATTATCAGATGTGGTGGTTTGGTTAGTTGTAGACGATGATGTTTGGTTGTTGTGGAGTTATGATGGAAATCTTATTGATTGATTGATGTAGAAGGTCACATGATCATTTATATGATTATGGGATTAGTATCATGATTTTTTATGATGGATTGTTAATTAAATTGACATCGTGATAAATAGAAGAGTTTATGAATGGTTTAATCATTGGATTGATTATAAAATGTGGAGTGTCTTGGAAAGATTAAAGGATTCATGGATGGTTTGATTTGGGGGTTTCCCTAATTAGGTTGAGTTGAGATTTAGCTAACTGATGCATATGTAATTAGCTAAATTATAATCATGTGATTTGCAGGATGTTGATTCGGGACGAGCACTTCGACATAGAGGTTGATTAGCTCGATCTACATTGGAGGCGGGTACCTCTTGACTTATCTTTTATGATATTGTCATTGGATATGCATAGTATTTTATAACTACAAGCAATGAACATGTTTGTCTTTGGTATGTCACTGCTTGATATCCATAGCATGTTAGGTTTATCGCCTGTGACGTATCCGTGCTTATATCATGTGATTTATTGCCATGAGTACTGTATTACCATAAGTATCTTAGTTTCTAGAATAAGTGACATACCATGTTTTACTGAGGTTAGGACTAGGTTCTGGACTTTTGGTTTCAGTTATGTGTATCGAGATTATCTGATACTTAGGTTTTATGTCGTGACTGGCTTGTGTACCTCTATTTGTATATCATATATGATTCGTGTACCTAGACCTTGATTCTTGATATGTGCATATTGTTGGTACATATGTTATGGAAGGAGATATGTTTAGGATCTAGGTTGCTATACCATGGAGGATCTGTATGCCTTAGATCCGTGGATTGACCTACTGATACTGTGGTACCCATATTATGTATATATGGATTTTTCTATGCTGATCAGGATATTCCATACTTATTATGTTCAGGACATAGGTTTTTGATATTCTATCTGACCTGTGTACTCTAGATTTTGGTATGTGACCATCGCTTTTACAGTGCCCATTTTGTATACATGGATATGGTTATGTTGATCAGTTTTTGTTATGCATAGTGACATGCATCATTGCATGTTGTGCGATTATCGGCCCACTATGGTTGAGCCCATCGCCGATTACACTGCACACACCCCCACTTATGGTTTAGTGGTATATCGTGCGGTGTGTGGCGGTTCATTGCTCGTTGGTCTTATGACTCGTGGTAGTGGCCCGCCTGTTTAGCTCACGGCATTTAGTGTAGCGTGGTAGCGGCAGATGGTGGACTCTGTTTGGCTCCGTTGGTCGGTGACTCAGTGGTGGCCGGCAGAGATGTCCTCCCCATCATCGTGAGAGCATTGAGTTCCCCATTTATGATTTGGGGTCACAGGACGAGTACTCGACAAGATTCCGTCCACATCGCTAGGAGCGATGATGTTAGAGTCATCACATCATTGATTGTTTTATTTGTTTGTGTTTGCGGACTTATACGCGATTTTGGTGGACGATTTGTTTGACATGTGAGACATGCGAACGATTTGATGACCCTTTAGTTCAGGATAGGAGTTCCTGGTGAGTACAGCTTCCTTGGTTACTTTTCAATTTTGTATATTTCCTATATATTATTCGGAAGCTGTATTCCATGTTTTATTGTTGTTAGATATATCTTACTAGGCATGTCTATTGGTATTCGCTGAGTTGTTGAACTCACCCCCGTGGACACTATCTTTTCAGGTACCAGGTTATTTATAGTGTCGCTTGGAGCATCCTGTCTGTTGGTCCCCACGTCACATCAGAAGACATATCTCCGCCTTTTTGTTATTTTATCTTGGTATATGAGATGTGTGTATTTGGCTTTGTGTGTTCCGATTTTTTTTTGTGTTCGGAGTGTTGTTTTGGTTGTCTGGTGTAAGCCTAGCCGGCTAGCAGTGATTTATTTGGTTTGTATTGGATTTCTGTCATTTTCGTTGTGTTGGTTTTGTTCCAGCCGTGTGGGCTGATGATATATATATATAACTGCGTGGTTGTGTGTATATCCCAGCCGCCTGTGGCTGATGTATATTATGCCTGTAGAAATGCTTCAGATTGTCACCCGTACAGGGGAGGTGCTGCCGAAATTTCTTCGGACAGGGACTCCTCTGGGGCATGACAGCCACACCAATCAATGATTTCCATTACCAGTTCAGTAGAGCTCCCTCATTCTCTTTCCTGCACCATCCGAAAGCCAACAAACAACAAATTCCAGACATAATATATGCCAACAATAACTTCATCAAAATAAAACAGAATCTGAATTAGCAAGTGCTAAAGTTGCAGCATTGATATAAGTTTTTGTCTAGCTGATGCCTCAATATTACAAAATATTTTTACTGACGTACAATATAACTACGTTAACACAATATTGCATGCGCCTAACTACAATATTACAACTTCAAAAATACCGAATGTAATTCAAAATAACCTAGTTATTTAACATCAACAAAAAAACATGAATCCACACATGTTTCATGGAATAGAAGATGGATAGATAAATCCAAGCACATAGGATCGTCGCAAATGACTTGGCAATGCAAACATAACTTGAACTTTGGCAGGGTCATTGTAACAAATTTCAGCAGCCCTACCAACATCCATTGGAGATATGCCAATATTAAGTAGTTCAGCAATAACCTCCTGCATTTTTTCACCACCTAGGGATTCTGGCTTGGACTTTGCAATCAAAGCATTTGTAATAGTAGCATATTGTGTTGCCATTTGATCGCAAATGACCTCAAACTTATTAGTAAAGTTATCCAATCTCGAGTCAATGGTTTGTTGGGGTGTTGCTGCTTTCTTTTTCTTGTAAAAACTTTCCCTTCTTGGTGAAAGTTTTTTTCTCTTTTTCGATCCATTGTTACATGACGAACTCGAAGGTGAGCCTTGTGATAGGATGTCCAAAACAAGTTCATCTTCATTGTCCGAGGAAGAACTCACATTCAAATTCTTTTGCCAATTAGCATCCATGCTTGTGTCAACCACATCTTCAGCATTAAGTCCCATGGCTTTGTCCTTTCCCCACACAATGTCCAGTTTACGCAAATATAGAAATTTAAAATCCCTCAATAACAACATTGGGGTGAGTCTACACAAAAGAATACCAATAGAGGTACAAAATAAAAAATAAAATTTTAGAAAATCTACTGCTATTATGAGAAATAATCACTACGGTACTATCTTAAAAAATGATCGATGCATACAAAGCTCTTACCATACACCATTCATCGAATCATTGCTTTTCACAGTTAATCTTGTGCTCCACGTCATCCCACTGACACCCACTTTGCATACGCATCTCAGAGAGGGGATTGTACTTGGTTTTAAGATATTTGATCTTGGATTCAATATGAGGAATAACTGCTTTATTGAAACTTGGAATCTTACCCAATACCATTTTGTGTATTTGAACCATATAACCATTTTTAAAACCAGTATCTACCTTCCATAAAGGATCGGAAGCCAGTTCTATGAGAGCGTCAACCAACACTTCCACCTCCTCATCCGTCCAATATTGTTTGTTTTTCCCTCTTCCACGTGCAATTGATGAAATAATTATAGTCATCCTAACAAAAAAGATGACAGTGTAAGAGGTATGAAAGGAATATCATAGTGGCATAAAGGAACTTTTTTAATCATTAGTAATGACGGATGGATAAATCTTATAATGTCGAGTATACATATAAAACAAAACACCACATAAATATACCAATATATGAATCTTATAATGTCGAGTACAACTGGTACCATTCAAATATATATAAAATCAGAACACACAATTGTTATAACATGCTTACAAAATAGAACTTAATCACTAACATTGCCACTATGTCAAGTGGACCATGTGTTATACATATTGGTTGCCATATTATTTCTAAATGATGACCACTCATTACTTAGATTAATTTACGTAATATACTCTACTTCTTCATCGTCACTTCCCCCATCAGATTCCTCTTCCTCATCTGCTATAAGTGACTCTTGTGGATCAAAGCTCATAAACTTGCGAATCAAATTATGCATAAGACAACATGCCATGATAATCCGAATTTGGGTTTGAATGGAGAAAAATGATGGTGATGCAAGAATCTTCCATCTCCCCTTTAACAACCCAAAACATCTTTCTATAACATTCCTAGCCTTGGAATGCTTCATGTTGAAGTATTCCTCTAGTGTCTCCAGTCGATGGTCATCAAATTCTTTTAGGTGATATCGTTGTCCTCGGTATGGGACAAGAAATCCATTTGCATTGCAATATCCAGAGTCAACCAAGTAATAACAACCTTCATTGTTGAATATAATAAATGAAATTGTTTAGTAACATTAAAAAATAAAAATAAAATTCATAGTATACATTTCAATGCAAATGTACCTCAAGAGACCCTTAGACCATGCGGTCTTGATATCGCATCTCGAAGCACACGACCATCATCTGCTGATCCCTCCCAACTAGGCAATACATATATTAATTGCATGTTTGGGCAACAAATACCTAATACATTTATTGAAATACACCCTTTTCTAGTGTGATAACGAGGTTTATCTTCTGTAGGAGGTGTAACTTTAATTAATGTTTCATCTAACGCTCCTAAGCATCCCTACAAAGTTAACAATTATACGATTAGCACTTATTTTTAAAAAAAATGTATTAAAGTTGATGTTAGATGTAAAAAGTACCTGAAAACATTTCCACTTCTCATCTTGACAATCCTGAGTAATAGGTTCTGGCTTCTTGAGCAAAATAGGATATAATTTTAAAATTGCATTAAGAACTTGATGAAATTGCCGACTCACTGTTTCTGTACTACGGTAAAAAAGTAGGCTAATTGTTCTACTTTTTTTGTGATGAGTCAAGGTATATATGAACATTGCTACAACCTCCTCTATGGATGTGTTCTTAGTGGGTTTTAGTCCTCCAATGTTTGTTACCATATCACACAATATCCTAAAGGTTGCTCTATTCATGCGAAGTTGACTAATGCAAGTAGAATCACAATCCATTGTCAATCTACACATCCATCTCATTCGATTGACTCTTTTTTCTTCTTTTGTTTTGATATGACGAACATTATCTCGAAGGTATGAACAAATGAGTACATAATATAGAGCAAATAACAAGACCAGCATATTGTTGGTTGTTTGTTGAAGCAATAATAGTTTCTTTAGTTTTCGCCGTTGTTCGGTAATAGGAGGGTGAGCCATTTGATCTGCATAAAAAAAATCTAGCAAGTAATTGTAATTTCTGGATTGGAAGGTAGTACAAGCATCATTAGTAACAAGCAAATTGGTTACCATTTTTAAAACAAGAAACAAATCATGGGCATCATATATTGCAAGCAAATATCTCAAGGTGCATCTTCCTTATAAATCAAATAACCATGTGTTTCAAGTTCTGTTTTCCATATTCTTCTTCATAAGAAGAGCTACTAAAGATCAAGATGGCAAAGTTGCAAAAAAAAAAAATTTATATGAGTGGCAACGGGAAACGCTATGAGTGGAAGAACATTGACAAAGTTCCAAATGGCAAAAAGATGACATGGAAGAATATTCATATGATTGGAAAACAAATACATGCTGATGAGCAACACGTGTAGAAGACTACAAAGACAAATACTGCATTTTGATTGCTTATATCATTACCTGGTTAAATGCCAAGGCAAGATTGAGACAAAAATGAAGTTGACCTAAAGATGACTTAAAAGAAGAACTTGTGCTCAATTTTGTGGGGGAAAAAAATTAGATCAAGAGCAGAACAAAATCAGAACAAAATCAAGATCGCAAAAAAAAAGATGCGTGGACAAGAGATAGCTCACCTGGCGAGGAACTGCGTCGAGGAGAGGGAAGAGTCACGGAGAAGGAAGATTCACGACGAGGTCAACATCGAGGAAAAACCTAACGTTGAGAAGAGGGAAGAGCAGAACACGTTGAGGAAAATCCCTAACTTCGCGGTGAGGAACGACATCCACCAACGCGTCGCGGAGAGGGTGGAGTCACGGTGAGGACAACGTCGAGGAGAGGGAAGAGTTGTCGCGAGAACTGGTCGGGAAGAGGTGTGGCGATTTGGATGAGAGAAGAAAAGAAATAGGGCAGATGGAGGGAAGCAGACGCGCTAAATCGGGATCGGGAATGAACAGTCTCGTTTTTTCATTCCCCCCAATTCACTAGGGATTGGAGAAAACCCATAAACTAGTATATGAGATTTACTGTTTAGTAAACAAGCCCACGCACCAAACAGACCAATTGATTCCCATATCCTTTCCCTTGGTCAACTCCCTCTAACCAAGCAGGCGGTTAATGTTTTCCATGGCATCTTTTGTCTTCGGGTCCATGTCTTCGATGACTTTTTTCTTGCTTCCTTTGCCTAGAGGCAGGAAGATACCAAAGACACAAAAACAAAAATAACTGTTTATCAGAAAACCAGTAAAAATGTCAATCTTGATTTTGAAATTGAATCGCTGGTCCTCCATCTATCGGTATTTGTCCACCAACTCCCCGAGTTAATATGTGATGGGATGCTTGAGGTCGTGGGATCGAAACTCAGGGTAGTCGGGACGTAAATCCCCGGTCCATGTGTAACTCACCCCACCTGCCACATGCTCACTCAAGATGCTGTGATTTATCTCTTTCGTGATGACCTTGGGTCGGGTGCGACGGAGACACTGGGTACGAGTGATTTCGCCTTTATTAACACACGAGGCAAGAGGCATCCGTAGCCCTCTGCACGGTGGAGAACTCCATAGTTTGCTGCCCAAGCTCTGTCGCCATCGCCCTCCCCACACCACCGCCGTCTCCCTCGCAACCTACACCCGGGGCAGGAGCCATCACCAGGATTTCGACCGCGACCCCTGAATCCCATCGATTCGATTCAAACGCCGATCCTGAAAGGCCCAACCTCGGCGCCCTTCCGCTAATTCTGAAACCTCCAAATCGAAGCCCATTATATTACATGGGCCGGCCCGTCCCGTCCCGTTCCGATGCAGCATTGGTGAACTTGCTTCTCCTCGAGTAGATGCACCGAACTGCACAATCTACTCCAAACGAGAAATGGCGACGGCGGCGGGCAGCCCCTCGTGCTCCCCTCGGACCGCTGCCGCCGCCGCTAGTAGCTTCTCGCGTACCGCTTCTTCTTCGATGGCATCACACCACGTGCCGTCGAATCCTGGTGTCAAGATCGGTCCCAACGGCACCGCCTTCGTCTCCTCTGGAATCCCTGACCTTGATAGTACTTTCATTGTTCCTGTTCCTTCTCTTTTGACTTGAAGTCGAACAATTGTTTTTAGGGTTCTACCGATCTTCTGTGTACCGTTGTAGGAATCCTTGGCGGCGGGTTCCTTCTGGGTTCATTAGTGTTGGTAATGGAGGATGCCGACGCACCTCACCATCTTCTCCTGCTTAGGAATTTTATGTCGCAGGGAGTCGTTCTCCGTCAGCCCGTTCTCTTTGCCAGTCCTTTGGGGAACCCAAGGGCCTTCCTTGGCACGCTGCCATCGCCTGCCTCCCCGTCCAAGGAGCAAATCAAGAGAACGATGGCTGGTGGCAATGATCAACAGGAACTGGTGATTTTCTCTAACAATTTCAGTTGTTTCTTCTTTTACTACATTGTCTTTTACTATCAGTTGATTGATGAAGTGCAGGAGAAGGGTTTACGAATAGCTTGGCAGTATAAGAAGTACTTTGGGGACCAACAATCATCTTCAATTCATGATAGAGGTCGACCATTTCGTAATTTCTTTTTACAGATCTTTATTGCTATTATTTTTTCCCTGCTCACTGTGCTCTCTTTTGAGGTTACAAGAGTGTTGCAAATTGGTGAACATGAAATTATGTTGTAGATAGAAATTATGTATCTTCTTAGGAAGAAAATATGAGTGTTTGATTTCTAGCTCTAGTAATTCAGTGTTAACAGTACTCGTGAGTACATTATTAGTTACTATCATATGGACTCTGTTACACCTCTAAAATTGGTTAACAAGTTATTTAGCCTAAGACTACTGCAACAGCTGAGACACTTTGACAGTTTATTCCCTCAATTGTGAAATTTTGTGGTGACCAATCCTTTTGTGCTTTAGTCTTCTGGAACTAAATGACATTAACACATTATCACTGAAACACTTGCTAGATTATAGAACCACCAGTGGTGGTTTTGTACATATTGCAGCAAGGAAAGTTATTGCTATGTGATTAGTATGTTACTGAGAAGCTGATCTATTAAACTGGTCACTATCTCTGTGTGATTATGATGCATCTAATTATAGGATCCCTTTTTGCCTTTTAAATTTTCATATTTCTCTTCTTTTCTATGCTTTAATGTTATACTGGATCAATCATAACTGGACTGAGCTTTTTCGAAGTTTTTATTTTTTCTGCCCATTCCCTACCTTCTCTTGGTAATAAGAGCTGTTATTTTCTCTTCTGCTATTGAAACTATCACAATCAAGTTACGAATAATAGAAGAGAGAAAACAAATTAACAATGAACAATAACTACAAGCTGTAGGCAAACAGATGAGGATATTGCTCGTTAATAAAGTTATTTTGGTATATGATCCACTTCAAACAATTAAGCATGATAGTAGATGCTGATTCCTGTACATCGAAGCTGCTTGCTTGCTAAGCCATGTTCCATGTTTGATTTTAGTACATTTACTAGCTTGCAGTTACAATCATACATAGCTAGAATTGTGTATCGTTACTGTGTTTAACTGTTTATGTTCATCATATCTTTCTGCATTTAGTTTGTTACATTTTACAAAAAGTGAAAAAAATCTCTCAAAAATTATTTGGCTTAAACCTTAGACATATATATCTTCATTCCTCTCTCTAAACCAGACTTCATGTTTGCCTACTTTCGGATTGTCTGATATGCAGATGCTAAGCAGGAATTCAGCAATGAATTTGATCTGCGAAAGCCCCTTGAAAGGAGGCTTGTCCAATACATCGAAACCATTAGCTTGCAAGATTCTACAGATATAGCTGTACTCCGTGACCGATTTTCAAACTTTTTATCTAGGCTTCCTCGGTAAGCTCATTTGGTGTGTAGATAGAAATAACAATTTTAGTCATTACAGTCTGCTGTCAGCACTATACTTTTGGTTGAAATCAGGATCTACTTAACATGGTTGCTTTCTTTTGCATTTAATGACGAGTGTTTTTTCTTCTCTATGAATCATCTGCTTATGCAACTCAACATTTTTTCTTCTTTGGTGATTTTTTAGGTTGTTCTACTTGGGACTTAAAACAAAGCATAAGCTCACCACTTGTTTATTTTCCCTTTCTTGAGATCCTCCACTTTGAAATCACTGTTCTTTTGCTTTTGGCCTGTATACATCAAGTCCACATTTACTTTGCCTATTAAAAGAATGATGTCTCATTTCTAAGGTTATAATTCCAATGTGCAGATAATAGTGCAAACTTCACTGATCCAGATAGAAGGCTGAATTTTAATAGATTCAATTCAATATAAGGTTTAATGATGCACTAAGGATAAGAATCAACTACTTACAAATTCACTAGTAAAAGAATAAATCACCTACTTTATAGAAGTTGCTTGCATAAAGGAATACTAAATGACAACTTGTAACAGGTTAAATGCAGTTTATTGAATTATAACCATTTGTTTAATGACGCTCTCCCAGCACCAAAATATTAATTTCATTGAAACAATTAATCTTAAGAAAAGGAAATATTTGAGAATTATTGGCCAACAGAAGTAAATCTCAGAAGGTTTTAGATAATCTTTTGAGTTAGAGCTGCCTAGTGGCATCCCTTTCCATACTGTTATCAAATAATTGAAATGAAATTCATTTGTTTTCCTCTAGGTCTGATGGGGACAACTTGAGGGCGGGTCGGATTGCTATACAGTCATTCTGTGCACCACAATGTGGATTCTCTGAAAGGGTAAGTGTATGGTTGACTACATGCCTGCAGCTGAACACTTAGTTGCCCATCATAGTCTAAAAATGTATAACTGTCACACAGTCATTTTAATGTTTCAATATGCTAATTGGAAGAAAAGAGATCTTTCTTTCTAGCAAGGTTAATAAACAATTGTGGCATTGCTATTTCCACTTTAATTATATTGTCAAGCAATTGTAGGACTGGGATATGGTGGCATTTATCAGGTTTCTTAAATCAATGGTTCGAACTTCTAATATGGTTGCTGTTGTGACATTCCCAACTTCATACCTTCAACCCTCATTTTTAAAACGATGGCAACACTTGGCAGATACGCTGCTCTCTGTCAGAGCAATTCCAGGCAAGTCAGAGTGCTTTAGTTTATTGATCTGTTGATCCTTTTATTACTTTGTCCTTGGTTCCTTGGCATCAGATGAAGACAAGGATTTGGCGAAGCTCCTCACAGGATATCAGGATATGCTGGGGCTTTTGCACGTGCACAAAGTTGCTCAGATGAATACTCAGGTACAGCCAAAATGCTGAGGTTTTTGGTTTAGTTTGATCTCTAATCTAAATAGTTCGAGGATTCTTTTTACACTTCTACTGTTTAATATGTTATGTTATTTCTTTTATACTAATACTTCTACAGTTTGGATGTGGAATGTACTAAACTAATAGTCATACTGTTATTACTTTCTTTTTCTGAATTTATATTCTTGTGGTGGCTAATCTCCATTAGTATCATGATCTAAATGGAAAAAAAATTCTTTAAAAAGTGAAAAATAGCCCTCTAAAGTTTGTTTAATTTCTGAAACTTAGGCCTATATGTTTGTTTTCTTAATTCGGCTCCTAGATTTATATTTTATTTTTTTAGTTTCAATCTGACACTAGGGACTTAGATCTTAAGTTTTAGGACTCTGAAATAGCTATAAAGATTGAGAATCTTCATCTTAATGAAACCGTGTTTGCTCATACCTAAAAATTTTGGAGGAAATTTTCTAAACTAGAACTCAACCTAAAAACAATAATTGATATTTAATTGGTATTTGAAAAAATTTTTAAAAAAATATAGGGGTTAAATTGACATAAAAAAGAGTAGCTTGGTGCATGAAGCTCCCATCATACGGGTCCCGGGGAAGGATCCATTGTACGTAGCCTTATTATACTTTTTGCAAGAGGTTGTTTCCAGGATTCAAACCCGTCACCTTTTGGTCACAAAGCAAAATTTTTTAAAAATATAGGGGCTAGAAGAATGTGTCTCTCTATGCTTTCTGCGGGAATTTGTTTAATTAAGTTTTTATCAAATCTAATAATATCTACTAAGCTTGGACTATGCTTTGAGGCATTTAGATTTGTGGGAAGAGCCTGTATTATCATATTGGCATGGGAAGTCCGTACTTCCTGTTTCTCCTCTTAGTTTTAAGTAGAGAATTAGATGTTAGCAATTTCGTTTTGTTAACAAATTGTTGACAATAATTCATCTTCATCTCTCTTAGCGATGACAACTTAAATGCTAACAGGTGCCCACAGTGCTAGAGACATCCACATTTGCTTTAAAGCTGCTCAAGCGAAGATCTCTAGTCTTAGAGCGTCTAAATCAAGCCCCTGTGGAAACTTCAAGTGGCACTTCATATTCATCATCGGGCAGTTGTATTGGTTCATCACATGCTTCTCTTGATTTCTAATCCAGCCCAAGCCAAGGATCAACTGACATGCTTCTCTTGACATTATCTGAAACCCTTTCCCTTCAGATTTTGCAAAGCGTCGTCTGGACTCGGGGAAAAAATCACCTCATCATGTGGCAACTATAATTTTGCTTGGGAAAGGATTTGGGGGACACAAACTTCAATATACACCTCTTTGGTCTCTCCACTTGATTCCTGACGAAGTTGACATCTGATAGTTTTACATTGTGAACTAATCCAATGTTCTGAATGCTGTGTACATTTTTGTAACATCGCTGGGAATGGAGCACGGCTTGTTAAGGTTAGTTTGTAGTTATTTGTGTGTGAACCAATGTTTGGACATTTAAAAAGAATGTAGTTCAGGCATTCAATCGAGTAATACTTGTGAAAATAATATTATTATCGTTGTCAGTTACTCCTTGGTCAGTTCTTATTTTGCAATGGAGTAATTATTGTTTTTCAATTCTTGATAGATGTGCTGCAGTCCCTAATTGAGGTTGGAGTTTCTCACGGCAATCATGTAAAGCCTGCAAAATTCCTATCGTCAAAATTGAGGTCGATCATATAAATTTTAAAATTGCCTATCCACTACAGATGCAAATTATATTATTTCACTAAGTCAGTCTTTTAATTTTGTCTACTAGAAAATTTAAAAAATTATTTCTTAAAACAATCTAGCACTGCTATGGGTATCAGAGCGGCCAGTTCATATGAATAATCAATTTGTTTAAGTTCCTAGCAACATAGTGCTTTATAGATGATAATAATGTCCCGGGTCATGGTGTCGTGATAGGACATTCAGATTGTTAGTCTGATATTCGCGGTTCGAACTCCAACTCTAATGTATTTGTAGAAAGTTTTTTCTAAATGGGGGGCGTAATCAAAAGATGCTAAGTTTCTATACTAATCACTCTTCCCGAATTTACTAACTGGGATTATTATTTAAAAAAATAGATGATAATGCCAATCCAGGATTAGTCCACGGTATTTAAACCCCTGAAATCTGTTGGAACAATAAAGAGGGCGTTGGTTTGCTGGATGTATCTGGGATTATATTGGAAGAATTAGCTACCCATTTTCTTTACACTACAAAGATGAGGTTTTTACCATAATTAATTATAGATAATTATCACTAAAGTTATTTTCGGTGATCGCCAGGTCTGTAAACTCGTACGAAACGACCCAAGAATTAAAAGCGTGGGAAGGAATTTCATTCTCTTCTTGAAAAGCTTCAGCCAGAGACAATCATCTCGGAAACAACAAAAATTGGTACCATTAGGCCACCAAGAACAAATGCAAACCCAACCAATCGAAGAAGAAACGGAAGCCGCGGTTAGGTAGCCAAGAGGAGATAATGAAGAGGTTGAACGGCCTAAAGCTTTGCAGCCGTTTTCTTGGAAAAGGCACAGCGAGATAAAGATCGACTTTACTTTGTAAAATATTATTTGTCTCGAGTAGTAGACAACTTAATCCGACCAGTGTTTTGAAGTACTTGATAGAAAATTGTAATTTCTCCGTCAATTCTAGGGAAAAAAAGGAATTCACAACGAGAAAATAAAATTCTACACTCTTGATCTAGTTTCATCAGAAAGCATAGCATAATAAAAGAAATACATAAACAATGACAATGAATTTGATTGTAGCGGATGAGCCATTATCGTGTAAACTATCATTCTTCTCGAGGTTTGAGATCTTGCGGAAGAAGTAGATGGTGGACCTCAGAAGGAGAAAGGATGATGGTACCGAATACTCCAAGTTAATAGGTAAAGAAGAGTTGTCTCATGCCTTAATCCAAGGATGACCAAACCCTTATATTGAGGATCCAAATTCATTATTAACTCATAAATGATAACAGGTTAGATATAGGATTCTACACACATAAGTCCGCATCCAATAATCCAAAGCTCAATAATCTAAAGTTAGAGCACTTAATGGGTTCAGTATCTTATTGACATAAATTCATAAGTCACAAATTCCATGTAAGTCCACTTAAAGAAGATTAAATTCAATAATTTCCCACTTGGACTATACATGATATTTGTACATAATACGTGAATCTAACTTTAGTTGACGTCAATAACAATGTCTAACTTTATGACTATAGAATACCTCTGTAAACAATCTGATTAATTAACTTTATTAGTATATGATTAAATATGTCATAAATACTATATATATGACTATAACAAGTTCCAATAGTAATTATGATACCAATGTCATTAATGATATAAATTAAGATGTAAATGTATAAATGAAAATTATATGAAATAGTATTAATGCATGTCAATTTCTAACTGGTCTTAAAATAACCCAAAAAAAGTTTGATTATATTTGTGAACACTTTATAATAAACTACAATAGCAAATTATGATCTAAGCCTTATGATTCCAAATGAAATCTATATATCAAATTTATAAACACCAAATGTTAAACAATAACATTGAATCATGATATATTTAATTCAGAGTATTAAACAAATAAAATGCCCATGAATATTTTGAACTTTAAGTATGTGTAATAATCAAAACAAAATATTTATCTTTATTAACAAATATAGAGTAATAAAATAAATATAGACTCCTACTAAACGAGAACATCTTCCATAAGAACTCACATATTCATAACATACGTATGAAATACCTTAGGAATTAAGCCTTTGATGAGTGAATTTGCCAATATAGAATCTGTGATGATGTGCTCTATTATCACTTGACGACTCTGAACTCTTTCTTTAACCGTTAGAAACTTGATATTGATGTGCTTTGACTTCGATGAACTATGGTTGTTCCTGACATAAAGTTCTACGGTTTATTATCACAATTGATCCTTAATGGCCTGTCAATGCCATCAACGATCTGTAACATTGTGATGAAGTTCCGCTGCCAAATCCCGTGATTGGATATTTCGTAGCATTCTATCAACTCTGCTTCTATAGTAGAAGTGACTACTGTGTCTTCTTGATGCTCTTCTAAGATATAGTCCCTCTAGCAAGTATGAAAATCTAGCCTAAAGTGGATCTCTTGTTATTCAAGCATCCAACAAAATTGAAGTCTAAATATCCAATCACTTCTAGATGATCTGACTTTTGATATGTGAGCATGTGTCATTTAGTTCTTTGCAAATACCACGTCACTCTCTTTACTACTTTTTAGTGTGATAGTCCCGGGTTACTTACATATCTGCCTAATCTTCCCACTATGAATGTTATATCTAGTTGTATACAAACATGTGCATACATGACCCTTCCCATAGATGACACAAAACGGAATTGTTTCATCTCCTTTATTTCAAGTTTAAGTCGTGGACATTGTTGTAAAATAAATATGTTACCTCTAGACACAATTGTGTCACTAGGTGCACAGTTTTGTATGCCATACCTTATAAACACCTTTTCAAAATAGGCATTCTGTGATAGTCCAAGAATACCTCTTGAACTCACAATAAATTTATATGCCTAAAACAAAGAATGTTTTACCAAAATCTTTCATTTTAAAAATAATAGATAGAAATAATTTTATTTCATGCAACAAACCCTTATTATTGCTTGTTAGCAATATATATCGTCCATATAAAAGATAAATATAAGAAACTTGCTCCCATTGAACTTGTCATATATGCATTGATCAACAAGGTTTTCTTTAAATCCAAATAAGATAATCACTTGATTAAATTTTTGGTACCACTGGCAGGACATATGTTTCAAACCATAAATGAACTTCTTTAAGTTACATACTAGGTGCTTTGAATTCATAGACTCAAAGTTCTCTGGTTGCACCATATACATACACTCCTCAATATTACCATTGAGGAATGCAATCTTTATGTCCATTTGATGTAGCTCGAAATCAAAATGAGTTACAAGTTCCATGATTACTCTAAGAAAGTCTTTCATCGTGAGAAAATCTCCGTATAATCAATGTCTTCCTTTTGAGTGAATCCTTTAGCAACAAGACGAGCCTTATACTTGTCAACATTGTCTTTTGAATCTAGTTTAGTTTTAAATATCCATTTACAACCAACGGATTCTGAACCTTCAAGCAATTATACAAGTTCCCAAACGTCATTGTCTGCCATAGAATTGAAGTCTTCTTGTATGGAATTAATCCATATTTTAGGGTTAGAGCATTGTTTAACCTTTTGGAAAGACGCAGAATCACTTTCCAACCCTATGTTAAACTGATGCTTTTGGAGATAGACATAATCATGAGAAATTATGGATCTCTTGTCCCTAGTGGATCACCTTAAAGACACTTGTACTTAAGGTAGTTGAGGTACTTGCTCATCAATATTGTTAGGACCAAAAGTAGCTAGAGGGGGGGGGGGGGGGAATAGCTTCGCGTGTGCTCGTCGAGCTTCGTTGCTTGTTTCTTCAAAGTGATGCGCAGCGGAATACAAAGAAACAAACTACAACAATGCTAACAATAGGATTTTACTTGGTATCCACCTCACAAGAGGTGACTAGTCCAAGGATCCATGCGCACACACACACCTCCACTAATAAACACTCCTTTTCGGTAACTACCGAAGGCGGAGAAGCCCTACAAGACTCTCAATACAAGTAGAAGAAAGGGTAGTAAAGAATAAGCAAAAGCTTACAAGAGATGCAGTAAAAACCCTAGCTTCTTCTTCTTCTCGTTGCAACTCGCCTCTTGACTTGGATGAACCTCCAAGAACCTTCAAGAACTGGCGGTGAGGAGCTTAGAGAGTGCTGGGGAGGAGCTGTGATGAATCTGGAATGAATCGGTGAAGTTGTGCTGAAGGAATCGCACGCCAACAGCTATAAACGACGCCAACGGTCGAATCCCAATCGATTGGATTGCTCCCAATCGATCGGGGAGGCTTTGGATCGATCCACGGATCGATCCAGAGCGCCTCTGTGCTCTGGAAAAATGCCTGGATCGATCCACGGATCGATCCAGTGCTTATCGCGCGAAACAGCAGCGTCCCAATCGATCCACTGATCGATTGGGACCTCTGGATCGATCCACGGATCGATCCAGAGGGGTTCTGTTCGCGGGGACTCACCGGATCGATCGGCGGATCGATCCAGATCTTCTGGATCGATCCACGGATCGATCCAAATCTGCTGGATCGATCCACGGATCAATCCAAACCTGCTGGATCAATCCACGGATCAATCCAAACCTGCTGGATCAATCCACGGATCAATCCAAACCTTGGTTTTTGTCCAAAACCAAGTCTAAAGCCCCCTAAACCAACATCTAGTCAACCATGACTTGTTGGTACATAAGACCTAGCATCCGGTCACCCTTGACCAGCTAGGACTCTCTCACCAAGTGTCTGGTCAATCCCTTTGACCCACTTGGACTTTTCTCTTCTTGCCAAGTATCCGGTCAGTCCTTCTGACCTACTTGGACTTTTCTTTCTCGTGCCAAGTATCCGGTCAATCCCTTTGACCTACTTGGACTCTCACCAAATGTCTGGTCAACCTTGACCCATTTAGATTCCTCTTGCCTGGCTTCACTCACCAGGACTTTCCCAATTGCCTAGCTTCACTCACTAGGTCTTTCCCAATTGCCTAGCTTCACTCACTAGGTCTTTCACCTGGCTTCACTCACCAGGATTTTCCTCCTGCCTAGCTTCACTCACTAGGACTTCCCAATTGCCTAGCTTCACTCACTAGGTCTTTCACCTGGCTTCACTCACCAGGATTTTCCTCCTGCCTAGCTTCACTCACTAGGACTTCCCAGTCAAGTATCCGGTCATCCTTCTACTTGACTCTTCTTCAATCAACCTTGCATTGTCAAACATCGAAACCCAAACCAAGACTCAAGCTTGGTCAACCAGGTCAACCTTGACCTGAGGGATGTTGCACCAACAATCTCCCCCTTTTTGATGTTTGACAATACCAACACTATCACTTACAATACCACATGTAAGTTAGGCTAATCTCATAGCCTAAACCTTCTTCATGCCACTAGGTAATGAATACATAAGTTAAGCCCTTCATTCTCCCCCTAAGAGGGCAAACTCCCTCTAGGTAATGAAAGTCTAACTTACTCCTTTCATTCTCCCCCTATTGGCACACATCAAACCATCTTTGAGCACACATCAACCCGTGCCTCAATTTTGGGCACTCTTCAACAAATGCCCCATTGTTGAAAAACTCTCCCCCTGAAGAGTTGCTCCTCGTTGTTCACAACTTCACTCGTTGTGACCAACACGATAATGAAGGTCCCATACCCTTCATTAACCTTAACCCTACATTCTCCCCCAATATAGGCAGATGCCCATCCTTGAGCATTATCTACTTGAAGCCACTTGAACAATGAGGATATCCACTCCCCATTAAAGTTCAAACGCTCAACCTTGAGCATGTTCTTAACGGAAGGTTGACCACCTTCCAAGGTTCATGAAAAATAATTTTCATGTCTTTAAAGAGTCCCTCCCCCTAAAGACATGGTGGTAACTTCTGTCATTGCACCAACAATGACTTGGAATCCCCAAAACTTTAGGAAACCCAATTTTAGAAGTTTTGAGGTTCAAATATTCAAAATTTGAAACAAACCTCAACCTAAACTTCAACTTAGCCTTCCTTAACCAATCCATCCTTGTTTTCCACACGAAAACACCCTTTTTATGTATACAAATGTATTTTCAGGGGTTTGGAAAGGTTATCTAGACTAAATTAGGTTTAAAGATGCTGAAATCAGGCTTTCCCAGCCAAAATCAACAACTTGGATCGATTGGAGTTGGGTTCCAATCGATTGAACCTTTTTGAATCGATCCACTGATCGATTCAGACTTCCTGGATCGATCGGCTGATCGATCCAGCGAGCTTCTGCTCGCGGGAGACTTGCCTTCTGAATCGATCCACGGATCGATTCAGGCACTCCAATCGATCCATGGATCGATCGGAGCTCTGATAGTAGCTGAATATCAAAATCAGCCAACTTCAGAAACCCCTAGAAAATTCTACAAAAATCCAAAAATCATGAAATTTCGTGTAGGCATTATTTAGGGCATATACTATCAAGGAAAAATAGTTTTCTATGAAAATACTTCATATTTTCAAAGATTGACACAAACTTGAAAACTTGCAAAAACTTTAGTGTTTTCTTCAAGATTGTGTCTAACTATTCAATGGTGATTACTATCAAAAGATAGCCTTCACCAAGGTTTTCCAAAATCATTTTGAAAACATTTTCAAACCAATATCCCACCATGTTCCTTGGGCTTAATGCACATGACTTGTACATTAGCTTTCCCAATGATGGGAAAACACATAACTATGTGTTTTGATGAACCTAAAACTCAAAAGAATGCACTAAATCAACATCTTGAGTTTTGTTCATCTTCCTAACATCTCACTTGTATCTAATGTGCACTTAAACACATACAAGTCACCTTATAGTCCTTGTGAGATGTGAGATTTTGGTTTTACCCTATTCTAGGGATCATGCATATCTATCTAGGCATTTTAAAGATATTAAACATCCACCTAGGATGTCACTTGTTAATAAGTGATGTTAAATGCCATTTGTCCTTAATTTCAAGGAATTTAAACTTAATGCATGATTATGTTATGGCATACATCAAGATGAAATAATTTTCAAAAGAAAATATCCTATAACTACTTGATGTATGAATGTCATGACATGGTATTTTTGGATTTTTCATAATAAAACATAAATGTAAAAATAGACATGATGTCATGACATATGATGGGCAAATAATCATGGCAAGGTTTAGCATAAATAAAATATACCTAGATTACCTATCTAAGTATCCTTAACCACTTAGCTAACCCAAAATATATCACTTGTTTTAACTTAAAATGTTAAACCTAGATTGCCCTAAATGCTTTAAAGAAATGCCAAAACCTAAATTGACATTTCTATTTCTCTTGATTTGTTTATGCCACTTAAAATTAAGCATATCCTCAAATGTTGGCATATTCCATTTTCCTCAAGAATAATCACATAAATCAAGGCCCGGATTGCCTTAAATTTCTAAGAGAATACCAAAATCCCAACTTGGTATTTCTCTAGGTTTTCCCAATTTATGCCATTTTAAGATAAAATCAATTTTTCACCATTAGGCACATTTTACTCTTTCAAGGAGTAAATAATAATTCAATTTCATTTTCAAAGGTTAACAAAAACCTTGAAAATGCTCCTTGAGTGTCAATTTCTTCATGATTGGGTTAACTACCCTTTCACTTAGAGTTGACACTCTCTAACCCATTTATGGGGTAGAGAAAATGCTCCTAGGAACCCAACACCTATTGGTGCTCCTTGGATGCTCTAGGTATTCACTAGGGATAACTTCCCTAGATACCTTCCTAGTGACCTTGTTTGGCTTCTTAGAAGCCTTGGTCACATTTTCTAGGTCAACTCTAGGGATAGCCTCCCTTGTGACCTTGTTGGTGACTTTCTTAGACTTCTTAGAAGTCTTAGTCACTTTGGTTGCAAAGATACTTCTAGGATATCTTCCCTTGTATCCTTGACTTGACCTCTAGACTTAGGGTTTGTTCCATAACTATATGGAACCCTATGATAACTAGGCACATCCTTTTTAGCTTTGGGTTTGTATCCCAAACCTCTATGGTCATTGGATGACTTTTGTACCCCTAAACCTAGGTTATGCTCATTTTGCCCTAATAGGATATTTTCTAATCTTTTTAGGGTCTTTTCTAATTTATCAAGTCTTGACCTCAAGACTTGATTTTCCCTTACTAAGTCCTTAGTATTTGATTTTTCATTTGATCCATGAGCATTTTTATTCTTGGGCTTGTATCTATTATCCTTAGTGTTTTTGCCCAAATGTCTATCTACCTTCCTAACCTTAGGTTGGGTAGTCTTGGCATGTAGGGCCACATGCTTTTCCTTAATGCCCTCATGCTTTCTATTCTTATGGTAAATTGTATTAAAATGATAAAAATTTGAACTATCATGCTTTTTACCATAACGTAAAGGGGTAGGCTCAATAAATGTTACCTTCTTCTTTACCTTGGAGGCTCCCCCTTGACTAGTGCCTCCTTGAGCCTTGACCATCTTCTTCCCCTTGGGGCATTGACTTCGGTAATGCCCTTTTTGTTGACACAAGAAGCACACAATGTGCTCCTTGCTCTTCTTTGTCCCGGGGGTGGTCTCCTTGGGCTTCTCCTTGCCCTTTTGTGTCACTTGACCCTTCTTCTTGGCCAAGTTGGGACACTTGCTCTTGTAGTGCCCACTTTCCCTACACTCAAAACATATTATATGATTTTTATTTTTAATTGAGGCATTTATACCTTCTTGTGTAGGGATGGCACTTGCTCCTCCATTTGATATTTCTTGAATTTTGGAGGTGGAAACTTCTTCATCCTCTTCTTCTCTTGACCCGGATGTGGATACTTCTTCTTGCTCTGGGGTCAAAGAAGATCTCTCCCCCTCAATCCTAGAGGTGGAGGCTTCCTCATCTTCATCTTGTTCATGGAACAAGGAGTATGCTCCCTCCTTGTTCTCTTCATTGCTTTCCCTTGAAGATGAGGCTTCTTCTTGGACTTCATCTTCGGAGGTTGAGCATCTCTCAACCTCGGAGTCCTCCTCTTGATCTTGCTCCAATGAGTCGCCCTCTTTGGATTTTTCTTGATCTTGTACAGTGAAGGGGATCTCTTCATGGAGCTTGATCAATTTGTTCCACAATTCCTTTGCATCTTCAAATTCTCCAATTTTGCAAAGGATGGTGCTTGGCAATAGATTGACCAAGAGCTTGGTCACTTTGTCATTGGCCTCGCACCTTTGAACTTGCTCTTGGCTCCACTTGCTCCTCTTGAGAACTTTGCCCTTTGAGTTTGTGGGAGCTTCAAAACCTTCCATGAGAGCAAACCATTGCTCTATCTCCACCATTAAGAAGTTTTCGATCCTTGATTTCCAAAGATCGAAGCTTGTAGATGTGTATGGTGGAGGCACCCTCGTGTCGAATCCGAGTCCATCTCGGAATTCCATTTGAAGTTGAGCTTCTTGTGATGAAGTCTTCGACTTGTAGAATTGCTCCAACTTCTTCACCCTCTAGCTTTGCTTGTTTTGTTTACCCCTTCCGGCGATGATTCCGGTGAAGAGCGGCCTCGCTCTGATACCACTTGTTAGGACCGAAAAGTAGCTAGAGGGGGGGGTGAATAGCTTCGCGTGTGCTCGCCGATCTTCGTTGCTTGTTTCTTCAAAGTGATGCGCAGCGGAATACAAAGAAACAAACTACAACAATGCTAACAATAGGATTTTACTTGGTATCCACCTCACAAGAGGTGACTAGTCCAAGGATCCACGCGCACACACACACCTCCACTAATAAACACTCCTTTTCGGTAACTACCGAAGGCGGAGAAGCCCTACAAGACTCTCAATACAAGTAGAAGAAAGGGTAGTAAAGAATAAGCAAAAGCTTACAAGAGATGCAGTAAAAACCCTAGCTTCTTCTTCTTCTCGTTGCAACTCGCCTCTTGACTTGGATGAACCTCCAAGAACCTTCAAGAACTGGCGGTGAGGAGCTTAGAGAGTGCTGGGGAGGAGCTGTGATGAATCTGGAATGAATCGGTGAAGTCATGCTGAAGGAATCGCACGCCAACAGCTATAAACAACGCCAACGGTCGAATCCCAATCGATTGGATTGCTCCCAATCGATCGGGGAGGCTTTGGATCGATCCACGGATCGATCCAGAGCGCCTCTGTGCTCTGGAAAAATGCCTGGATCGATCCACGGATCGATCCAGTGCTTATCGCGCGAAACAGCAGCGTCCCAATCGATCCACTGATCGATTGGGACCTCTGGATCGATCCACGGATCGATCCAGAGGGGTTCTGTTCGCGGGGACTCACCGGATCGATCGGCGGATCGATCCAGATCTTCTGGATCGATCCACGGATCGATCCAAATCTGCTGGATCGATCCACGGATCAATCCAAACCTGCTGGATCAATCCACGGATCAATCCAAACCTTGGTTTTTGTCCAAAACCAAGTCTAAAGCCCCCTAAACCAACATCTAGTCAACCATGACTTGTTGGTACATAAGACCTAGCATCCGGTCACCCTTGACCAGCTAGGACTCTCTCACCAAGTGTCTGGTCAATCCCTTTGACCCACTTGGACTTTTCTCTTCTTGCCAAGTATCCGGTCAGTCCCTTTGACCTACTTGGACTTTTCTTTCTCGTGCTAAGTATCCGGTCAATCCCTTTGACCTACTTGGACTCTCACCAAATGTCTGGTCAACCTTGACCCATTTAGATTCCTCTTGCCTGGCTTCACTCACCAGGACTTTCCCAATTGCCTAGCTTCACTCACTAGGTCTTTCCCAATTGCCTAGCTTCACTCACAAGGTCTTTCACCTGGCTTCACTCACCAGGATTTTCCTCCTGCCTAGCTTCACTCACTAGGACTTCCCAATTGCCTAGCTTCACTCACTAGGTCTTTCACCTGGCTTCACTCACCAGGATTTTCCTCCTGCCTAGCTTCACTCACTAGGACTTCCCAGTCAAGTATCCGGTCATCCTTGACCTACTTGACTCTTCTTCAATCAACCTTGCATTGTCAAACATCGAAACCCAAACCAAGACTCAAGCTTGGTCAACCAGGTCAACCTTGACCTGAGGGATGTTGCACCAACAAATATGAGATAATATCTCACTTTAAGTGGAAGAACCCCTAAATTGCATTGGAGATGGTCCGAGAATATCTTGATTCACTATTCTCACTAGATGTGCAATATCCATAATGTGCGATATGGTAACTATACTGCTACTTATTGTAGTAGTATTAACTATAAGAGAATCGCTAACGCTTTCTTCAAAAGATATTTTCTTGACCTTAGTGCTCCCACCACCCTCAATAAATTTGATATTTCCTATTTCGAAAAAGGATCTATTAGAAGGATCATAAAATTTATATCCTCTTGACTTTTTAAAATAACTTACAAAATTACAACCAATAGTCCTTGAGTCTATTTTCTTTTCATTGGGCCTATAAGGCCTAGCCTTAGTTGGGCAATCCCAGACGTGTAAATGCCTAATACTACGTTTTTTATCTGTTCACATCTCAAATGAAGTTTTAGTTACTGCCTTACTAGATACTCTGTTAAGTAGGTAAACTTGTAGTGTTGAGTGCTTCACCCCACAAAGATTCAGGTAAAGAAGTAAAAGTCATCATACTTATTATCATTTCTTTTAGAGTACAATTACATTACTTAGCTATACCATTCTGACTGGGAGTACCAGACATAGTATATTGAGGTACAAGTCACACTCTACAAGGTAATCGACAAAAGATCCTGGATATTTTTTATCTGATCTATTATATCGATTGTAATATTCACTTCCATGATCGGATCTGACGACCTTAATTTTCTTACCTATTTGATTTTTAACTTTCGCTTTGAAAATTTTGAACATGTCCATAGCTTGTGACTTATCGTGAATTAGATACAAATAGCTGAATCAAGAGTAAAATTATATATGAAGCTAATAAAATATGTGTGTCCATTCTAAGATGTCATAGGGAATAGTCCATAAATGTTTGTATATATTAGATCTAAAACATCACTACAATGACTTGCCCCATATTTCTTTTATTAGTTGTCCTCCCCTTAACACATTCTATGCAGACATCAAAGTCTGATATGTCAAGGGGATAAAAAATTTCATGTGACATTAACCTTTCTAAACATTATTTGGATATATGTCCCAAATGTCTATGCCATAGTATGGACGAATTCTCGTTAGTCAATTTGTGTTTCCTACAATCACGTTGTCGACTATACCAGTTAAGGTGTTTAATTTATATAACTTATCAACCAAGAAATCACTGTCAATCAATATTGAATTTAAGAAAATACTAAACATTCTATTTTCAAATGAACAAGAATAGCATGATTTGACCAAATAAGAAATTGAAATTAAGTTCCGTCTAAAAGATAATACAATAAATGTAATTTCTAAATTCAAATAGACATCAGTTCCTAAATAGAGCATTAAAATACCTATGAACTCAACTTTAGTCTTCTTTTCATTCTCCGTATAGTTGTATCTTTTACCATCAAACAGAAGACAACTCCTAAGATAATCCTGCATAGTAAGACTTATGTGAGTAGTAGCCAGTATCCATCTACCAAATGTCTATGGGAACAATAGACAAATTGACTTTCAAACTAACAAGATTGAAAATTTTACCTATCTTTACACGTCAGTTAATGTATCTAGGAAAATCTTTCTTCATATAACCTTTCGTTTTACAGAAGAAACAAGTAAACTCCTTGTCATATTTTTTATGCTCCTTATGGTCATAGCCCCCAGAATCTACAATTTATTTTTCCTTTCCTTTATTTCTATCCTCTTTCGCTTTTTGCTTGAACCTTAACTAGATATTAGGTGAGCACTCATAGATGTCTCACATCTCAATCTCTCCTCTTGCTCGCACTGAGCTATAAGTTCATTTGATGTCCACTTTCTTTTTGAGTATTATATAAAATCTTAAAAGTAGTGAACCATGAAGATAGAGATATCAAGATGAAATGCACTAACATAAACTCAGACATTTCGAGTTTTAGTGCTTTTAGACTTGTGGCAATATTGGACATCTCCATAATGTACTCTCTAACATTTCCTTTGCCATTATACCACATAGACACCAACTTTGAAAGAAGTATGAAAGTCTCAACTTTTTATTTGTAACAAAATGGTCTATTAATTGGCTTAGAAACTCCTAGCATATTCTCCCTCAGTAATAGATCCTTTAATTGGTGTCAAAATTGAAAGCCTTATGATACTTAGACTCATATGGTTCGATCACTCTCACTTTCAAATTCATCCCTATACTCAATAGTGCTAGCACTAGTTAGGGGTGCGAGACGATTGTGTCTCAATGCATAATCTAAGTCCATGCATCCCAAGACTACGATAATGCATTTTTTCCACTCCACAAAATTAGAACCAGTTAACATTGGGATATTATTAATACTGGTAGTAAATGATTGCACTGGAAATATAAGAGTGAAAAATACTGTAAGCTCACGATTTATTTAAAGTCAAGGACAAATATAAGTAGATATAATAAACATAAAATTATTCAAATAAAATAAACTTTAAATGTATATGAATGAGCTTTTTATGAGATACCAAATATAACATTGTAGTTTAGTTTTTGAACTAAAATATAATTTGTTAATGATACTCTCTAATATAACTCAAACTTTAGTTGACCATATAATGTGCCTTCCTTTGGGTCAACCTATTGTGTGCATAACTTGACACTTTATATGAGTTATATATTAGTCCATAGCTCACAACAACCTTAATCAACCATGCAATATGTCTTCTTTTGACCTGACATATTTTGTGTATGATCTAAAAAAAAATTATTCTATAGTTGTAAGTTACCCATAAACATATATTTAGCATAAAATAATTTTCCTTTAAGCCAATTACTTTTAGTATATATATATACATCTACCAATATAAAATACACTAAACCTTCCTAAAGTGCCTTCTTTTGGGCTGACACGACAGTTTAATTTAGTAGCACATGTATAGATAGACTCAAGAAATCCCTAAGAACCTTAATCAAATAGATAAGTACTTGATCAGTCTTAATAGCTCAAGAATTAGGCTTATTAATCGATTGATACTATACGTCAATCAATTGACCTCAGCTAATCGATTACCACAATCGATCTAAAAGTCTACTGCATGAAACTTCGATACCATCAATCGATTGATGGTGTGTGCTAATTTATTTGTATAACCCAATCGATCCCGCTAGTCGATCACAGAACTTTCTATATTTGACAACACATGTATCAATTGATTGCTGAATCATGGCAATCGATTCGTATCAACAATCAATCCGCTAGTCGATTCGAGAGCCTTCTATGCTCTACTTCTGAATAACCAATTGATTATGGAAAACCAACAATCAATTGCCTTAAGCATTTAATTCGACTAATCGATTTAAATTGATTTTGTATCTAGTTTTAAGGTTGTCAGTTGATAGCTTCAATTGATTGGACTAATCGATTCAAATCTCTAATGTGTCCAAACCTCAAGATCATCGGCAGCAATCAAACTAGGTAGTCGATTAAAATGATCTGTGTTTGATCCATCATATCAATAGATTGCTACTAAGTAGTAAGTGATTGCCCTCAACTAATCGATCTGTACAAGCAATTTTAGATGTTTCTGTTCGAAAATTTTGGCTTGGCAATCGATTGCCAGATCACAATAATCGATTGAGTAATCATGATTTGACCTAAAATTAGATCAAACATAATGATTTTCCATGAATAAAGAGGTGGTTCACCACTGTTCTTCATGTTCTTCGTGATCTTCACGAAAAACTTGGAAAACAAGCCTTTGCTTGATCTTCAACGATCAAACATTAGATTATACCGGCAAAACCTAATCCAGTATAAAACAATGAAAACGATGAAAAGCCTCTAACACGATTTGCCATGAAATGATGAAATACTAAGATTCTGATACCAATTGATAGAAAATTATAGTTTTTCATAACCACATGAATTCTAAGAACAAAAAAGGAATTCACAACAAGAGAACACAATTCTATACTCTTGATCTAGTTTCATCAGAAAGCATGGCAAAACAAAAGAAATGCATAAACAACGACAATGAACCTGATTGCAGCAGAAGAACCATTGTTGTGTAAAGAGTCTTCCTTCTTAAGGTCTCAAAATCCTGTGGAAGAAGAAGAGGCAAAGGGTAGTCTTCCGAAGGAGAAAGGGTGACAACGCTGAATACTCCATGTCAAGGGAGAACGAAGAGTTATGTTACATTCCATAAACACGATTTGACTTCTATAACATTTATACCTGAAGTAGAAATCTTATTTCTCTTCTTGTTAAGATCTTCCAGGTATCCTGTGAAGTTCCTCTTCCAGTGCCCTGCTTGTCCTTGATATAGTTGACAAAGATGTGCAACCATATCATAAGCACCCATTAACTCATGTTGCTTCTGAAGCTCAGAGTTCATGGTCGCGAGCATTAGACATGACACATCTAATGCGTCATCTTGATGCTTCTTGTAAGCATCTTTATCAGCTCGCGGGGCATTGGCAGGAGGAGCCTCCGGAATGGGCTGCTCCAGAACGTACAGTTTACGTTCCTGAGTGAGAACTATTCTCAGGTTCCTGTACCAGTCCAGGAAATTTGCTCCGTTGAGCTTGTCCTTCTTAAGGACAGATCGCAGGGAGAAAATGTTCGTATTCGGCGTCATGACAATTCTACAACAGAAATAAATGCAGAAATAAGTATCATATTCTTTAAAATCATTTAATTAGGCCTTTAATTAAATGATGCTCCCACTGAATTCTATAATTCTTGTGGGACAAGATCCACATCATACTAACCCTTGAGTTAGCTTTGGCTAATACGCCCAAGGCTTAGTATGATCGGTAGGTAACGATTACCAATTACATCTCTATGCAACTCTTGTTTATAGAATCAATATCCGCATTTATATTAAAACTCGAGTTAGCTTTGGCTAATATGCCCGAGAGTTAATATAGATGTGATTTTGACCTATCTTTCCAACTATTGGAAGAATGCCTATAGTTGACTCGATCCAACCGAGTAACTATGAATACTCAATCTAATTGAGTTTGTATTCACCCATGCGTTGATAGGCGGGACCAAGATTGTCCCTCCGTACCCTACCAAGATAATATGTATTGCTCTGCTTTGGCAGATTCAACAATACATGTGATCGAGGTAGTGATAGGTATCACGGCACGGTTAGGCATTTAGAGTTGGTTCGATCTAGATCTAATATAATCGAGAAGGATGCATCTTGTGCACGACTTAGATCTAATCTAATCGCAAAGGTGCATCATGTGCACGATTTAGATCTAATCTAATCGTTAAGGCACTAATTAATTAATTAACTATTAAACATGCATCAGATACATAATAATTAATTAATTAATCTATTTGTGATTTAGTCATGGCCCTACTACGATCTTCTCAAGCCAATGAGAAGATCGAATGGTCAACCTAGGGTCAACAGCTTCTCCAAGCTCCTCCCTTTGACCACCTTGTGTTGCTCGTGCCCGCCTCGGAACTCCGTCTCGTGTGGACCCTCCACCGCTCCAATTTGTACATTACAATTTGAAACTCGAGTTACATTCGAGTCTAAATCTAATTTACAACAAGAATAAAAGACGAGGCACGACGCGTAGGTCGCGAATGATAAAATAAATACAACACGCGAAAACACATCACGGCACGCAGGCCGTATTATGAATTACAACACAACCAATCATATTGGGCTTTGGGCCATGACTATTACAAATTAATATATATAATTCAAAATTATATATTTTCATAATTTTCTATAATTTTAAAATTAATTTTTTACAATTTTTACAAGTAAAATTTCCCGGCGGTCCCGTTTAGCGGTTTCGGGCGCAATCGCGGAACGGATCCCCTTGAGGGGCAGCGCCCCTCCCCATGATCTAACCATCGCGAGGGTCCCATTGCGATCCAACAGCGCCTAAACCCGCTGTCCCAAAACGATTTGGGCCGAGACATTACCGTTTCGGAAAAATCTTCCCGACGGGTTCGTTTTTAGCGATTTCGGGTGCGATCGCGGAGCAAATCCCCTTGCGGGGTTAGGGGCAGCGCCCCTACCCACGATCTAACCATCGTGGGTTGCTCCGTTGCGATCTAAAGGCACCCGAGTCCGCTGTCCCAAAAGATTTTGGGTCGAAACGAAGCCGTTTGGGAAAATTCTTCCCGATAGCCGAAGCCTACAAGTGCCGAGACACTTGTGCTTCGCCTATAAGGAAAAATTACCCATAAAAACATAAAAATTGAATTTTACAGAAAATCACAAAAGCTTTTTTGTTTTCCAAAAACCAAAAACAAACTCGTACAAGTCTTTGCAGGTGGCTCTGATACCACTGTTGGGTTCTTCGAGCCGCGAAAACCGCTTTTTCGCGTCGCGGAAACCCCGAAGGACCCAAAGCCGTAGATCCGTGCAAAGATTCGTATAAAAATTCGAAAAACTATTTCTTGTACGAGTTCAAAAACTGATCTACTACTTAGATCTATGAGGAAAAAGTGTTTACCCTTGATGCGATGCCCTTCGCGTTCCCGCTCGTCCAAATGAGGCCGGATCTCAAGACCGTCAAGCGCCGGTCCTCTAGAAGTATCCACACGGACACACTAGATGGAGATGACCAAAAACCAAGGTGTGCTAGCACCTATGTGGTTCGGCCAAGGGAGGAGAGGGAGAGGGAGAGCTTGAGAGGAAGAACACAAGGAAGAAAAACCACACTTGAATGAAAAATGAATTCACTCACCATCACCAAGTGGCCGGCCACTTTCTTCACAAGAATAACTCCCCATTAAATGCAATTAATGTGGAGTTAATAAGAAAATGGCTTTGTAACTTCCATGAGGTGGCACACCATGATGATGTGGAACATCATCATTGGTCCACCTAATGCCAACTCACCAATGAGGTGGCAAAGGTCAAGTCAAAATTGACCTTTGGTCTTCCATCTCTAGTCAAGTCAAACTTGACCCAATCTCTACCATGGTTGATCTAATCCAACCATTTGATTCAAGCCAACTTAATATAATGAATCTAATTCATTAAATTAAATTGATTTAATAAGTCATAATCTAAATTAGACTCATTAAATACATGAATCAACTTGAGTCGAACCCAAGTTAGCCCAATTAGGATTACTCTTAATCCAATTTGATTTATCAAATAAATCTAATCCTCTTGGTTCATCATATGAACCTAATCTCCATCTATTTGTCCTAAGTGTGTGACCCTATAGGTTCTTGTAACGTTGGCAATGCCCTAAACCCATTTAGGAGCATAAGTAATGAGCGGTATCTAGCAACACATCATTACTACCCAAGTTACAAGAATGTCGAGATCCAACATCACCTTGTGACTACTAATTGTGACTACTCACAAAATAATGACAAGTGTCCTTCTATCCTAGACATCTAGATTGATCAATATGAGGCATAGACCGTGTCATCCTCTAATCAATCTAAATCTTGAACTCCAAGTAGACTCACTCGATCAAATGAGCTCAACATCTAATGTTGACTCATTTGGGCATGGCCATGCACTTAGTGGTCTCACTCTATCAAGAATACCGATGTCGCTCCTGTCATATGGGAGGGATAGATTCCATCTACATCACTCACATCCCTCTACATAATTCGTCATATACCCAGTAATCGCCTTTATAGTCCACCCAGTTACGGGTGACGTTTGACGAAACTAAAGTACATAACTCCTTATGTAGGGATCCATGGTGACTTCAGGTCTAAGGACTAATAGTCATACTAATAGCCACATGAGAAAGTATATGACACTCATATAACGATCCATGATACTTTCTCATGGCGGGTCATTCAGTATACATTCTCTAATGCATACCCATGTGTCAGCTTGATATCTCTATATCCATGACTTGTGAGATCAAGTCATCGAGCTGACCTACATGCTAGTCTTATTGTATTAACATTGTCCCTGAATGCTAATACTCGACCAGGAATGATTTAGAGTAGTGTTCCCTATATCATCTCACTATCGATTCAACTAATCGATTGATATAGGTATGAACCTTCTACTCAAGAACGCTATTATACTTAGTCTATTTGGCACTAATATAAATAAGTATAATAACCAAACAAATGCCTTTATTAATATACAAGAATATGATATACATGAGTCCGTACAATCATCAAATGATTGGCTCTAGGGCTCTAACTAACATCTACTACTGTCTTAACCCGATCTTCGATCGGCTACTCATTGACCTGATCTTCCATGGACTGCTCATTGACCTAATCTCCATCAAATTCTCTAATGCCAATCCCTCAGTTTTTGATTTTCTTGTCTTACCCCTTGCACTTCGATAGATGAAGAACGATGATGACTCCTGAGCTTAGGAGCCATCCCGCCATCATATACAACTTTTATCTAGGAGCCAAGGCTGTAGAGGAAGTATTTTTTTCCTTTCATCAACAATGTCATAATATATATCATTTATAACATCGTGTGATAGAGTCTGTAACTCCTTTCCTCTATAGCAGGCTGAGATGCCAGTGCAACTCGATCAGTTATACCATTCCATCTAAAATAAATATTAACATCAAATATACAATAAATAAAGATAGTCATTGTTAAATGTGAGCGGTAATAAAGTTTATATTCTTATGTCTATATATGACTTTTGATTGAGCATCAACAAAATTGTCATCCATTTTTAAGTGCGTATTGCAAAATATTTCCCAACAAGTGGAGCTATATGTAAAGTATCTGCTTGCATATATAAATTTTGTTATAAATTAAAATAAGTTCATTAATAATTAAAAAATTCTTATATAACTGTATTGTAAACTCATCAAGTCTATTGTATGCTCTATAATAGATCGTAATCCAACTGTATGTTTTATGGATCCCATGCTTAGGCCAGTGAGATTAGTATTTCTATTATTTCGAGCAGTCGATGAATTTTACTATCATTGTCTATAGCTAAATGTTCTTCCATGCATCCCAAATCTCAATTGGTATATGGGATGACCTTGTTCCCTTCCTTCTTCACTAGACATGCTAACTTACCAATCATGCTCCATCTTAACAACATTGATTATGCTAGAAAATCATTAATTGTTCATAATAAAGCAACATGCAAGGTAAAATTAATTTTACTTGCAATATCAAAAGTTTTCGGCCTTACATTCCATAATTCTTTCAACTCAACAATCAGAGGTTGTAAAAAAAATTCATCTTCTCTTTTAGATTCTTTTAACATGGAATAAGCATAGTAAGGAACATATATTTATCTTTTATGCATATTCATGGTGGTAAGTTATATGATGTTAATATAACTGACATAGATGAATATTACTGTTCAGATTGACTAAATGACTGAAATTCATGAAAATCCAATCTTACATTACGTGGTTCCATTGTAAATGAGAGAAATATTATATTAAGATGTTTCCATGCAGGGGTGTCAGAAGGATGACAGATTATATCTCTTTCATGAACATGCTCATGATGCCACCTTATGGCTTGTTATTGTGGCAGATAATACAAGCGTTGAAGTCTAACAGTTAATAGGAAGTAATACATAATTTTCTATGCTAAATTTTCTTCTTCTCTAATATTACTACGTTGCATATAATGAAAATGATTATACATTTTGCATTTAATAAGTTCACTATCTTCATTCCAAAAGATCATGCAGTTATTTATACAATAATCAATCTTTTCTGCAAGCAAATCTAAACTCCTAATTAATTTTTTTGTATTGTAGAAACTATCAGTTATTATATTATCAGTAAGGAGCAATTCTGACATCAATTGATAAATGTCATCGTGACATCGTTATGAGAAATGATATTCTGCCTTAATATTCAATAGCTTTGCAATAGTTGATAGTTGGGAATGACCAGAAGGAATGTTTTCTTATATATCTCTTTTATTAGCCTTTAACATATCATATAGTTTTTGAATTTTAGGTGTTGATATTTCATCTATATTCGAATGATCAAGCATATTCATCGCATCATAAACCATTGATTACATTGTCATTACATAATGATTCCTCTCGATTAAAAGAGTCAAATGACAAAGCAACAAAATGTCTAATTGACTAAATCAAATAAGGCTCTCCATGATAGTACCGGTTGTAATAATTTTGAACATAACCATTTTTACCTACATGTACTTTCATAGTATTTTCATCAGGGAAGTTGTATTTCTACATTTGCAATGATTACACGGACAACGTAACTTGTCACCATCCATATAGTTTGGATGACGTTTCGCCAAGTTTACAAACTCTTTAACTCCATCAAAATATTCATAAGTGATATATCCATTTATTAACATATTATACATCAAGCTTTATTCATATATATTGTAACTTAATGAGAAATAAATTTGCAATATTATTAAATGTGTAAAACTAAACATGAATATAGTTAAACGTACAATAACAACAATAACAACCAAGCCTTTTCCCACTAGGTGGGTCGACTGTATGAATCCTTTTATGCCATTGAGCTCTATCTCCTATTATATCATCATCTATATTTAAATAAATTTAAACTTGGTTTATTGTTACTAACCAAGTCTTTTTTGGTTTTCCTCTTCCCCGTTTGATATGTATATTTATCATAGTTTCACATCGCCTAACTGGAGTATTTATTGGTCGTCTAAGTACATGTCTGTACCATCTTAAACGTGTCTCTTAGAGTTTTTCCTCAATAGATGCAACTCCGACTTTCTCTCTAATGCTCTCATTTCTTATTTTGTCCATCATCGTATGCCCACACATCCACCTTAACATCCTCATCTCTGCAACTCTCATCTTCTGCTCATGTACTTGAGTCATAGTCTGACATTCAGCTCCATATACAGGTCTAACTGTGGTTTTATAGAACTTCTATACCTTTAAGTTTAAGAGGTACTTTACGGTCACATAAAACACTCGACGCTCCTCGCCATTTTACCCATCTTGCTTGTATTCTATGTAAGACATCTCTCTCAATCCCACCATGATTTTGCAAAAATAATCCTAAATATTTAAATCTCTCGGTTCTAGATAACTCGTCCTCTCCTATCTTAACAATTGTTTCATTACTTCTAATATTGCTAAACTTAAATTTCATATATTCTGTCTTTAATCTACTAAGCTTAAAACCTTTCCCTTCTAGTGTTTCCCTCTAAGATTCTAGTTTAACATTTACTCCTTCACGTGTCTCATCTACTAAAATAATATCATCTGCAAATAACATGTACCACGGTACTGTGTCTTGAATGTGCGCAGTGAGTTTATCTATAATTAATGTAAAAAGATAAGGAGTTAGAGCTGATCCTTGATGTAACCCTATCTTTATTGGAAATGCTTCAGTTACTCCGCCTGAAGTCTTTACTATGGTCGTTACATCCTTATACATATCTTTAATTAGTTCAATATATGTTACGCTAACACCTCTCTTTTTTAAAATTCTCCATATAATTTCTCTTGGGACTCTATCATAAGCTTTTTCTAAGTCAATGAATACCATGTGTAGATCTTGTTTTTGCTCTCGATATTTTTCAATTAATTGTCTAAGAAGACGTATAGCTTCTATTATCGACTTTCCAAGTATGAACCCAAATTGATTTTTTGTCACTGTGGTCTCCTTCCTTAATCTCTTTTCTATTACTTTTTTCCAAAATCTCATAGTATGACTTATTAGTTTAATACCCCTATAGTTTCCACAATTTTGTACATCTCCCTTGTTCTTATATAAGGGAACTAAAGTACTTATCCTTCATTGATTAGGCATTTTATCGTTTTCAATATCATGTTAAATAATTTTGTAAGTCATTCAATACCTTGTTTCCCTAAGCACTTCCATACCTCTATCGGAATATCATCTGGTCCAACGACTTTTCCATTGTGCATCTCATTAAAAGTTTGTTTTATTTCTGAAGTTTGAATTCTACGATAAAAATTAAAATTTATATGCTCATTTGACCTACTTAAATTACCTAAGTTAAGTTGGTCACCTAAACCTTCATTGAAAAGTTGATGAAAATACCTCTTCCACCTCTCTTTTATTTCTCCATCGTTTACTAATACCCTATTACATTCATCTTTAATACATTTTATTTGGTTAAGATATCTTGTTTTCCTTTCTCTCACTTTAGTTATTCTATAAATGTCTCTTTCCCCTTCTTTTGTATCCAATTTTTAATATAACCATTCAAAAGTTTCATTTTTTTACTTCACTCACTACTTTCTTGGCTATTGTATATTTTTTTTAAGTTTTTCTCGTTCTTATAAATATATAATTCCTTATAAGCTATTCGTTTTTTCCTTCACTTTCTCTTGTACTTTCTCATTCCACCACCAAGATTCTTTACTTAGTGGTGTATGCCCCTTTAACTCACCGAGTACACTCTTAGCTACTATTTTCAACTTTGATATCATCTTATCCCATGTTGTATTAGAGTCATCGTATATTTCACCTAATGCTTGTACTTCTACCTTCTCCTTAAATATATTTTGCTTCCCATCGTTTAACTTCCACCACTTAATTCTAGGAATTGTATATATTTTCTTTTTATTAATACTATGTTTAAGGCGTATATCCAACACTACTACCCTATGCTGGGTAGTTAAGCTTTCTCCAGGGATGACTTTGTAATCTTTACAAATCTTTCTATCCTTCTTCCTAACCATAAGAAAGTCAATTTGCGATTTATTATTCCCACTTTTGAATGTAACTAAGTGTTCTTCTCTTTTCTTAAAAAATGTATTAGCTAATATAAGGTCATATGTTATCACAAAATCTAATATAGTTTTCCCTTCCTCATTCCTCGTTCCAAACCCATAACTCCCATGTACTCTCTCATATTTCTCATTTTTCACTCCGACATGCCCATTTAGATCACCTCTTATTAAAATCATTTCATTTAGTGGAATATTTTGTAATATTTCATCTAAGTCCTCCCAAAATCTTGATTTGGTAGCTTCATCTAATTCTACTTGTAGTGCATATACGCTAATTATGTTCATAGTTTCCTTCGTCACTATTATCTTAAGGGCTATAATTTTATCCCCTTTTCTAACTACTCCTACAACTTCATCCTTTAACAAATTATCTACAATAAAACCCACTCCATTTCTTGCTTTACTCTTTCCAATGTACCATAACTTAAAACCCGAGTTCTCTATCATCTTTGCCTTCTCTCCTGTCCATTTTGTCTCTTGTACATACAAAATGTTAATTCTTCTCCTAATCATCATATCTACTATCTCCATTGATTTACCAGTGAGAGTTCCTATGTTCCATGTTCCAAATCTTAGATTATTAGTTTTCCTATCATATTTGTTCTTATCCAATCTATGGTGTGAGAACTCTTGCCTATTTAACATTATACCCAAGTTCTCATAGAGATGTAGCGGTCCTAGATGAGACATTACAGTTGGACCCTATAACGCGAACTCTTGCATATTTAGCACTACACCCGAGTTCTGGAGATGTAGCGGTCCTTGCCGAGACGTTACAGTCGGATCTTGCAACACGTTCCTTCCAGAGAACAACCTAGCATTAGCACAATAGTTTAATGGATTCATTCATTGAATATTTGTCATAGTTTGACACTGGCTGACAACCTAACGCAACCCTCCTCCTTTATCCGGGATTGGGACCGACCATGACCGGTCGTCATGGGCTTAGTTTAGTTAAACATAAACTTAATTAAATCAATAAAGCCTAATACTATCAATAAATAATCATTCATCATATACCTAAAGTCAGTGCATAAAAAAAGATTGTCTCCAAAAAGTTTAAGAACACGCCAAATAGAGAACCTGGACAAACAACATTATGAAGTCAATGATTAAATAGAGGGGTACACAAACAACAATTAAATACCAGGGTTGGATGGTCACTCAACCAAGGTTGCACAGTCGCCTAGCCAGGGCTACATGCATGGCCGATCACCCAACCTCCCAACCATGGTTGCACATAAGCTCAGCTGCTTAGCCATGGCTGCATGCATGCTCAGCCAAGGTTGTACGCGCACCTAACCACTTGGACAAGGCTAAGGTTGTGGTCGTACTAGTGACTTTAATGCTAGGCCAGGGTTGAGCTCATAGTCGGCTAAGGCTGAGAGGCCAGGGTCAAGCATGTGGACGACATAACAACTTGAACATGAGGGTGCAATGTTGAGGTCACGACTAGCTTTGTGAGCACAGCGTGAGACCACGACCGGCCTCATGACCTCGGCCAGAGCCCAAGGTCGCAACTAGAGATGGGAGGGGAAGGAGAGGGGAGAGGATTACCCGCATGCCTATGAGGAGATTAGACGTTGAAGATAAAAAATTGGATAGAACGATCAGTGTTAGAGAGGATATCGAGGAGAGAGAGGAGAGGGAAAAAATTGGAAACCCTAATATGATTTAGAATTAGCGACAAAACTTTATTTCCATCTCTAATTTAGCAATGAATTTAATTTCTGTTGTTAAATTAGTGATAAAATTAAATTTCCATAGCTGAATTAGTGATCGAAATTAATTCCATCGTTGAATTAGCGATACAAATTAATTATCGAGTCACTAATTAAATAAATTAAATATGATTTTAATAACAATTGATATTATGATGGAATTAAAATTCATTGCTAAATTAGACCAAAAATTATTTCGATCACTAATTGGAATTTTAATATATTAGCCATGTGAGAAAACACTAATGTCCTTATTCCTCAATTAGGGTTATAAATGAACAAAATATTTGTGAACAAGCTTAGTATTCGATTTGGTAAGAGTTTATTTATGTTTGTTCAATATACACAAGATCAATTAAATAAATAAGCTTGAACATCTCGTTAAACTAAATAAACAATCTTGAACATATATATGTTCAGTTTATTAATATTCATGAACAATATTCACGAATATGGTTATTAATAAAACTCTTATCAATATATTAAATAAATAAATAAAATAAAATAAATAAATAAATAAGTTTAAACTATCAAGTCAATAACTAATAAAACAAGTAAAAGTTTCAAACAATCAAACAAGTTTAAATTAAGAGCTCGATAACATCTAAACAAACTAAACTCGAACCAAGCTCAAATTAAGCTCGAATTGAGAGCTTGATAACATCTAAACAAACAAAGCTCAAACAAACTTCAAATAAGCTCAAACTCATAAAAAATAAATCAAATCAAACTTGAACAATCATTTCAAAAGCTTGATTCATTTTAAGCTTAACTCAATTCGGTTCGATTACGTTATAAAATAATCTTAAATACTTCAAAACTCAACTTGTGTCGACTTGACTTGGTTATAGCTCTACCCTCAAGTGTATATTTCTCCCTTTGCTGAATAAATAAATTATCATGTCAAAACACATCGAGAATGCATGGACTATTATTTAAGGCTGATTTTTCCTGATATTTTTTCCATATTAAATAATAATGGATGTGAGCTGTAGAAATAATGATTCCCATCATATGAACGTGTGCGATCAGGATGGTCAACTGCGTTGGTGTATATTTTCAATCCATTTGTATTTCTTTATATATATTCATCAATAAGCATTACAGAATACAAATTCATTTAGACCAATTGACATGACAAAGTTTAGAGGCTTCCCATCAAGTCATTATAATGGCAGTTGTAAAGTCTGTAGGCAACAATCAAAGACACTGCACAAGTGTCGGTCGGATGATTGCTCACATGACATTATAATAACTCAGAGCTCTTTGCCATCACCATTTCAATGATAAGTTGCAGCGTCTCCATCTCACTTCTAATCAATCTTGCATGCTCGAGATTATTATTTATAGCATAATTAAGAATTAACAAAAAGGACTTTTATTAAAAAAACTTGTTATCCCTATCAAAAGAGGCTCCAATATCATAGTCCCTCAAGAGACTTTATGAGTGGGTGGCATATTGCAATATGTGAAAGGATTTATTTATGTGCATTTACGGATTCAAGTTACTTTTATTTGATATACATGTGTGGCTTCATTTATGAGATTATCAATGCTGTTGAGTTCCCATCTACTTTCTGCTTGGAGGTTGATTTGCAATTAACTATTATCACAAAGACTTTCTGAAAGACTGAGAAATGCAAGGAATTCAAGAAGAAAGGGGAGGAAGAAGAAGACACTTGATATCCTCAATTACTTATCTCAAAATCTAAGGCAGATCCACTTTCTTCTTCTTCTTCGTCCAACGGTAAAAAATAGAAAGGAGCGTTAAGGGACTAAGGGGCATCAAGTTGCATAGAAAAGCCAAGGCAGGAGCCTGGTCCTGTCTCGTAAATACCCTTCCTTGTTTGTGATAATTACTAGAGAAGTCCTTGGTTTGAGCGAGTTGTTCGCGGGAGGCGAGGGGCATTAGTGTCCAAAGAGGTATTAAAAAAACGATTTAGATTCCTGGCATCGAGAACGAATAAACAAGGAACAACGCCCCATCGCTCCTCTCTCTCTCTCTCTCTCTCCCCTCTATCTCGCCCTCGTCTGGCCTCTTTCTGCGACCAAGCCCTTGGATTAGGGTTTGGTTTCGGGTCTGATTCGTTTGAGGCTGGAGATTTGTCGAGCAGTCGAGGTCTCGAGCTGTTTGGTCGAGGCCGAGGTGGAGGCGGAGCTTTGTTTTCCGTTTGGAGCGCGGAGGGGCTGGATCTTGGACGGCAGCCGATGCGGGAAGGAAGGGACATGTGGTTGATCTTCCGGCGCTGTTGTCTCTGTTCGTGATTGTGGTGGACGGTGTTCTTGTAGCTGTCTCTTCGTGGAGGGCTTGGGAGTACATCTGAGATTGGATCTGGTTGCTGTGTTTAGTCGGTGGGTCGGTGGAATACAACGCGTGAGTGGGACTAGGGGATTTGGTGCATGGGCCGATAGGACAAATGCGGCTGGTTCCAGTGGCGATCTGTTCTTTTTGACTTCTTGTGCAGAAATTTTACGGCGCTTGGGAGAAAGAAAGGAAAAAAAGGGGGTTGTGAAGAAAGAGGTAGGAGAGAGAGGGAAAAAAAAGAAGTAGATTTGGCTTTTCTGTGAGGAATTCCAAGTGGCTAGCTGTACAAATGCAGCAAGATCAGCGTAAGAAGGTGGGATTTCTGAATCCGTGTTTTGCGTGTTTGGTTTCTTTCTCCGTTGCTACAATTCGAATCTCTTCTGTGTCCAGCCTTTGGTTGTCTTTTTGTTCTTTCTGTTCTCTTCAATTTGGCAACTTTCTTCAGTCTGCCTTCTCTTTAAGTCTATATGATGTCCTTTTTGATACCAAAACTGTCTATTTGTGGCTATTGTTGATCGATCGGAAATGAAGTTTATTTTTGGTTACATCTGGTATTGTTAGAAGGACTGTTTTTGGTTAAAACTGTCTACTTACGCTGTAAAATTTCTCTAGCACACCGACCGATTCTTATTAATTCTGCTAGAGGAATCTGATGCCAGACACTCGATTTCAGTTTTTTGCTGTTCATCTGAAATTTGTTAACCTAAAAATCAATTGGAATGGAGTCCAAGCAACTGTAGTTAAGATACTCATCACTCTTTTCTTGTTTACCTTTCTTTATCTTGATTATGATCGGTGAATGTACCAGGACTCTTGGTTTCATCTATTAAATTTAACTAAGAGTTTTCAGAGGCTTTTCAGACAGCTTTGTTATTCCATTTGTCTGTAACCCTGTATCACTTATTTCAGTTGCCAGAAGAGTCGTTTCTCTCAATTATGGCCATATCTGTATCTTTAGAATTCTGCTTTCTAATGGATTTTGCTGATGATGAACCAAATTATGGGTCAAATATGAATTTTCAGATGGTCACTTTGTGGTGTTTCCAAGTTCATCTGTAGAATCTAAGAAAATGAAAACCAGTTCTCTGCTCCAGATAGCCCTGAGTGCTGTGCACCAATTAGTGCCATAAAAAGTCGATGAGAAGGAAATTTGATGATCGTATGTGCTATCAAGTTAGTTTCCTCTATAATTTCATAAAGAAGAAATAACATGCACAGACAAAAAATAATAATAATAATAAAAAAATCTCTCTGACTTTCTTTGTTATCTTCAATTTACTTTCTTCCCATTGTAATTTATACCTAAGTGCTAGTATCCAAATACTGTTTGCTGGAACTTTAACCATGTTATTTTCCCCACAAATTCATAGCTTTGTCTCAGTAAATTTAGATTGACAACATACTGCTAGTCATTTTTTCTTACATGAATTAAGTGCATTTGCAAACTATGTGGCATCTCTTTGTCTTTCACATTTAACTTTGCTTCTATGTGTTTGTCTTCTGCAGAATTCACCAGAACTAGACTTTTTCAGCGAGTATGGTGATGCTAATAGATACAAGATTCAGGAGGTTATTGGCAAAGGTAGCTATGGAGTAGTTTGCTCGGCAATTGATATACATACTGGTGAGAAGGTAGCAATAAAGAAGATCCATGATATTTTTGAACACATATCTGATGCTGTCAGAATTCTTCGTGAGATCAAACTTCTTCGTCTCTTAAGGCATCCAGACATAGTGGAGATCAAACACATAATGTTGCCTCCATCAAGGAGGGATTTCAAAGATATTTATGTTGTTTTTGAGCTCATGGAATCTGATCTCCACCAAGTAATTAAGGCAAATGATGACTTGACAAAAGAACACTACCAATTTTTTCTTTATCAGTTGCTTCGTGCTTTAAAATATATCCACACAGGTAAATCTTATTGTATTACTGAATTATCAATGTGATGTGGTTAAATGCTACTTCTGGTTGTTCATTTCCATTCTTTTTTTATTATGAATTAGTAATGCAGGTCCATTAAATTTTATATACTTAATGACCTCATTCTGGTGGAAGTTCCAGCACCAAGTTAACCCTATTCGCACTTGCTTGTGCTAATAATTTTGGCATTTAATAAATGTCTAGTTTGAGATGGCTCTCTCAAGTCCATTTTGTTGTGGAGGGAAAAATAGGGGCTGTGAAATCATCAAGTGGAACTCTTGATTGTTCACCACCGGCTTTGTTAGTCAGTTTTGTTTTACCATCTCAAATTTAAGTAGGTTAATTTCCAAGCTAGGTAACGATATGACATTGGGATAAACATACCGACCAGACTTTGATTAAAGTAGGTCAATAAAGACTTCAAGGTATCATGCAGATGATTGTGCATTGGCTGGTCCAGGACCAGGTCTTTACAGTAAAGTCAATTTTCCAGGAGGGCCCCCTATTACAATTTGTACACATCAAGAGTTTTATTGCCTACTCCCATGAACTTTGCCTTTAGATGATTCACTCATGTTGGGTTAGTAATCTCATTATCTGAGCATCAAAAGCAATGAGAATGTTTGCCATTTCTATTGGAATTTTATTTTGTAGATTAATTAACAAAGCATTCTACTAGTTTGCTTCTGAGAAACTTTTGTGGCATTAAGGATACTGGTATTTTTCTAGAATTTGGAAAAATTGTTAGAGTTCTACGACCCCTTTTGGTAACAATTAGTGCTATGCTAATGTCGACTTACTGAATATGAGTTTTGAGATAGTTTGGTGATATTGCTGTATATTCCACATGCTAAATATGAAATTGTTTCGACTCATGAACAGGTGTTGCCATCTTCAATCTAATATGTTGGTTCACTATGTTGCAGACATTGAATAGATGATGGCTCAATTTTTGTTTTACTTTGATCAAATGAATGGAAATTTCATTCTTCATATGGATCAATATACATTGGTTGTGTTCCAAAGGCTAGTAGCCGCCCATGATTTACCTCCTCCGTATTGGCTTTGGGACGGGTTGGTGAGGGCGCTGGGGCGAGCGTATTCGCCTTTTGCCACAATATACATTGGTTGTGTTTCATCAAAATATATATATATATATATATATATATATATATATATATATATATATATATATATATATATACACTGGTTGTTGTCTCCACGGGTTGGCGCAGTTGATACCTACATAAATGGCTGCTCGAATAGGCCATGGGGTTAATTCCCAATTGGTGCAAAATGTCTTGTTAGGTGTCTGACCTCCCCATGCAAAGGGTCGTTGCACTAGGACAAATGCCCCCATAATTTACCCCCCTTAGAGAAGGAGGGGCCGCCCTTCACCTTTTGCTCCAATATACATTGGTTGTTTCTCCCACGGGCTGGCATAGTCAGTACTTGCATGTGGTGTTGTTGCAACCTGCAATAGGTTATAGGATCGATTCCTAGCATATGTGAAATGCACTATGGGTCACCTGACCTCATGCAGTGGGTCACCCGGCCCCATGCAAAGGGTCATTGTGTTGTTGGGCAAAAACCCCGTAATTTACCTCCCTTCCAGATCGCAGAGGGAAGTCTTGGATGGTCACAAGGTGAGGGTTATCACCTTTGCTGAAATATACATTAGTTGTTGCTCCCGCAGCAATGGTGCAGTGGCAGAGCGCTTTCTCAGTTTTTAGGCATCTAAGGATTCAGTCCCGGCGAATTAACGGATGGGTTTCCTTTAATGGGAGGTTGAGCTAAGAACGTTGCGCTGATGGGCCGCCCAAACTAGTGGGAAACTTCTATAGGGCCGGACCGATCACCCTAGGATTAGTGTAAACTGGATATCTTGTGCCAACTAAGAAAATTAAATAAAATAGACTTTGGTTGTTAGAAATGTCTGTACTATTCGGTGGTTTATAGTTTCTTCATTTACTTAGGTGCAATAACTTTGAATCCCGTTTATCATGGTGTTGAAAACGTTGTGCAACAAATCATTTCCTTGACCAGTTCATCGTTCACTTACTCTGAATTGTTTTCTGTACTTGTGATATACTTTTTTCTCATATGATTTTGTTATTGTCCTGGTGTTGTAACATTGTGTGACATTACATGCAGCTAATGTGTATCATCGTGATTTAAAGCCAAAGAACATACTAGCAAATGCAAACTGCAAACTGAAGATTTGTGACTTTGGATTAGCTAGAGTTGCATTTAGTGATACCCCCACAACAATTTTTTGGACAGTAAGTGGAAAAGTGCATGGTTCTTTTTATTTCTTTCCAAATTTCCTTTTGTATATCCTGTTGTAATCTTATTTTGCTGATTTGAAAGCTAAGAAGTTAATGGTAAAATTTCACCATTCTAAATCCCTAACATGTGACAGGATTATGTTGCAACCAGATGGTACAGGGCTCCAGAGTTATGTGGATCGTTCTTTTCTAAGGTATTGACATATGTCTCATCTGTTTTAAATGTCTTCATCTCTAGAAAATTCAACTGGTTCATTTTGCTATTAAAGCATATCCCAAAGAAAGCTCAATTCCTCACTCGTCCGCTTATGCAAAAGGCACTGTTCTAATTCATGGCAATGCTGGATCAGACTATGCAGATCTACTTGTCATGCACAACTAGTATTCTATCAAAATGCTATGCATCTTGTCATGAATTCCTTAGCGACATGCCCTTCATAACGGCTACTAATTTTAATGTTTACACAGTAAAGGGAAAATGATTAAATATTATAGTAAAATTTGTACTTTTGCTCCTAGTTCAAATTAACACTAACTACAAACCACTATGATGTATGATTCAAAGTCCAACAGGTATAGTAACCCATGTATAATCAGTGGAATCAATTTGATTGACTCAACTGATTTTTTAAATAAAAGCTGTAGAAAAGGAAGGAAAAAAAAACTAAGGTTATATGTAGATATAAAATTTTACATTACTAGTAATTAAGCAATCATATTCTATATTAAATTATTCCTAAATCTATAATTCTATTAACATTTTCTGTTTTCATGAATTCTAACTTGTATTCATCACACACCACCACAATTAGTGTTTTGAGATCCAGATTGGAATTGAATCAATTGGTAGCATGTATTGTCGTTTTTCTGATTGGCACTTTGTTGTTGGATTCAGACGTTTACATGGTCTACTGGCTGACCATCTAGTATTAAATAAAAGCATTAAAAATCCTTTTAGGGGGTAGGGTGTGTGTGAAGGTGTGAGACATTTTCATAAGTAGATCTGACCCAAATTGCAATAAGTGCCTATTGTCTTAAAAAATAATTTCTTATTTTTACCTGTTCATCGAGGAGAAACCATATAAATTTATGATCATCACTGCAAGAGTCAACTATTCTTGGTTGGCTACATGAATCCTATTTCCATTGAGCTCTGTGCAAGGCAATATCACTAGTTATTTCTTTGATTTAATTCATCATTAGAAAGTCATGCTAGTGTACTTATATCAAAATTACAATATATCCATGATGTGCCCATGTCTTACACTTTTCTGCTGGACTTTTGAGCAGTAAGGGACAGCGAAATTGGATTCTGGCTTAGTTATATGAGAGCTAAGATGGCCTTCTTCCTAGATAATCTATTCTGGCTTATTATCTTTGGAGGGTTCTCCCATTTTTAATACTTGATGAGGCTAAATTCTTAACATTGTAATCTATGAGTGGAAATAGTTGCTTTTCTCAAAAAGTTTGGCTGTGTATCAGTTGGTTTATTTTGGTGGCTTTCTCCTAAATTCTTTAGGAATAATATAGATTATATATTAAAATAATGCTTGTTCAGGAAGGATTTTGAACTCCCTTTAAATTGAAATTTAATTTACCAAGAGGTACTTGTATAGAGTTTGTTCCTTATCTTTAAGTTTTTATAGTTAAAGTGTGAACTTCATTTTTTTGGAAAAGATATTGACTGGCTGTTATCAACTTGCAGTATACTCCTGCTATTGATATTTGGAGTATTGGTTGCATATTTGCTGAAGTATTGACAGGCAAGCCTGTCTTCCCTGGCAAAAATGTGGTTCATCAGTTGGATTTGATGACTGATCTTCTGGGGACACCTTCCTTGGATACAATTTCTCGGGTACTGTGGTTGATTAGAACTTTCCGTATAAGATGTGGTTGTACTGAAGAACCAGAAAAGATGCTTAATTTTGAATACACTTTCCTTCTTTCTAACCCTAGGTTCGGAATGAAAAGGCAAGGAGATATTTGAGCAGTATGAGGAAGAAACAGCCAGTACCATTTGCACAGAAGTTCCCAAATGCAGATCCGTTGGCATTAAAACTTTTAGAGAGGCTGTTAGCCTTTGATCCTAAGGACAGGCCAACTGCTGAAGAGGTATGTTCTTCCAATTGAATTCATGAGGGTTCCCCGCTCACCCTTTTTTAGTATCCACTATCCAGTAGTCTTTTGTTAAGGTTGGGGAAGAAAATTTTCGTGTTGCATTTAGTGTGATAACTATTTAATGGGAATATATAGGATCATGAGAAGGCCCTAAACCTATAACCTACCAATATGGATCTAAACTCACTAGACCACTAGCCTTATTCAATTTAATACTACTGGCATCTTTCTCACACTTTTGGTTGTCCATAAAAATAATACCTCTTGTTTGTCAGGCATTGGCTGATCCCTATTTCAAAGGTCTTGCTAAAGTAGAGAGGGAACCATCTAGCCATCCAATCACAAAAATGGAGTTTGAGTTTGAGCGTAGAAGGTTGACTAAAGATGACATTCGGGAACTTATCTTTCGTGAGATATTGGAGTATCATCCTCAGTTACTCAAAGACTACATTAATGGAACCGAAAGAACAAATTTCTTGTATCCTAGGTTCGATACTTGATGTCCACCACCCATCAGTATGTGTATGTATCTGCTTCCTGGACATGTCCTTATTCTCAACTTCCAATTTCTGTTTATGCAGCGCTGTGGATCAGTTTAGAAAGCAGTTTGCTTACCTTGAGGAGAATGGTGGTAAAATTGGACCTGCCATTCCACTAGATAGGAAACATGTCTCTCTCCCTAGGTACTCTTTTCATTTTAGTTTTGGTTGATCTTTATGCTTTCTTTTTCAGGCATGTAGATACTATTCAAGTGAATTTTAGAATTAGGGGGCCAGAATTATATGCAAGAGATCATGGATTTTAGAACATAATGCATATTTTGTTTTCCTCCCGTTGCATAGTAAACATGGTTTTGGTTGATTTTGAATATATATTGATGGTGTCGCTTGTCGGCTTGCTCGGGCTCCTCCTCTCTGCCAACCACACCAACTTCCGATGATGCTTCGTTTGTCTCCCCTCGGTCAAGATCCAAAGGCAGGAGAAGTAAAGGAGCGTTGGAGCTGGCCGGTCCTACCGACTTGTCAGACGCTCAAGTCAATTCTAGATTCAAGAAATAGCAGTGAAAGAGAGAAGAAGAAATGAACATGCTATGGAATTAGGGTTTAGAGGAGAAGAGTTACCTCCGCTTACCAAAAGCAACCTCCCACTTCACTTATCTCGATGCCTCTTTATATAGCTCTCCGAAGGGAATCTCCACGTAGCACCTAACATTGTCGGACTGTTGGGGGCCAAGGGTTCGAGCCGTTGGGAATTGTCTGAGGTTGAGGTCAAGTTTCTGGGTTTCCTAAGCCCAGATGAGAAATCGCTGGTCTGTTGCATCACACGACAGTGTAGCATCTTGGGTATTGTAGCATATACTATAACAATGCAGTATTGTGGCATCCGAGAATGTGTGTGTTCGTGAGAATAGACTAATTCCCAGAGCACTATAACTTCGCAGTCAGTGTAGTAGAGCTGGTATCCTAGTATACCGTAGCTCCCAAGAACTGTGGGTTCTTGGGAGAATAGACTGGTTTCTCAAGCACTGTAGCTTGCTTTACTGAAGCTTTTGAGAACTTTGGGTGCTCGGGAGAATAGACTGATTCCTAGCTTCGTAGTACTGTATTGGTACTGCTGTAGTATTCATTGTAGTAGAGCTGGTACTACAGCAATACTTTAGCTCCTGAGAACTTTGGGTGCTACTAGTATCAGCTTGCTTTAGTCAACTATGTAGCATTATTGTAGCTTCCAAGAACTTTAGGTGCTCGGGAGAATAGATTGGTTTCCCAATCACTATAACTGTGCAGTTACTTTAGTGTCGAGGTATTGTAGCATACTGTAACAGCACGATAGTGTGGCATCCGAAAATTGTGGGTGTTCGGGATAAGACTTTGATGACTCGGTGCTCGGAAATAAATTCAGATACCATCAATTGTCCCTCTTTCTTGTTGAACTGAGGAGCGAAGTCGAATGGAGTCTGTTTAAAAATATTGGGTCGAAGAGGATTAGCTTAGGGATAAATCCGGATACCATCATAAACAATGCTGATGCATCTCATCAAGGTGAGTCAATTGAGATCTCTATGCTCTTTTTCTTCTTGTTGCCTTAGAGGCAAACAAGATTAAGAAAATCAGAAGCTAGACATCACTTATAAGGGGCTATGGAAATTTGTGGCGGTTTGATATTTCATTCAAAAGAGTATTTTGTGACTACAACTATCAAACCAAAAGAATTGTTTATTTAATTGATAGTTATAGTCGCAAAATACTCTTTTGAATGGAATATCAAATCACCACAAGTTTCCACACCCCCTGTGATGTCTAGCTTCTGATTTTCTTCATAAATCTTGTTTTGCCTCCAAGGCAACAAGAAGAAATAGAGCAGGGAGATCTCAATTGACTCACTTTGATGAAATGCATCAACATTGTTTCTCATGGTATCCGAATTTATCCTTGACCTAATCCTCTTCGACCCAACACTTCTAATCGGACTTAATTTGACTTTGCTCCTTAGTCCGACTTGAAGGATGAACATCTAATGGTATCCGGATTTAACCTCGAGCTAATCTTCTTCGACCTAACATTTCTAGTCCGACTTCACTCCTCAGTCCGACTTGAAGGAGGGACATCTGATGGTATCCGGATTTATCCCTAAGCTAATCCTCTTCGACCTAACATTTTTAATCGGACTTCATTCGACTTCGCTCCTCAGTCCTACTTGAAGGAGAGACATCTGATGGGTATCCAGATTTATCCCCGAGCTAATCTTCTTTGATCCAATATTTTTAATCAGACTTCATTCGACTTCGCTCCTCACTCTGATTTGATGGAGGGATATATGATGACATTCGGATTTTTTTTCAAGCGCCTCGAGTCATTAGTCTTATCCTGAGCACTCACAGTTTTTGGATACTACACTATTGCACTTCTACAATATCTCAACACTATAATAACTACACTAGTCTATTCTCCCGAGCACCCAAAGTTCGTAGAATCTACAGTACTGCGAATCTAGAAACCAGTCTATTCTCCTAAGGACCCAAAGTTCTCAAAAGCTATAGTAGTGCAAAGCTCGAAACCAGTCTATTCTCCCATGGACCTAAAGTTCTCGGAAGCTACGACAGTAAAGCAAGCTACAATGCTTGGGAAACCAATCTATTCTCCCAAGAACAAGCTACCATGTACTACAGTACCAAGTATGCTATACTAACACTATCGTATTGCGAAGTTACAATGCTCTGGAAATCAGTATATTCTCTCACTCACATTCTCGGATGCCATAAAATCACACTATTACAGTTAATGCTACAAGACCCAAGATGCTACATTGCCACATGATGCTATAGTACCAGCGATTTCCCATCCGGTTTAGGAAATCCAGAAACTCTACCTTAACCTTTGACAATTCCCATCGGTCCAATAATGTCTCCTCTCCTCTAAACCCTAATTCTTCATTTCTTCTTCTTCTTTCTTTCACTTCTATTTCTTGAATTTGAAACTGACTTGAGTGTTGGAGTGGTCGGTCGGTAGGGCCGGCCAGCTCTAACTCTCCTTTACTTCTCAGGCTTTTTGGATCTTGACTGAGGCGAGGCAAACAAAGCATCAACGAAGGTTGGCAGAGAGGAGGAGCCCGAGCAAGCCGAAAAGCGACACCATCATATATATATATGCGTGCCTCCGTGCACAACGCTCAGACTTCTGGGCACCCGCATCACTTCCATGCGCCCCTCACCTCCATGCTGAGTTCTTTCATGAATATGTATTTTTATCTTATGTATAAACTTAGAAATTAGCAAGTGCATTTTGATTCTAACTTCCAAATGGGTTTTCTTCTATTTCTTTGATATTTGGCGTGTTGCCAAGCTTATAAGGAATCTTTGTTGAATAACAAATCTGCAATATTCTATCTTATAGTGGCTTTGTATGATATACTTTGTTGAGAACAAACATGCACATGTGCATAGTGCATTTAGGTGATAAAAAATCAGAAAAAGGAAAGCTGCAATTTTTATCAGGTTGGGTTTTTTTTTCCTTTTCTAGAGTTTGTTGCTGAAACCAAAATATTAACTGAAGCTAATTTTTCTGTTTTTGGATTGATTGCATTTTTGTATCCTACTTTGAGATTTTATCTTAAGAGTTAAAGCTTTATCTTTTAATTAGTCACCATTTAGAAATAATAGCAAATACAACCTGATCATTGAAGCAGCATTCACTCATCATTAAGTGTATAGGCACTGAAACTTGAAAACAACTTCATTTGAAATGTTTTTTTGTTCACCCATCATTTCAGTGTATGAAGAGGTACTGAAATTAGAAAACAACTTCATCTGAAATTTTTTATTCTCTTTTCTTTCATAATGCAACATGCTGTGTAGTTGTTTCAGGCATTCTTAATTTTCACTATTTCCTGGGACGCTTATACATTTTCCCTGGTAGATCAACGGTTGTCCACTCGTCTACTACTGTTTCCCCAATGGAACAAACCAATATGGTCTCTTCAAGAGAGAGACAAGGCACTTATGAACCTTGCAAGAATCCTCGAGACGTTGAAAGGCCATCTGGAAATATTGCAAGGACTTCACAGGCACCACAAAGGATTCCAACCGGTAATTGCTTATACCCAAATTGACCATAACTAATGATGATGGTGCACTAACACTCAAATCATACGCTATGTTTCTCAGCTCGGCCAGGAAAAGTTATTGGTCCCGTCTTGCTTTACGAGAGTGCGAGTGTGAAAGATGCCTATGATCCTAGACGTTTCATTAGAAATCCTGTGCTTCCACCACAACCTGGTATTTCTCCGGCATATTGTTTTCACAATAGCTCAGGCAAGTTGGATGGCTACAACAGAGAACCATTGGAAGCCAAACATGAACCCGTTCAACATAAGCCTCCACAACCGTGCTTGCACAATAAGATGGCGCCAGATGTAGCTCTCGACATGAGAGCCTCCCCATTTTATCTCACGAGGACCAAGGCTGAACCTACTGTGAGGGAAAGCATGATAGAGGCAAGCTTGGTGCAGGCAAAATCGCCCTACAATGGACTTGTTGCAGCAGCAGCAGCAAGTGATGTTGCACATAGAAAAGTTGGTGCTGTTCAGTGTGGTATGACAAAGATGTATTAGGCAGAGATCACAGTTATTGTGATGAGCAGGAAAATGAAAGTTGGGCGATGGAGAATTCAAATGCTTGAGTGACCACTGGGAAGATGATGGAGATTCACTAGGAACGCAGAAGTGAGACAAGATAGGATTGCATAGAATGCCAGGGCGATTAAAGTGGCAATTTCTTATTTCATGCTCGACATGTGCATTTCTCTGGAAGAAAACACTTGAAAAGTTATTGTAAGCATGTCAGCAAGTGGAATTGTTCATGCTTTGCTTACAGAACGGAAACGGTTTTCCCTGTAACTTTATTCAGATCTGGTGTTTCGTTTACCAGACTTGTACAGATACAATGCCGGAGCTTATTAGTTGAGGAGTTTCGAACGTTTCTTTGGATACAATATACATATTTAGTGTTTCTAGTGTGATTATTGTTAATAAACACAAATATTAAACAAAAAGAACGACCAATGTACTGTAATTTTGATTTTATGGAGACAGAGTAAGCCTATACGGAATTAGTACAGAGAAAACTTGAAAAAGTCGATGGCAACATCAAATGCAAAGTTCTCTCAATTCTCTAAAATAGACAATAAAGTCGGGGAAATCTCAACAGATGCCTTTAGTTTGATCCTGAATCTTCTATCAATTTCTTTATTTACATCCCTAATGTGAGATTTGCCTTTTTCACTTTTTTAATGGTTAATTTTTTACATTTTGAATAAACAAAAAAAATTATTAGATGTAAAATCTGTCTTATTATTTTACAGTTAAAATGAGTTAGGTCAGGCCATCTTACCATACTTAGAGTCTATTTGATTTAAATTATTATACATAATTACCAAAACGGAATAAAATATAATTTAATATTGTTGGTTCAACCTTAGTAATATTTTAACCTAATTTAATATTTAATGTATTATTCTTTCTTCAATCAATTTAATATTTGTCACTAAATCAATTTAATATTTGATTAATTTTTAAAATAAATTAAATTAATAATATTAATAATGATAATGATAGGTTGATAATATATATAATAAATAAATAAAATTGATTTATAATTTTAAAAATTTAATATATATATATATATATAGGATAATTTAATTAGGTTATGAGAAAGTATATTTAAATTATTTTATTAAGTTAGAAGTTGATTGAATATATTAATTAAAATTTAAATTAAAAAAATAAAGTTCACTTGTAATTCATTTTTCTATTGTGTCATCTTCTTCCCTTATGTTGTCCTCGTCCCCTCCATTGGTAGAAATCTAGTGTCAACTGAGACCAAGCGTGTGAAATACGATACCTAAATAATATTTAAATAATAAGGTTATTTGACAAATAATTTTAATGGAATTTTTAGGAATTTTCTGGGATTTAATCGGAACTCGTATGACGTATTTTGAGGGGATAAAATTATAGGTTTTGGAAAAGATTCGTTTGGAATATTGAGGAATAAACTTAGGTTTTAATTTATTTAAACCTAAGTTTATATTATAAAAACCTAAATTGTCGTGCCCTAGCATCCTCACGCGCGCGCCTCTCCTCTTCCCATGCCGATCTCACCCCTTCTTTTCTTCCTCGCATCGCCCTCCCCCACCTCCACTGCTGCCGGCAACGAGATCCACCGGATGTTGGATCGAGACGCGCTAGAGGGGGGTGAATAGCGCTCGCGGCTATTTCGTTTTTCGGAAAACACTCGAGTAATTAAAACGCAGCGGAAAATAAGAAAGCAAGCACACAGAGGCAGGAGGATTTACTTCGTTCGGAGCCTTGATCGACTCCTACTCGAAGGCCCGCGATCCTTGATCGCTTTCCGTGGGCAACAACTATAAGCTCGTAAAAATTATTACAAACTAATTACAATTCAAAGCAGTAAAAGATTATACCGACAACAAAGGACTAAATCTGAAGCTCCGGGTTGTCGGGGTGTCGTTGCAGCACTTCGGGATTGTCTCGTAGGCAGCTTGTAGCAGATAGTTCACTTGGAAGAAGATGTTTGAAGCTGCTGGTCGAGACCCCTTATAAAGGGGGTTCAAGGCGCCTTATACTGTTCACCAAGGCGCCTTGAACGAGCCGAGTCACCCGCGTGGATCAGCGTCGAACTGGTCGAACTTTATCCGGTTCAAGGCGCCTTCAGCCTATCCAAGGCGCCTTCATCAAGCTGTCCAAGGCGCCTTGGCTTCCTTCAAGGCGCCTCCAAGCTCCATGGAGGCGCCTCGGCACTGTTCATCCGAGGTCTTTTTTGTACTTTGGTCCCTGCAAGATATGTTAATCCCAAAAATACCCTGCAGCACAAAGTTAGCACAAAACAATGATATAACTATTGAAATATTTAACAGTCTCTTGACTGTCCGAGTCTGACTTCAGGTTTCCTACCGGAAACCCTAGGTCGACCCAACGCCTACTGTTCCCTCTACGGGGAACGCGTCCTCACCTACTCCACTCAGGAGATTTACCTGTTGCCAGTCCGATCCTCCGGATGCTTCCGGACTTCATGCTGGATTTCCGGTCCTTGACCCGTCCAGACTTTCACCAGTTCGCGACACGGGGCTTTCCACCTAGGGTTACCACCCCTAGGACTTTTGCCTGAAGCCATCGACCTGCCAAGACTTTCCGCATAGGGTTACCACCCCCTATGACCTAGGGTTACCACCCCCTAGGGTTTTACCTTGCCTAACCGCAGTTAGGACTTTCCTGAAACACTCAGCAAAAGCTTTCAGATAACAAAGCACCTTAACTTTGAATCCTTTGCCATTATCAAAACTTAGGTTCGATCGTCGGATGCTTCCCGCACCAACAATCTCCCCCTTTTTGATTATGGCAATACGTAATTCAAAGTTAAGAAAAAACAACATATGCATAAAGTTAACCATGCTTAAGTAAATAAACTTCAAATGCAATAACAGTTAAGCTGGAAACTTTTAACTTAGTAATATTAGACTCCCCCTTAATAAAAACCCTCCTTTATTAAATACTTTGAATTTTCCTTTAACTTTAATTTACCTACTCTCCCCCTTTGCCATATATCAAAAATAAACCAGTTTGAAAGTAGATTTGTATTTTCTTCTTAGATTGCCAAATTTGAAAATACTTAGCTATATATTTAGCTTCGAAATGATTTGTATTGAGAAAATATTTTGCCAAATAGCTAAGTTTAGAGTACAATCTAACTAAGTCTAGTTAAAATAGTATTAAAATTATCTAAGTTTGAAAATATGAGTATTTGAATTTTCAATAAAGGGATTTGCTTAGAAGTTATAAAATATGAGGTCACTTGAAAACTTTAAAACGTTATAAAAAGTTGACTAGATTTGAAAATATTTGAATACTCAATTACATGGACAAGTTTTGAAAAACTGTAATTAAGTTTTGAATATGCATTTCGAAGAAACTTTGATATTAAAAAATATTTAGTTTTAGGACACAGGGAGTAGCAGTAGTTTATTTTCTAGTCCAAGCATGAGTCAAATTAAATTATTGAGTTTAATTTGATTAAGTATCAGAGCCTTAAAATAATCTGGTAAAGTAATTTGATTAGAACCTTAAAGTACAATCATGCTTAAACAAAAAATTGAAACACACTTTTCCCAATTGTCTAACCTTTAGCTACTTGCTGATTGCCTAGAGGGCAGTAGCTTTCACATGGTTAGTCAAGTTGAGTTATTTGATCCAGGTAGACTTGACTAGTGCTGGAGAACTTAACTTGATTAATGTTTATTGCATATTTAACGCCCAGACTCATATTGATGCACAGATATAAGCATTCTTGAGTCCAGGCAATACCCTATGCATCTCACGCCTTTCTAAGTTTTTCAAGACACAAGCAAGGTAGACCTAGGTGTTTGTGAGATGCTCTGGCTTAAAGCTAGAGGAACATGATTTCTAGGGGGAAACCTAGGCGTAATCTGATTTTTTAAAAATTCTAAGAAATTGGAGTTTTGAAATAAGTATTTTCCTAGAAATTTTAAAAGCAAATGATAACCAATTTAAAAAACATTGTCTATTCTACCCAACACATTCCTATTTGTCTTCTAAGTGAGCTGAACTCAAGTTCAGGTAAGGGTTTTGTGAAGATGTCAGCTAGATTTGATTTTGACTCAACATAGTTGAGTATAATATCACCCTTAGCGACATGATCCCTTACAAAATGGTGCTTTACTTCTATATGTTTAGTCCTTGAGTGATGAATTGGGTTTTTTGTTAAATTTATGGAACTTATATTATCAATTGAGATTTTTGTGTTATGATAGTTCAGTTGATAGTCTTTAAGAGTGTGCATCATCCAAAGCAATTGAGATGTGCATTCACCTAAGGCTATATATTCAGCTTCAATGGTAGATAAAGCAACACAATGTTGCTTTCTACTTGACCAACTTACTAGGCATTGTCCTAGAAATTGACAACTACCACTTGTGCTTTTTCTATCTAACTTGCATCCAGCGTAATCCGAGTCAGAATAGCCAAGAAGGTCAAAGGTGCAAGTTCTAGGGTACCAGAGTCCTATATTTAGAGTATCTTTAATGTACCTAAGTATTCTTTTAACATAGGTTAAATGTGACTCTTTTGCACAAGATTGGTATCTTGCGCACATACTAACCGCAAATAATATGTCGGGTCGGCTTGCAGTTAGGTAAAGCAAGCTTCCTATGGCACTCCTATAGTACTTTGGATCTACTGGTTTTCCTTCGGGGTCAGAGTCTATGTTAATGTTGGTTGCCATTGGAGTATTTATTATTTTTGAATTTTCCATGCAGAATTTTTTAATTAATTCCTTTGCATATTTAGTTTGATAAATGTATATTCCATCTTTAGTTTGTTTTATTTGTAAGCCTAAGAAAAAATTAAGTTCACCAACCATACTCATTTCAAATTCATTTTCCATTAATCTAATAAATTCTTTTAAAAATTTAGAGTTATTTGATCCAAAAATTATATCATCAACATAGATTTGAGCTATGAAGATGTCTTTTCTGATTTTACAAATAGAGTTGGATCTATTTGACCTTGGTTGAAACCTTTGGATATTAAGTGATTTGATAATCGTTCATACCATGCCCTAGGGGCTTGTTTAAGTCCGTACAAGGCCTTTTTTAACTTAAATACATGATTAGGATATCCTAAGTCCTCAAATCCTGGGGGTTGGCTTACATATACTTCCTCCTTAATAAATCCATTTAAGAATGCTGACTTGACATCCATTTGGTATAGTTTAAATCCTTTGTTTGCTGCATAGGCTAACAACATTCTAATGGATTCGAGTCTAGCTACTGGGGCATAGGTTTCATCATAGTCCAAACCTTCAACTTGGCTAAATCCTTTAGCTACAAGCCTAGCCTTATTTCTAATTATTTCGCCTTGATCATCTAGCTTGTTTCTAAATACCCATTTTGTATCGATTATTGATTTATTTGAGGGTTTAGATACAAGTTCCCAGACTTGATTTCTCTCAAATTGGGCTAACTCTTCCTGCATAGCTATGATCCAGTCCGGGTCAGGTAGTGCTTCTTCTATTGTTTTTGGTTCGATTTTAGAAATTAGGGCAATCTGACTGTGGATTCTATAGGAGGATCTAGTTCTGACTCCTAGGTTTGGATCACCCAAGATTTGATCAGATGGGTGTGAGGTACTGGCCCTAGTTGGTCTTATAAGTGGGTCAGGGGCTGGTTCCTCTGGTTTATTAAGATTTGGTTGAATTTCATCATCTTCTATATTTCTTGGATCAACATCAACATTCTCATTTATATTTGGTAGATTATTTTCTTCATCAAATATTATATTAGTTGTTTCTTCAACTTTTAGGGTGTTTTGATTGTAGACTCTATAGGCTCGACTGTTTGAGGAGTATCCTAAAAATATTCCTTTGTTAGATTTGGGTGTGAATTTTCTTAAATAATCTTTAGTATTTAAAATGTGAACTTTACATCCAAATACTTTTAAATAATTTAAGTTAGGAATTTTATGATAATATAGTTCATAAGGAGTTTTCTTGTGAAATTTGTTGATCAAGATTCTGTTTTGAATATGATTTGCAGTATTTATTGCTTCAGCCCAAAATTGGTGATTTAAATTATATTCATTTAGCATGGTTCTAGCGGCTTCTTGTAGTGTTCTATTTTTACGTTCCACTAGACCATTTTGTTGGGGGGTTCTAGGACATGAAAATTCATGTTGATATCCATTTATTTTAAAAAGTTGGGTAAACCTATGATTTTCAAATTCTCCCCCATGATTACTTCTTATTCGTTTAATTTTAGTGTCTTTTTCATTTTCTACTAATTTGCAAAAATTACTGAATATTTCATAGGTTTCATCTTTTGTTTTTAGAAATTTTACCCATGTGAACTTAGAGTAGTCATCACTAAACAATACTGGTTTTTGTTTAGTGACTTGGCTCCATGTGAATCAAATAGGTCAAGGTGAAGGAGCTCAAGTAAAGTGTTAGTTCTTTCTAGATTAGTTGACTTATGGGTTGACTTGGTTTGTTTTCCTTGTTGACAAGCATTACAGATTGAGTTTTCAATAAATTTTAATTTGGGCAAACCTCTAACTAGACCATTATGACTCATTTTTGAAATGAGTCTAGTGTGAGTGTGACACAATCTTCTATGCCACAAATCAGTTTCCTCTTCTTGTGTTAGAAAATACTTTGTTGAGGATGTCGGTAGATTAATTGAATACATATTATTTATCCTAAGTCCTTTAAGTAAGATTTCAGGATTTTCAATGTTTTTAACTAAACACTTGGTTTTGTCAAAAGTTACTAAGTATCCGCTATCACACAATTGTCTTATACTTAGTAAATTAAACTTGAAATTTTCAACTAAAAGGACTTTTCGAATAATAAAATCGGAGTTGAGTTCGATATTACCTCTTCCGATTACCTTAAGTTGACCTTCGTTACCGAATGCAACTGATCCTAAGTTCTTGTACGTGAGTTTAGTAAACTTCAATTTATCTCCAGTCATGTGTCTGGAGCAGCCACTATCCAACATCCATTGATCCAATTCCTACATAGGACGTGGTTGAATTGTTTTAATGGATTTCACGATAGTTAAATTGAAGTAAACTTGTTAGAGATAAATTTTGAAAGATTTTTGAAATTTAGTTTTGAAAATAATTTTGAAATTTAGTTTTTAAAATAATTTTGAAATTTAAGTTTTTAAAATAATTTTGAAATTTAAGTTTTTTAGTATAATTTTGAAATTTAAGTTTTTTTAAAATAATTTTAAAATATAAGTTTTTAAAATAATTTTGAAATTTAGTTTTTAAAATAATTTTGAAATTTAGGTTTTAAAATAATTTTGAAATTTAGTTTTTAAAATAATTTTGAAATTTAAGTTTTTAAAATAATTTTGAAATTTAAGTTTTTAAAATAATTTTGAAATTTAGTTTTAAAATAATTTTGAAATTGAGTTTTAAAATAATTTTAAAATTTAAGTTTTAAAATAATTTTGAAATTTAAGTTTTTAAAATAATTTTGAAATTTAAGTTTTTAAAATAATTTTGAAATTTAAGTTTTTTAAAATAATTTTGAAATTTAGTTTTTAAAATAATTTTGAAATTTAGTTTTTAAAATAATTTTGAAATTTAAGTTTTTAAAATAATTTTGAAATTTAAGTTTTTTAAAATAATTTTGAAATTTAGGTTTTTAAAATAATTTTGAAATTTAGTTTTTTAAAATAATTTTGAAATTTAGGTTTTTAAATTAATTTTGAAATTTATTTTTTAAAATAATTTTGAAATTTAGTTTTTAAAATAATTTTGAAATTTAAGTTTTTAAAATAATTTTGAAATTTAGTTTTTAAAATAATTTTGAAATTTAGTTTTTAAAATAATTTTGAAATTTAGTTTTTAAAATAATTTTGAAATTTAGTTTTTAAAATAATTTTGAAATTTAGTTTTTAAAATAATTTTGAAATTTAAGTTTTTTAAAATAATTTTGAAATTTAAGTTTTAAAATAATTTTGAAATTTAAGTTTTAAAATAATTTTGAAATTTAGGTTTTAAAATAATTTGGAAATTTAGTTTTAAAATAATTTTGAAATTTAGGTTTTAAAATAATTTTGAAATTTAGTTTTAAAATAATTTTGAAATATAAGTTTTTAAAATAATTTTGAAATTTAGTTTTTTTAAAATAATTTTGAAATTTAGTTTTTAAAATAATTTTGAAATTTAGTTTTTTTTTTTTTTTAAATTTCTTAATCATCTCACCCGACCTAAATTTTCAATCAGGTAATCCTATAATTGTTGTGAGATGAATTATAATTCAATTTTAAGGTTTGGGTTAACTTTGTGTTAGATTCAGGTTTAGCTTTGGGTTCAACAAGTAAGCATTCTTTGGATAAACTTCTGGGCTATGGTGAGTCACAAGGAACTCATTAAAGTAACCATGCCTTCGAGGTTTTCCAAATAGTCCTACCCATTGAGCTTAGTACTAAACCTTGGTCTAACTAGTTAGGATCCATTTAAGGGTAGCTTCGGTCAGTTCCACTTGGCCAAATGCACCAGGTCGAAGCCATATCTTCCTAGACATGCGATGCCCAAGTTTCCCTAATGTACTATCATCCAAAAACTTCACTAGTACTGTGGGTCAAGTTAATCCTTGCCTTTTAATCTAACCTTAATTACCCTGCCGAGTAATCTATTCTTGTTTTACCCACTTCGGGTAGATTAGGTTCAGTTACCCTGCCGGGTAGTTTAGTTGGGGGTGCCAGCGAGTCTGGATCCTCCATCTTTATTTTGAGTTTTAATTTCAAGTCTTGAATTTAATTTTAAATTTTGAAATTAATTTTAATTTCAATTTCGAATTTTGAATTTTGATTTTAACTTTGAATTTATAATTTAATTTTGAATTTTGAATTTTGAATTTAATTTTAAATTTTGAATTTTAATTTTAATTTCAATTTCGAATTTTGAATTTTGATTTTAACTTTGAATTTATAATTTAATTTTGAATTTTGAATTTAATTTTAAATTTTGAATTTTAATTTCAATTTCGAATTTTGAATTTTGATTTTAACTTTGAATTTATAATTTAATTTTGAATTTTGAATTTAATTTTAAATTTTGAATTTTAATTTCAATTTCGAATTTTGAATTTTAATTTAAATTTTGAATTTATAATTTAATTTTGAATTTAATTTTAAATTTTGAATTTAATTTTAATTTCAATTTCGAATTTTGAATTTTAATTTTAATTTTGAATTTAGAATTTTAAATTTTTAGGATTGTTTTTCTTTTTGCTCCCCCTGGATCATGGCCTCGATATGGTCTATCGAGGTAGTATATTTGATCCTTCGGAACCCAGTATTGGCCAAGTCCAACTTGATTGACCAAGTTAGACTTGGAGACCCATGCTTGGACTGATTTACTACTTTGTTTGTTTATTAATGATAAATAAGATCTATATTTACTTTTGTATCCCAGCCCAGTTCTGTTGTAGACGGCTCTTTGTGTCCCAAGAATCAAGTCCAAATTCTTGGAGCCCAAAGTAAACCGTTCTAAGGTATTTTCTAAATCTTTAACCTGATTTGTTAGAGTTGAATTTTCTTTCTCAAGTTTTTGAACTTGAGTTGGAAATTCAGTCTGACTCTGGTCAGGTGAGGGTTTGGTGTCAGCCACTTCTTTAAGGACACTTACTTCCTTTAGAAGTGACTTAATTTTCAGGTTTGACTTAGCTAATTTGCGCAATAAGTAGCTAACTAAAATGTTCAACCGGGAGATACTTACAGCGGGGTCTGGTCCTTCGGATACGGATCCGTGGCTTTGCTCGGACTCTGCCTCAGACTCGCTCTCGCATCCATATTCAACGACTTGGTCCCGGGCCATTAATGCGAGTAGACTCGTTTGTTCGAGCTCGTCGTCGTCGTCCTCCGATGAAGATTTGTCCCATGTTGCCTTAAGGACCTTTTTCCTTCTTTGCTTTTTGACCTCCTTCAGGTTAGGGCAGTTGGATTTGATGTGCCCTTTTTGGTTACACCCGTAGCATGTAACTTCAAACTTCATCTTTGTATTTTGTGGGCCTTCCTTTGATTTTACTGCCTTCTTTAGATCTCTTTTGTCGAATCCTTTCGTCTTGTAGAGCTTCTTCACGAGGTTTACCAGCTCGGTTGTAATGTCACCTTCTTCATCGTCAGAATCTGGTTCAGCTTCTGATGCTGGTTCGGTTCTCCGTCGTGGTCTCGGTTCCCGGGTTCGGCTTGTACCTGCAACCAACGCAATACCTTTCTCGGTTGGCTATGCATTAGTCTGCTCATGAAGTTCAAATTCACTAAAAAGTTCATCTAGTTTTAAAGAAAATAAATCCTTGGAAACTTTGTAGGCATCTACCATTGATGCCCACAATGTATTCCTTGGAAATGAGTTTAGGGCATACCTTATTACGTCCCGATTTTCTATCTTTTGGCCAATTCCGTGAAGAGAGTTAAGGATGTCTTGTATTCTCGCGTGAAGAGAACTCGCCATTTCGCCTTCTTGCATTTTTAGATTATATAATTTATTAAGCAAAAGATCTCTTTTACTTACCTTGGTGTCGTCAGTGCCTTCATAGAGTTCGATGAGCTTTTCCCAGAGCTCCTTTGCAGAGGAGAACGGGCCAACTCTGTTGAGTTCTTCCTTGGTAAGACCACACTGGAGGGTGCAGGTAGCTTTGGCGTCGGCTTCCACCTTTTTTATTAGAGAAGCGTCCCACTTCTCGCAGGGTGTAGTTTTGCCGTCGTCATCGATTGGCAGTTTCAGTCCCGTCTTTATGATCATCCACGTTTCGAATTGTATCTTTAGATACGTTTCCATTCTTCCCTTCCAGTAGCCAAAATCCTCTCCGGAGAATAGCGGGGGACGTACAGTGCTGAAACCCTCTTGTTGGGCAATTTATAATATGTAACAAAAGAAAACAACAGAATATGTTCCAAGACTAAGTCTTGGATTAGTAGTGCTGGAATAAAGAATAATAACAACGAACTCGAGTGGTGTTGCACCTACTTCGAGCAAAAGTCGATTCGAGGGAAACAAAAATTAGAATATAGCTATAAGGCTAAATTCTAATTCGACTCCGAAAATAAAAAAAAAACTGCGAAAAATTTGTTTTGAAAGGTGGTTGCACCAATTCAAAACGACCCCGCTCTGATATCAATTGTTGGATCGAGACGCGCTAGAGGGGGGGTGAATAGCGCTCGCGGCTATTTCATTTTTCGGAAAACACTCGAGTAATTAAAACGCAATGGAAAATAAGAAAGCAAGCACACAGAGACAGGAGGATTTACTTCGTTCGGAGCCTTGATCGACTCCTACTCGAAGGCCCGCGATCCTTGATCGCTTTCCGTGGGCAACAACTATAAGCTCGTAAAAACTATTACAAACTAATTACAATTCAAAGCAGTAAAAGATTATACCGACAACAAAGGACTAAATCTGAAGCTCCGGGTTGTCGGGGTGTCGTTGCAGCACTTCGGGATTGTCTCGTAGGCAGCTTGTAGCAGATAGTTCACTTGGAAGAAGATGTTTGAAGCTGCTAGTCGAGACCCCTTATAAAGGGGGTTCAAGGCGCCTTATACTGTTCACCAAGGCGCCTTGAACGAGCCGAGTCACCCGCGTGGATCAGGAGCGAACTGGTCGAACTCTATCACGGTTCAAGGCGCCTTCCACTTTCACCAGGCGCCTTCATCCGTTCAAGGCGCCTTGAACAGCTTCTGACTCGCACCTGAGGCGCCTCCAAGCTCCATGGAGGCGCCTCGGCACTGTTCATCCGAGGTCTTTTTTGTACTTTGGTCCCTGCAAGATATGTTAATCCCAAAAATACCCTGCAGCACAAAGTTAGCACAAAACAATGATATAACTATTGAAATATTTAACAGTCTCTTGACTGTCCGAGTCTGACTTCAGGTTTCCTACCGAAAACCCTAGGTCGACCCGACGCCTACTGTTCCCTCTACGGGGAACGCGTCCTCACCTACTCCACTCAGGAGATTTACCTGTTGCCAGTACGATCCTCCAGATCGACTAGACTTTTGCTCGGCACTCGATGCTTCCGGACTTTCTGCTGAACATCCGCTTCACCGGCCGGTTCAGACTTTCACCTGGTTCGCGACACCAGGGCTTTCCACCTAAGGTTACCACCCCCTAGGACTTTTGCCTGAAGCCATCGACCTGCCAAGACTTTCCGCATAGGGTTACCACCCCCTATGACCTAGGGTTACCACCCCCTAGGGTTTTACTTTGCCTAACCGCAGTTAGGACTTTCCTGAAACACTCAGCAAAAGCTTTCAGATAACAAAGCACCTTAACTTTGAATCCTTTGCCATTATCAAAACTAGGTTCGATCGTCGGATGCTTCCCGCACCAACACCGGAGAGCAGTTGAAGGCCATCTCGTTGGTGCCCTCTCCCATCCCTCTTCTCCTTCACTGCCGCATCTTCCTCGAGCCACCTCGGACGCCGCCGACCTCGCCTCACGCCAGCACCAGAGACGCCGCACCATTGCCGGTTGCGACAAGCCCCAGCTGCCAGCCTCTCCTTCATTGCACCGCTCCCCTTCCTCGCGATTCCCCTCACCAAGCTGACGAGCCATAGCCTTCAGCCTCTTCCCTCCGTGCTGTGCCCCAACGGATCCGGCAAGTATTCTCCCTTATGTTTATACGAGATCCATGAGGTATGGGTTAGGAATTTAGGTGAGGTTGATTGCTCGTCTAAGATGTGCGTTCACTGGACGGATCTTGATTTGAGTTTTTCGTGATGTCCTGCTTCCTCTTGAGATGCCTTCTGGTTTTCACGAACGGATTTGGGCTTCGGGGCTTTTGATTGAATTCGATGCTACTTGGCTCATGTTATGCCAAACAGGTATGCTGCCGATTTGGGTGTTTGTCAATGAATTTGGTGTTCGGATGGTTTCTGCTCGATGGTTTGGATTCGGGATAGAGGTCTAGGTGGTCTCGGTTAGTTGAGATGATGTTTTGCTCTTTCCAATTTTTCCTCCAAAGTTTTGATCCAACTATTAGTGATTTGAACTTTGAATGAAGACACACATGTTTGTTTGGAAGTGATGGGTTCATTTGATTGTTGTTTTCATTCATCGAATAATTGTGGGTGTTGTGTGATGTATTCTGTCGATGAGTTGTTTCTTCAGATAGCTATGGGATAGCACGATTGCGATTGGAGGTTTGTTCTGTGGCATCCTTGTTTTTGAGTTAGCAATGAACTTGTGGTCTAATCTAGTAGGTTGAGGTGTGAACCCAATATGGTTTTTGCTCTTAGTATTGGCTCTTGAAAGGTAGTTGGGAATTTTAATAGATTTAGGTGAATTAAGATTCGTTGGATTAGGGTTTTTCCTTAATTAAGTTGGGTTTCGATTTAGTTAGTGTTGTTTATGAAATTAGCTAAATTGTACATCACGTGATTTGCAGGACATTGATTGAAGACGGTTAGCTCGATCTCCACATAAGGCGGGTACTTCTTGCTTTGTTTCTTTTAGTGCTTTGACCTTGGTGCATGGACTATTTTGGATAAAAACTATTTTACCTTGACTCCACTCTTATTTTTCCTGCACTTGATACTTCCATGCAATCTTTGAGAAATTCGTTTCCATATCTATACAGTCTCTTGTTGTTGTCCATGATCAGTAGCAGACACTAGATACCATGTTTGTATATTTTGACTGTTGTTTATTTGTGTACTATATTGAGCATGCTGGCTTCATGTAGCATACCTAATTTCTGCTTATATTTGTATGATGATTGTTGCATTTGGTGCATCATATCATGACATGCATGTCAACGACCAATTCTCCCTTGTGGTCGAGAGAGTCGTTGACCAGGGTCGCATCCTCAGCCACTCGAGAGAGTGGTAGCTGGAGTTGATGCCGCTTGTCTTATCGTGCCGCACTCGGCCACTCATGGGTAGTGGTAGCTAGAGTACGAGCAACAGGGACCCTGTTGTAGATGTAGCTAGTTAGCTACTATGTAATTGTCCCGTCGACCACTCGTGTGAGTGGTAGTTGGAGTGGTGTACAGTCTGTCACTGACCCGGCCTCTCGACGATACAGGGGTCATGGTGCAGAGAGGTGGGCGGGAGTGAACATTCGTGCATACGCTGTTGTTATTATATTTATTTTGGCTGCTGCTGTCTATATATGCTGTTATTGCTTACTTACTGTTGTTGTTCACATATGTTGATATGCTCACTTGTGTTGAGATATATTCTCATCATAGATGTTTAGTGATTGGAAATTTGTATATACCTTGCTTATTACCTCTGTAGTTATGAGCAGTACTGTAGCAGATTAGTACCAGTTCTGATCTACTATACCTAACCTAGGATATGGTTTCAGATATGAGCATTTATTATGGTTCTATTTTAGTATATGCTATTTCTCTTATGAGGCTGTATACTGTTAACACTCTCTACTTATATGTTATGTTCATGCACTATCTCTTCTCTTTACCCGCTGGATTCCAATACTCACCACCCCACAAAATGATTTTCTTTCGCTAGGTAACAAGTAGATGAGTCATGGATGCTTGGAGAGATGCCGGCTGTTAGTCCTGGATCCTACGTCACACTCGAGGATAGTTTCTTTTTGGGTTTTGTTATCGTTTAGGTGGTATGTTGATTTTGTGTATTTTTACTTTTCAATAAGTCGATGTGAATTTTGGAGTCAAGTCTGGTGATTGCAGGTATTTTTGTTAGTGCCGCTGTTGGTTTTACGTTCATATTATTTTGTGTTTTCCGCTGCGTTTATTTTATTCCAGCCGAATCGGCTGATGATATAAACTGCGTGGTTGTGTATATATTCCAGCCGAATGTGATTGATAGTTATATAGATGTTATATGTGTATTTATTGCTTTAGATTGTCACCCGTATAGGGGAATGTGGATTACGAACCCCACATTCCGCCTGTTACAGTGCATTGTCCACATCGATGTGCTAAGCAATGACCTATGATTGCCGCCGCTCTCTAGCGCAACACGGCCATGACAGTGGCTGAAGAATGTGTTGGTGATGGTGGTAGTGGCTTGACGAGCACTAGGCGCACTCCACTAGCACGATGTGAAGGGGTCGTCGTCTCTAGCGAAAGTAGAGGGAGTAGGCTGCTTTCTTGTGGGAGACAGTGTGGACGGGAGGCAAGGGAAGGAGTGGACAGTGGCTGAAGAATGTGTTGGTGATGGTGGTAGTGGCTTGACGAGCACTAGGCGCACTCCACTAGCACGATGTGAAGGGGTCGTCGTCTCTAGCGAAAGTAGAGGGAGTAGACTGCTTTCTTGTGGGAGACAGTGTGGACGGGAGGCAAGGGAAAGAGGTGGTTGATGCCATTGGCCATGGAGGAGATGCCCGATTTGTGGAGAATAATTTTGAAAAAGAAAATTGTTAACTCCGAAATCGTGAAAATTTTACACTTTCAAGGTTTTCTGATTCCGATTTAAAATCCCTAATGACTAATGTGATAGGCATGCTCCATTATCAAGAATCACTTATTATCTAAATTAAATAAGATTTTTTTTTGTTAATAATCTATCAAGATTATTAAGGATACCCACTAACCAAATGCTCCTAAAATAATAAGATAAAGAATCAGCTAATTTTTGTAAAAATCAAAATATTTTTCTAAAGATTTGTAAATCACTGGTCAATTAGAATAAAAGATATATTCACCACCTTAACGCCCCTCCAAATATAGCTCACCGTTCTCATTTGCCCGGCGGGTGACTCACTCGTCAATCATTAAAATGTCTTTTTGGCATATATTTTCCAGTTCAGTTTTCATATAAACCACGCAAAATAGGCCTGGTCTGCTTAAGGCTTAGCCCATGAACTTTTAGAGATGGGCGAGGCTCAAGCGGGACCCGCATTATCTCTATCTCTATCTTCTCCACAATCAGACAGATAAAGCGGCGGTTTCATGTTCTCTTTGACCAACCCCCAACCTAGTCAGTTTCAAACACAATAATCATGTGCTTATTAATATTTGCGTGCGTACCAAACAAAACAATTTTCTTTTTTTGGAACGTCTTAATTTCATCGTGTCTATATCACACTCTTAAGACAGCTTATTATGAAACTTTTATATATTCAGACACAGCACCGAATTACTATTTAAGAGAAGTAAATCGCGTTGATATATTTTTAAATTATATTAATTACCAAATATTTGTCGGCATGATTTTGGTCCACAAGATGTGCGAATCACATAATTCCATCAAGTTTATACGCAACGTGAGGTATAAATGGGAATGATAACGACCGTCCAATACGCGTTGCGATTACTGACGACCAAATTTATACCAAATTAATTAATTATTGTACATCAGGATGGATTTCCCATCAGTTAAGACAACCTTTTCACGCAAGTTGCCATCGATCAACGTGTCACAAAAGAACACATTTTCGCATTTATATTAAATACAGAAAAAAAATCTTCAGTAAACTTCAATATTACATCCAATTTAAAAATCGGAAAAATAAGTTACTTCAACCAAAAAGATTTGTTTTTTTTTTGATGTCGGCACGCATTAACAAGTCAAAAGCCAGGCACGAACGATCTATTCGGCCGGACGACAAAATCCATCGCCTCTAAATCCGTCACCGACTCACGCCGTCGGCATGTCTAGCCAACCCAATACCAGTAGGATCCACCCAAGACATACCACGTATCGAATCTAACGTGCATCTATTTTATCGTAGATTTGCGGATCTTGTGTCGGTCAACAATCTCAGGCGTGCGCTCTCTACTGTCTCTTTCTGTTGCTCACCGCCGCCAGCACTTTGTATAGCAGGGAACATCAGTCGTAGAGATTAAGCAACCGCCCCATATTGTCCTGCTGCGAATCATTAAGCCAAACCAAGCTCGCCACTTAACAACGTTTTGGTATTCCAAAAAATAAATAAATAATAATATTTTACTAAAACTCGTAAATAAATATCGGTACTAGCTAAATTATTATCTAACTTTAATTTTATAATATTTAAATCATGTAAATACTCTTCTTTCAAACTAAAATCAATATAGTTTGAAATCCCTTTAATATATTTATATACTTGGAATATTATAAATTAAAAATAATAAATTTTTAAATGCGAAACTTATTTACACGGTTCACCAAAATGCGAAAGACAGAGAAAGGAAGAAAGCTAGGTTGTGCTGTTCAATACGCTTCATACTGACAGAATCTAGATGGAATTCTGACAAACAAACTGTAAGAACTAATTAATGGTATACGAGGAAGAAATGAAAATGGTATGATAATAGAATCCTGTTATCGTTTCCAGCACAAAAAAGTTTAGTAATCTGACGTAAACTTGTTAATTGATCATTGAATTTAGCCTGGAAATTCTCTTTTAAACAGTGTATCCTGGCACTGAACAAACAAACAAATTAAGGTTTTAATTGAGCCAATTCTGGAACTGACAGAGGTAAACGATTTGTACTATAATTATTGAATTGATCAAGCCATGCATGCTGTTTGTGATATATATTAACGAATCTAACCAATCAGTTTTCCAGCCGAATTGATTATAGATGTTTTGTTGTGGTTTGGAACCAGGCAAATACCAACCAACTTCATCAGATTTAATTGATTTATTATTTATTATTATTAGAATTTGAATTTTTATCCAGACAGGTTGAATTAAGATGCATGTTTCTAGTCCAGCCAGACATTCTTAACACAATTTAGTGTACAAAGAAAATCACTCTTTACCGACAATTTTATTTTCCAACGTTTAATTAAGAATATGCTGTCGGCCATCTTGATGCTAAATTTTCAACGTTCTCTTGCCAAATTAATTAAAAAGGGTTTAAGTAATGCACAATTTAGTAAATTTAAAAGAAGCAACAAGAAATTCTTTGAAGAACATATATAATACATGAATTACTGTCTCTGTAACTAATTAAACAAGTTTATCAGATGATTAGTTAGTTTAGGATTATAATATGAGATTTAGCAGATGATTGATATATGATAACGTAGGACATATATTTATAAAACATATGTATTTTATTTTGCATTAGATCATTAAGTTATTAATAAAAATCTAGCTTAATTTTATATTTGGCTAGAACTGATTTAAATTGAATGTAGTTTTAGTATGTTAAGCTTGGGGTTGGAGTAGGTAATCAGTTCTTCTCATGAATAATATAATTGAAACGAAAGAATTTAATTTTAATGTGATCATTACTTTAAATTCCTTCTAGAATTGCCAATAAAAAGGGCATAATATGTGTGTTTACTTGGATGGAATCGTGTTATTTACTTAACATTAAATATGATTAACATACAGTACTTGCCAAGACATTTAAGCATGCCAATTTTCTTTTACATCTTTTCTATATATAGATCATTTTTACCCTTTAATCTTAACTCTTATTGTTCTTTTGAAATGCTTGAATAGTTTTATTATTGTCATTTTTATCTTCCCCAACGCTCTATAGATGTTGCCAAAATATTTTATAATTTTACTATTATCATTTTGTTCCTATATATACTTATATAAGTTATTATTAGATAATCAACAATAAAATACAAAGGCAGAACTAATAGGAAAACTTGTAAAGCACATTTTGATAATACTTATAAAATATGAATATAAAATGATAAAATAAATAAAAAGGACAAGCCCAAAAAACATAGTAATTAACATTCTAAGAGGTAAAATAAAACTTACCTCGAAATAAAACTATGCCTTGAGAGATCATTCCATCCACATAAAAGCAAAATTTTCGGAGGAATTATTGCCGGTAACTTTTTATTCCTTGAGCTCTGTTGAATGCTCGCGCTGAACAATAAATCACACATTGCGTCGCCGTGGTGTCACAACGTGGATTGCGATCTCAACTAGATCCAGTTTATGTCCCCACTGAAACGTACCCCGCTTTCCAATTACTCGGGGACCATTGGTGACGAGGGTATCAAAGTCCAGGTAGATTGATGGGTATTTTGAATTTGTGGTTGGCCACGTCGGAGTTAGATCCTGTCGGGGCAGAAAGGTGACGTCAGGATTTGCGGTCCCCCCGCGAACCTTCGAGGAGCGGACCGTGGCTTGCCCTCGTCGCCGGCTGTAGCCGGTGGCCCTTCTTCAGGCTGGCTGCTGACTCGACTCCAGCGGTCCCGCTTCTCTTTGCGGCTGTCAATAGTTTCTCCCGTCAAATTCCATATCAAAGTGGAATTAAAATTAAAAATAAAAATAAAAATAAAAATAAAAATAAAAATGATAACGAGATGTGCACCAAAACAAAAAGGGGGAGGAAGACTAAAGCTACACACCTCTCCCCTCCTTTACCAACTATCCCCCAGTCCTCTTTTACTCACCGCACCTCTCTCTCCATGTCCGGAAAGATCAACGGCGATCAGTTCAGTGGCCGCTATGACTTCTCTTTCCACGAAGGTCTCTTGTACTCGTCGTCGTCGGCCTTTGGGCCAAGACTGATCGGGCGGGAAGACTATGAATTCTTAGATGAATCGACGTTGAGCATGAAGCATTTGTTGGTGGGTAGGGATGGGGGGTCGATGACTGTGGTGACGCCCAACTTCTCGGTGTCGTCGACGTCCACTGAGCTGGGAGGGGAGGAGGAATCCAGGCCATGCCAGAAGAAGAAGGGAAGGATGGTGAAGCACATGGAAGAAGAGGAGGAGGAGGAGGAGAAGCATGTACAAGGGATCGAGTTAAAGAAAGTGTAGGTTTTGATCTTTAGCTAGTTAACACACTTTAATTTCATTACTTCAATTGTCTTTCGCCCTTAGCTCTCTCTCTCTCTGCTCATGATGATGGTCAATTTTGTTAGGCAGAGCTCTAATTGCTTTAGTCTAGCTAGTTTTCTTGAGGAAGTTTGATTTGTCTCCATAGTCGTTCTTTATTCTATTGGAGTGAAGACTTTTAATCTTTAGGGTTTCTGTCCTATTCGACACAATGAATATATAATTAGGGTTCAGTTCTAAAATTTTCAATCCGATTCCAAGTTTAATTAACAATAAAAGAAGAGGATTCTTAATTTTCAGATCCCTTTTCTTATGCATCACTGAACTCTTTATTTATCATAAAATAACGTACGACTCGATCTCTCGTACGCATTTAATAAAATCGTTAACTGTGGTGCAATTTTGATGTTCAATTTGTGCAGGAACAGGCAGGAAAGGAAGAAATTAGGAGAGAAAAAGGAGAGAGAACCCAGGTTTGCCTTCGTGACCAAGAGCGAGGTTGACAACCTTGAAGATGGCTACAGATGGAGAAAGTATGGGCAGAAGGCAGTCAAGAACAGCCCTTATCCAAGGTGAACAATTCAAGTCTAGGAACTTTGATTTAGTTAATCCTCACCGTTATTGATTTCTAGCTAGGACAACATTTAATCATCACGGAGCTTTGAATTAGATTGATCATCATCATCCGTTGTGAAATTAATCTTCAACTGCAGAAGCTACTACCGTTGCACAGCTCAGAAGTGCAATGTGAAGAAGAGGGTCGAAAGATCTCACCAAGATCCAACCACTGTGATCACAACTTATGAAGGGAAGCACAATCACCACAGTCCGGCAAACCTAACGAGGAGCTCCCCGATGGCGGCGCTGACGCCGGCAAACTTTGGGGTCCGTGATGATCACCTTATGCTGCAACAACTACTGTGCTCATCTGGAAATATGGATATCAACATGGACGCCGCCCATAACACTGTCCGTGGGGGATTCATTGCAAACCCTAGCATGTATTTCCCAAACCTACCGCCTCATCATCTCCCTCAGCTTCAAGTGTCGGCCGATCACGGTCTGCTGCAAGACATTTTGCCTGGAATGGGCCACGGCAACCTAAATGAGTAGCTATGGATACTTATCTGTGTAATTGCTTTAACTGGTGGTAATATCATCATGTTCTTGTAGCTGATGAATGTAGCATATCTTATATAATTAATTAACTTTAAGGTATTAAACTCTGATCAAATTTCTAACTCTCTCTCTCTCTATTATATACACGTGGATGATGCATTATGTCGTGTTGGCCTAGGAACGGATTGGCGGGAGCACTGGGTCGTCTTTGTGCCACACATGGATGATGCATTCTGAAAAATGTATAAGATCATGGGATGAATAAAAAAATTTTACTTGTAAAAACAAAACAAAACAGTAATCAAGTTGAACTCATTTTAATTTTGTTCTTGTTTAATATTCCAAAGTGTTTATCCTTCCAAAGCTTTAAAGAATTAATGCCATATATCATGAGCTTGTTAATTAGATTTTATGATATGCTATGCTATGCGATCATTCTTCATATATAAATTGATTCATTTCCTTACAAATTAATCAAGCTTTGGCATAGATTAACTTCATGAGTTGCAAATTTCTCATCTATATTATTTATTTTTTTGTGTTCTTCTTGTGTGAACTTCCATTCCTGTATATTAATTGATAATCTCTCGAGTTTGTTATTATTATTCCTCATCCTTGTGACTCAATCATGGGAATAAAACCTTACGTTATGTGAGGAAGACTGTCACCAGTTATAATTAAGCTGGATGCATATTAATTGGCCTATGCTAGTTAATACAGTATAAACTTTAATCAGTTCATAGTGGTTTGTAATGAACACGATCTGACAGAAACGCATTAATTTGAAACGATTCATTCAGAATGCTAGCTATTAGTGGGAAGTGGATATATTCTTTCTTCTTCGTGAGTTTTTATGTACAAATTATAGCCTATAGTGCCTGTTGTTGCATGAAAAGGCATTAAATTTTCATACCGGCTTTCGACTGGTAAAGCCCAATGATTTTTGTACCGCTGCATTAAATGTGGAACACTATGGCATATGGAAGGGGAAGGCCGGGGCCGGCCTATGCATCAGGGTCGGTCTGCCTCTAATTGGTTGGTGGAAGGAATAAATGCAAAGAGAGGGTGTGGTGTGAATTGCTACGTTATTACTATGGAAGGGGAATTTGGAGCAATAAATGATGGATGGGCACGTATAGGAGATATGGTTTGTGCTTCTGCAAGTACAAGCTCACTTAAACTTTCCGCAGACCTGCCTTTTTGCAATCGCTTGAATTAATGATTTATAGGGACATGAACTTTAAAGATCAGTGCCTTAAATCCATGTCTGCTCCAATTCAGCTCTTGAGAATGTGTGCCTTGTGGCTACTCATCTAAGTAGGATTATATTTGAAGTAATTAATGATTGTTATGTACTGATGAGTTTGTGCAATGGTACTTGTGTTACCTACATTTTCATCGAGTGTGTTTGAGAGTTATTTTCTCATTCTCAAATTTAGTCTTTTCTGCTTTCCAAAGAAATACATGTGCTGAACTGATCCTGTGATCGAAGAAGTTGAGCAATTAAAGCTGATTCCCTGACGGTTTAGCAACTTCTTTAAAGAAGACAGAGTAGTATTAATTGTAGCTTCCTTAAGATTTAATTAAGGATATTCTGCACGCGATGTTTCAGTTAGAATTGTACTCAAACTGCCCCCAAGAGCTATGGTACACGTAAGAGTGTCAAGAAGCATCCGCGGTTCAATCCTCAACTATAATACATTTACAGGATTTTCCCTCCAAATGGAGCGCACACCTACGGGATACTGGGCTTCTAGGCCGGCTACTGTGAACACTTTCCGATTAGCTTGACGCCAATGGAAAACTTCCATGGACCAACCGGTTGTCCCATATTTGGTGTTACCCTCATTCCACATTTTTTTTAATTTTTTTTTTAGAATCGTTCTCAAACTTTGTTAACTCGTGACTATTAATTTGAGTCGTTTAATTTCAAAAGGTTAAATGTGTTAGTGTGTGCACTTATGTGGCAAAACATTCTTATGAATTTGTGGATAATTATTTCATAAAGATAAGTATTTATCGTTAATTATTTATTTTTCTATAAGTATATGATTAATGATAAAATTTCACATATTAATGAGTATATTAATCTGAAAACAATCTTTGATAGGATAGATATCTAGAGAGGACATGAATATCTAGATCAACGCTAAGTATGACTAGGTCGAGATAGACCGAGGGATAAATATTTAAGTTATACTTGGGGGTACCTTAAGTTTGGAGGTACACTGGACACGATCCGCTTAAGAAAATACTGCATAGTCAACATCATTGGTCATTCCTCTTATGAACGAGTGTAAATGATCTTTTGATTTGAAATATTTATTTATTCTATGCATGGAGTTATGTACTTTGACGTCGTTAAAAGTAATCTTTAATCAGATTATGATTAATAAGTTTGTTAGGTGTATAGTAAAATATAGAGAGATAGTATTGAGTCAATAGAAGATTCATCGTTCTCTTGAATTAGGAGTTAACATCCTGGCCGTTTGGTAGAAATATTAGTGACTCGAAATCTATAGCCATGGGAGGAATGATTTATCATTCAAGAGAAGTCTATTATATCTTAAAAATCAAATAAAATAATTAATTTGGTAATAATGCATAATAATATATCAAATTAATTGGATGTAAGCTTAAATGAATTACACAGTAATCAGTTCATGATGACTTATAGTTTAAGACTAATATTAATTTTATCACGTTGGGTGACTAAAATATATTGCTAGACAATTACCTTACTCTGTGTATGAATTTACACAACTTTCATATATAAAATCTAGAGGGTGACACACATAGCACGTAGACATAAACATTATCTATAATTGATTATTTTAGTGGATACTAAAATTAATCAATTTTACTATTTCTGAATTATAATTAATTAGATTTTTAATTAATTCTAAAATATCAGAAGCTAGTCAAGATCAAGATCAAATATGAATTTATTTGATTCATAGAAGATAGAATTTGAATAGCCATAATCATGATAATTAATGGAGAATTCGAAAAGTCATAATCATGATAATTAACGGAGAATTCGAATAACTATAATTATGATGATTAATAGAGAATTCGAGCAACCACAATCATGTTGATTAATGGAGAATTTTAAAATCAGTCACCATCATGATGATTAATGGAGAATTTGAAGAGTTATATCTCTTTATATTCCTTGGAAGCTATAGTAGTCATCCTTGGTTAAATTCTTAACGAACTCTTTTCTCTCCACTTCTCTCTTGAAGAGCTCTTTTTCACCTCTCTCCTTCTTCCATCAAAAGAGATCTATAGTGTTTCCAAAATGTTTTGTTTATCCAAGAGACTAGCGCCTAATAGATCATATCAAGTTTATGATCTAGTGCTCATGGATACCGCTAGAGGAGTCACACATGAGACTCTTTTTTGATTGTGATACCATTTATGTATATTGGGGACTTAAGATATGCTTTTATGTTATTTTAATCTAAAACTATATGTACCATGAAAAGATTCACGATTTAAGAGAAAAAATTGATTTTAGTATATGTATTTCGTTGCGCTCCAATTCCAACAAAATGAAAGATGAGACATGACATTCAATGAATGTAGAAATTTGTTACTACCTTGGTCTTCCTGCTGTAAGTAGGACAACAAAGAGGAAAACCGAGAAAAAAAAATGCTTGATTAAAAGAGAGTATAGATTAGAGATAGACATTATAAGAATTGAAACATTGGCTAACTTTATATATTTGGATTAACTGTATTTATAGGGCTGTCATGAATTCAGAAATCTTATTGGTGTTAGTGGTCCATTAAGTGTGACTAAGTGGCTAATTGAATCCATGTATATAACCTATTAATCTTGCAATCAGACTTGTTGAGACTATTTGAATTGATAATTTTAAGATGCCAAATATAGAAAGAAGAGATTTTTTGGGATGATTGAGATGTCTGGTCGAGATGCCTTGGTCGAGATGTCTTGGTCGAGATGCCAAAGCCCAGATGTCTTGGCTGAGATGCCAAGATTGAGATGTCTTGGCCGAGATGCCGAGGCCAAAATACCTTAGCTGAGATGTAGAGTGAAAGAGATTTCTGTTGGATCCCCAAAGTTGTTTTGGTGTGATCAACAAGTTAAGTTAGGTCCTATTGGTTTCTAACCTTGTGTCTAAGTGTGCAGGAGCTTAGGAACACAGGTAGTCGAGCGGAAGACGCAGCTAGCGAGAAGAACGGCACGCAGTGCGTCCGAGGGACGAGGCGCTGCGGAAGAGTATACCGACGGACGAGAAGGAAGCGCACGGTGGTTCCGAGGGACGAAAGCCGGAGCGGAAGATTGCTCGGGGAGCAAGAGACGCAGCTAGTGAGAAGGTCGACGACCGAGGGACGAAGACTGCGAATGAGTATGCTGGCGGACGAGAAGGAAACATGCGGTAATTCCGAGGGACGAGAAGCCGGAGGGAAGCACGCTCGAGAAGACCGGAAGTTGGGTTCGGGTGAGCCCTTTTCCGGAAGGCAGAGATCACCCAAACGAGCGGATCCGGAGCGGAAGAACCGGACCGAGGCGGGACTGAACCAGAGAAGCGGTCCTAGATAAAAAAGTCAATTGTGTTGACTTTCGGGGTCCGGGGCGCCCGGAACTGACCGGGGCGCCCGAAACCCTTCCGGGCGCCCGGAACAGTAATTTTGACCAGATCGAGAATTATCTCGATCTGAACGTTGGGGGATAAATTTTATCCCCCCAGGGCGCCCGGAACCCTTCCAGGCGCCCCGACCAAGGCTATAAATATAGCCTTGGTCCAGAAGCTTTCAATCAACTCAGTAATTTACATTCCAAACACTTGTGCGCTTTTGTTCTAGTTTAGCTTCTGTCTTTTGTGCTTTCACTGTTGTAAGAGGCTTCTTCGCCTGAAGGAGATTGATAGTTCGATCAACTTTCTTGGATTAACAACCACCCCGGTTGTAACCAAGTCAAATCCGGTGCCTCTTCTTTTTCTTGCTTTTTATTGTTTAAGTTAATTTTTATGCAAGTGTTAGTTTAAGAGTTCGAGAAGGGTATTTGCGTTTTGATTTTTTAGGGCTATTCAACCCCCCTTCTAGCCGGCCCATCGGTCCAACAAGTGGTATCAGAGCCGAGATACTTCAGGAGGACTAACCGCCGAACGAAGCAACGAGATGGCCGGATCTAACATCCACCCGCCAAAATTCGAGGGGGACTTTGCAAGCTGGAAGAAGCACATGGAGGTATTTTTTGGTACCGATTTTGATTTAATACTAACAATGGAACTCGGTTTTGAAGCTCCCGAGGGAAAAACAAAATGTCAATGGACAAAGAAAGAGCAGGCCGAGTACGTGGCAAACAAGAAAGCAGAATTCCATCTGCTAAGCGTACTTCCGCCACAAGAAGTCAACCGTGTCAGCACCTACAACTCGGCAAAGGAGCTTTGGGAGAAGTTCCTTGAACTACACGAAGGAACATCCGAAGCCAAGCTTGCGAGACGGGACTTACTCCGGAACCAGCTCACCAACCTCCGTCTTGAAGAAGGTGAGACAGTCGCACATCTGCACTCCAGAATAAAAGAAATCATCACCGGACTCACGAATCTCGGAGAAAAGGTAAGTAACCGAGATTCGCTCAGGTACGCTTTAAATTCCTTCCCTAGAAATTCAAAATGGGCATCATTAGTAGATGCCTTTTACATTTCGAAGGACTTAGAAAAAATTTCATTAGAAGAATTATTTTCAACATTTGAAGTGCATGAGTCAAGATGTGCAGGATTGAGGGAGCCAAAGAACAACGTTGCCCACAAAGCTTCGAGAGACGAACCTAAATCGGAATCTTCTCTCGACGACGAGGAAATGGTAATGATGGTAAGACGATTTAAAAAGTTATACAATTCTAGAAAAACTAACCATCCACAGGGTAGAAAGAAAAGAACGATCCGCTGCTACCATTGCGACGAAGAAGGGCATGTCAAGGACAACTGCCCCAAGCTGAAGAACAAAGACAAGGAAAAGGGTAAGAAGTCAATCCAAAAACGAAAGGCCCTGAAGGCGACGTGGGACGATACGTCGTCCGAATCGGAAGTCGAAGCATTCTCCGGACTCGCACTGATGGCGAGTCATCAAGACGACGACTGCGATTCAAGCTCTTTCGAAATAAGCATCGAGAGCATCGATGAAGGGGGAGACACGTCGGAAGAAAGCAGCAGCTCAGGGGAAGAAACAAACAAGATCGACAAGGTAAGTCAGGTACGATCTCTTCCTCCCGATAAAATGTTTAAATTCGTTAAACTTTTAACAAAAGATTGCTGCAAATTAGAAAGTGAAAATAAAAATTTAAAAGTAATTCTAGCTAAGTCATGTCCCTTAGAAGAATTAGATAAATCAAAACTAGAAAATGAAAAATTAAAGTTAGAAATTCAAAATTTGAAAATTCAAGTAGAAGACTTAAAAATCCATACATGTCCATCTAAAACCAATTTTAGAAGATCTAATAATTTAAATTGGTTCTTTAAATATCATCCTGGACAAATTAGGAACATTTCAAAAAAATATGTCCCTAAGAAACATTTGGTTAACCCAGTAGGCTGGAACCTTTATTGGGTTCCTAAATCTTGCTTAGCCTAAATCCTAAATCGAAATTAGCGCTTTCAGCGAGAAAATTAAACAGTGAATTTCTTTATGAGGCTTTGTCTAAGGAAGTGGTTGTTGCTCCAATAACCAAGAAGGCCTAGTGCCTCGCCACGACCTGGAAGCCAAAATATCGAAATAAATGTTTAATTAACTTTCTGATAAAAAATATTAAGGTTGAATTTAAATAATGCTTTAAAAAGTTATTCAAACATTTTTAAAATAAAAAAAAAACTTAGAAATTTTTTTTCAAAATTTTTCTTACTTAAGAATTTTTTTAACAACTTAGAAAAATTCTCAAAATCACTTTTCCCAAGTTAAAAATCTTTTTCGTGAAACTAAAAATTTCTGCTTCAGTTACTTAGAAAATTCTCATTTTTTTCAAAGACTTAAATTTTTTTTATTATTTTCTAAGTCTTTAAACCCTTAGATTTTTTAAACCCCATTTTTTGTGTGATCAAAGGGGGAGAAGGATTAGTATAAGTCTAGGGGGAGGTAGATTCAAAATAATTTAATTTAACTTATTCTATTTTTTGTACTCAATTGCAAATTTAGTTAAAGTTATGTTATGTCTGTTTTGACCCTAGCTTAACTTGGGTTGATCACACCAAAAAGGGGGAGATTGTTGGATCCCCAAGATTGTTTTGGTGTGATCAACAAGTTAAGTTAGGTCCTGTTAGTTTCTAACCTTGTGTCTAAGTGTGCAGGAGCTTAGGAACACAGGTAGTCGAGCGGAAGACGCAGCTAGCGAGAAGGACGGCACGCGGTGCGTCCGAGGGACGAGGCGCTGCGGAAGAGTACACCGGCGGACGAGAAGGAAGCGCGCGGTGGTTCCGAGGGACGAAAGCCGGAGCGGAAGATTGCTCGGGGAGCAAGAGACGCAGCTAGCGAGAAGGTCGACGACCGAGGGACGAAGACTGCGGATGAGTACGCTGGCGGACGAGAAGGAAACACGCGGTAATTCCGAGGGACGAGAAGCCGGAGGGAAGCACGCTCGAGAAGACCGGAAGTTGGGTTCGGGTGAGCCCTTTTCCGGAAGGCAGAGATCACCCAAACGAGCGGATCCGGAGCGGAAGAACCGGACCGAGGCGGGACTGAACCAGAGAAGCGGTCCCGGATAAAAAAGTCAACTGTGTTGACTTTCGGGGTCCGGGGCGCCCGGAACACATCCGGGCGCCCGGAACAGTAATTTTGACCAGATCGAGAATTATCTCGATCTGAACATTGGGGGATAAATTTTATCCCCCCAGGGCGCCCGGAACCCTTCCAGGCGCCCCGACCAAGGCTATAAATATAGCCTTGGTCCAGAAGCTTTCAATCAACTCAGTAATTTACATTCCAAACACTTGTGCGCTTTTGTTCTAGTTTAGCTTCTGTCTTTTGTGCTTTCACTGCTGTAAGAGACTTCTCCGCCTGAAGGAGATTGATAGTTTGATTAACTTTCTTGGATTAACAACCACCCCGGTTGTAACCAAGTCAAATCCGGTGCCTCTTCTTTTTCTTGCTTTTTATTGTTTAAGTTAATTTTTATGCAAGTGTTAGTTTAAGAGTTCGAGAAGGGTATTTGCGTTTTGATTTTTCAGGGCTATTCAACCCCCCCTTCTAGCCGGCCCATCGGTCCAACAATTTCGAGGCCTGCAATGAGTGTAATTTCCTTAAACAAATTTGTCTTCCTCCGTTAGTGATTTGAGGTTATGATGGACGACTATTATTTAGGATACAACGGAAAGACCATGTCGACAACAAAGTATTGGTTGTTCGTGACAAACTAGAGTTATTGAGTGAGTGCACGATGGAGAATTTTTGCTATTGCATCCATCTGCTTTCAAGCTCATGACCTTCTCTTATAGGAGATTCATGCCTTTGTTGCATTGAATGATTGAGTAATGACCATTCATTGCCTTCAACCACTTCGCCATCAATAGTGACTATTTCAAATCGGTGGTAAAATAATGGTTGTTCTACTTCAACAAAATTTACCTCAACCAGTCTGGCATTTACACGAGTCAATTTGGTTTAGTACAAATTCATACCCTATATTTGTACCCTGCGCACTATTATGTGAGAGAGAGCTTCTCTTCATACATTTATTAATAATTTTAATACTTGTGAAATAATATAGACTAACTAATATACCTTAAAACTCTTAATGTAAAACTAAAAAAATCTCATTTTCATCTTTTATATATATACCTACACACCCTTATGTGAGCGACCAAGGATGACATCCTACATGGCCACTTGATGCGGCTAAAATTCAAAATTTTTAATCCCCCTCTTCCTTTGTGCGAGCTTATTTTGCTCTTTAGCTTCCTTTGCTCGCCTCTCTTCCCTAAAACCAAAGTCCTAAATCCACTTTGCCTCTCATCCGCTCCTCTCTTCATTTGGTTCTTGTTGGGGATCAGTGGCTGTTGGACCCCGTGGTTGTTTTGATGTGATCAACCAAGTTTAGGTTAGGTCATGTTTGTCTGATCCCTGTGTCTAAGTGTGCAGGAGCTTATGAGTGCAGGAAGTCGAGCGGAAGACGCAGCTAGCGAGAAGGACGACACGGGAAGGGAGCCGACGGGCTCGGTGTATCCGAAGGACGAGAGAGCTGCGGAAGAGTACACTGGTGGGTGAGAAGAACGTTCACGACGTTTGAGGGACATAAAGCCGGGACGGAAGACTGCTCGAGGAGAAGGCCGGGAATTGGGTTCGGGTGAGCCCTATTCCGGTTGGCCGAAATCACCCAAGCAAACCGAACAAGAGCAAGTCAACTGGGAGTTGACTTGACAAGTGTTCGGTCGACCGAACGCCATGATCGGTCGACCGAACCCCTATCTTCAGAAGCCAGCCGTTGCAACCACGTTAGCAACCAGCTGTTGGCTGATCGGTCGACCGAACCCTCTGATTGGTCGATCGAACCGGAGATGAACCCAAGACTCAGTCAAGCATTCTGATCAGGCCTGCTCATGGAAGGACTGTTGGCTGATCGGCTGACCGAACAATGGGATCGGTCGACCGAATGCTGGCTCGATCCATATGTTGGAGTGTATACTTAAAAGTTTAGCTTTTGTACACATTTATTTTGAAATAAAGAATCACATTGGTCAAATATTTACATTTATTTGTTAAATGTAATTGTTCAATTAATTTATATAGTAGATAACATGGAGTGTGGAGTCACACTTAGAAGATCATGTTGTCGGTTCTCTATAAATTATAAACAGTTGCTCACGACTAAGATGGAAAGGAACAAACCATCAGAATAGACGTAGTGTAATTAAGTATTAGTTTATCTTGACTAATAAATTACACTGATACACTTTAAGTGTATTGAGTAGGATCATTTAGGTAAGTTCTTTTTGTACTGACTTAGTAAAAGAACTAGACCATAGTTATTATGGAAGTGTGTGCTCTTAATCCTAATATAATAACAAGCATGTATATTTAATATTTATTTCTTTGACTTATCAAAGGGTGAGGTTTAGCTCGATAAATCAATATGCCCGATAAGTTGGGAAATGATATTACTTATAGTATGTGTTGTTGATTATAGAAGGAATCTGTGTCCTAGTTATCTAGGTTGAGAATGTCCCCAAGAGGAGCTTATAAGGATTGCCATGTTAACCCCTGTAGGTGGACCTAGTCCAACATGACAATAAAGTTGAGTGGTACTACTCTTGGAGCTAGATATTAATTAAATGAGTTGTCAGTAACTCACTTAATTAGTAGACATTCGTAATCTTAAACACGGGAAGACTAACACACTCATGATAAGAAGGAGCCCATAATGTAATTTGGGATTGGTGCGGTAGTGCGGTAATAACTCTTTAGTGGAATGAGTTATTATCGATGAACTTGAGTTGTGTGTTCGGGGCGAGCACGGGATGCTCAAGCTCATCGGAAGGCCAAAACCAATTTCTCTTCTAGGTCCCTGTTGTAGCCTCAATAAAGCCTCAAGTCCATCCAAAGAAATGCCTATCTTGGTGTCCAAGAAGAGGCCGGTTCATTGCTTGGTGACCAAGCAATGGCCGGCCACATATTCTCTAGAAATGGCCGGCCCTTGCCTTGGGCAAGGGGGCCAGCTGCAATATTTAAATTAGGAAGGTTGTTTTTGAATTTTTAAATTTCCTCAGATATTTACAATTTGTAAAAAGAGAGATTTTAAAAATTTATAAAATTTTCCTAATTTAAATTAGGCCACAAGGTTTTAAAAGAGAGTTGTAAAATTTATAAAACTTTCTTTTAAAAAGAAATATTATTAGAGATGTTTTAAATTTTAAAATTTGGTTTTAAATTTTAAAACTTTCCTTTTAATATCCACATTTAAAAAAAAGAGAGAGTTTGTAAAATTTTATTAGAAGTTTTCTTCTTTTAAAATTTTATAAACATTTTTTCTTTCTTTTCCTTTTAATAAGTGGCTGGCCACCTTGCTTGGTGCCCAAGCAAGGGGCCGGTCAAATAATTAAACATCAAAAAATAGTTGTTTAATTAATAAATCAATATAGGATTGATTAATTAAAAGGAAAGAAAAAGAAAAAAAAAGGAAATAGGAATGAGTCTAATTTTTTATAAAACTTTTTCCATAATTTTTCGTTGGGAGACTAATATAAAAAGGGGGGAAGGGGAGACCTTGAAAAACATAACAATTGATATTGTGTTGTTGGAGATCATCAAGTGGCCGACCCCTCTCCCTCTCTTCCCTTTGCTCTCTTTTGCTCCTTTGTGGTGGTGGTGGCCGAATTCTAGAGAAGGAGGAGAAGCTTTCCGGGTGGTGTTCGTCTTGGAGGATCGTCGCCCACACGACATCCAAGAGGAGGCGAGGGATACGACAGAAGATCTCGAGGTTTTTAGCATACAAGGAAGAGGTATAACTAGTATTTAATTTTCGCATCATACTAGTTAATTTTTCTTTGTATAAATACCAAATACAAGAGACATTCGATTCTTGTTTTTCGAATTTAATTTCGATGTTGTGTTCTTTTTCTTTTTTCCTTGTGATTTGATTGTTCCTTTTGGTTAACCTAGAGTTATATAAGGAAATTAAATATTAACTTTCCTTAAAAGGCTTTGTCTAGTCGGTGGTGGTTGCTCCCATATCCAAGAAGGCCAAGTGCCTCGCCATGTAGTACTGGAAGCCAATTTTGGAAACTAATATTTAATTGAATTTAAAACCTAGGTGATTTGGATCAAACGTGTTAAGTTCCGCAGGAGATCCAAATCTAAACCTAAAAGAACATATAAGTTAAACTTGGAATCAAACGTGTTAAGTTCCGCAGGAGATACAAGTTTAACTTAAAAGAACACATGGTAGCTAGGAAAGGTTCAGATCACGTACAAAATTTTTGTACAGTGGAGCCATTGGGTTTTCCGAGTAGCAACCAACAAGTGGTATCAGAGCGAGGTTTTGCCTCTGTGTATTTGGTATTAGTTTAATTATGCACATGTCATACATAATTTAGGCTGGTTAATAGTAGGATGTGCTAACTTTGTGGATGCAGGATCCAACTATTATGACTTATAGTTATTATGTGTGTGATTGGACCCTTGGACATGTCAAGGGCATTTATTATGTGTGCATGATTGTATTATAAAATACAGCAGGAGCTGTATTTAGTTTTATTAGGATTTTATTTTTTGATCTAGTTACATGTACATTCTGTTTATGGAATATAGGATCAATGGATGTAAATTTTTATTTTATGCTCGATCTAGTTCACATGTACATTCCTTCGAGGAATATAGGATCAAAAAATGTAAAATTCTATTTATGTCGCGGATCGAATCTTGTAAGGCGTGGAACCTTTTTGAGGCCCAGAGACGCAGCGGAACAAGGGGCAAGATGGATGCGACAACTAGACCCGGTGGCAGTGGCCAAAGATGGCAGCAGCTAGGGTTGGCGACACACGGAGGACAACAATAGATAAAAGCCATAATAGTTGAAAATTAGTTTTTCTATTTATTGCTTTTTATGTTGTGACTGTGTGTGCTTGTTAGTATGCATGTTTAGTAGGCTAGCATAGTCAAAATTCCTCACTTTAAATAACTAAGTGGGAGAGGGATTTATTTTTAAATAAATTCCACGGTCTCCATTACTGGCTTATAAGTGATGCAACAAGCTTGCGCGTTGGCTCTGAGTGCCTTCCTCCATATCGGATGAGCTTGTTTGCGGATCACTAGATTAAACTTCCATTCTTAGGATGACTATAGGAAGTTAATTAAGAGCATGTGATCTTACCCATCGGAAGGGGCACAATCTTATTAATGGACTTAGTGTCAAGTAATGGTACACACTTAGGCACGTCTAATAGTATCCTCCCCATCGGAGTCACTGCTATTATTCGTGTGACCAAAGTAAACCAACTATTAATTTTATTTGTCAAAATGTTAAGTTGACAAGATAATAAAATTAATGGGTAAAACCCTCCTTTTATAAATGTTGAATTTGTATACGTCCACACTATCGTTGCATACAAAATTCACGGTGTTTTGAGGTGTTGGTTAATTTAAAATAGTATTGTTTGAGGAATCAATATTATTCTAAATTTAGAGTTCTGACCAAAAGTTATTTGTGATTCTTAGGATGACTTTTAACCCACTGACCATCATACTAAAAGAGAATAGACTTACTGGTCCTAACTACATAGATTGAAAAAGGAACCTGGATATTGTTCTTACTGCTGAGGGTTATAAGTTTGTACTGTCAGAGGAATGCCGAGAAACACCTAGCAATGATTCTACCCCAGAGGAGATTCAGTATCATAGTAAATGGTAAAAGCTGATGAGATGGCGCGGTGTTACATCTTGGCTTCGATGTCAAATGTATTGCAACATCAGCATCAGGACTTACTAACAGCCTATGATATAATGAACAATCTCAAGGAACTCTTCGGACATCAGAATCGGGCTGCTAGGCAAGAGGCAATGAGAAAACTGATGACAACCACCATGACTGAGGGGACTCCCATGAGGGATCATATTCTCAAGATGATGACTTACTTAAACGAAATACAAGTTCTTGGAGGGGAAATTGATGGGGAAACCCAGGTCGATATCATCCTCCAAACGCTGCCCAGAAGTTTTGAGCATTTTCGCCTGAACTATAATATGAATAAAAGGATGTATTCATTGGCGGAACTTCTGACAGAACTTCAGGCAGCCGAAGGGTTGTTTCGTCAACATTCTCAAATTTACTATACTGAAAATGGTTCTACTTCTAAGCCGCAAGGCAAGAAGAAGAAGAAACAAAATGGCTCAGCAAAGAAGGTGAATAAACCTCAAGGTGCAGGACAAAAAGCTGGAATAAAGAAGCCGAAGGGCAAGTACTTTATTTGCAAGCAGACTGGACATTGGAAGGCGGACTGTCCTCGTAGGAAATAGAACAATAAAGGTATATCTCATACTCTAGTTGTTGAAACATGTTTAGCGGTGTTATCTACCAGCACCTGGTGTGTAGATACGGGAGCCACTGATCATGTCTGCAATTCCTTGCAGGGGTTCCAGGAAACCCGACGACTATCTGAAGGAGAGATTACCGTCTACATGGGTAATGCTACTAAGGTGGCGGCTGTTGCAGTGGGAGATGTCTACTTATCTTTTAATAGGAATAGAAATTTGGTTTTAAGAAATTGTCTTTATGTACCCAGTTTTAGAAAGAATTTAATTTCAGTTTCTAAACTATTTTTGGATGGATATTCAGTTTCCTTTAGTAACGATGTAGTTATTAAGAGAAATAAAGTGATTATATGTTCTGGTGCATTAGTTGGTAATTTGTATACTTTAAATCCAATTTCTCCCACAAAGCATAATATGGAAATTAATAACACATCTTCTAACTCAAATAAGAGAAAAGAACCTTCGGAAATGAACCAAACATATCTTTGGCATCTAAGGCTTGGTTATATTAACTTAAGTACGATTCAGAGGCTTATAGCCGATGGACTCTTGGGTTCATTAGAGTTGAAAATTTTCCAACTTGTGAATCTTCCTTGGAAGGTAAAATGACCAAGAGGCCTTTTAAGGCCAAGGGGTATAGAGCCAAAGAAGTGTTAGAATTGGTTCATTCTGATTTGTGTGGTCCTATGTCTGTCCAGGCAAGAGGTGGTTTTCAATATTTTGTCTCTTTTATAGACGATTATTCAAGATATGGATACATTTACCTAATGCGCCGCAAGTCTGAGTGCTTTGATAAGTTCAAAGAGTACAAGGCTGATGTGGAGAAACGTCTAGGTAAAAGTATCAAGACACTACGGTCTGATCGTGGTGGCGAATTGTAACAACATAATTTTCCCTATTTGGAGTTCTAAATGTCCTCAAAAATATCTGGAAATGCTTTTAAAATGTTCTAGAGATTTTTAGAAATTTTTGGAGTATTTTTATGCAATTTTTGGAGGTCGTTTGGTATTTTTACAAAACGAAAGAAGTTTAGCTCAAAAATTGTCCAAGCTAAGGTTCGAACCCACAACCTCAACCCGAGCTGAACCTCAGCCGAACCCAGCCAACCAACTGGTCTGCGGTTGTTTTGTAATTAAGAAGGGAAGCGAATTTATTTAAGCTATAGTTGGAACATTTAAAATCGATTGCAAAAAATTGCGCGGCTGAGGGATCGAAGCCGAGGCCTCCGACCCGAGCAAAACCCGACTGACCAGTTGTGCCAGCGGGAGATGCTAACCTAAGAAGGAGAGAAAAATATATAAGCTATAGTAATTAATAAAAAACCCTAGTTATAAGAAGAGGACTTAAGTTTCTCCCGTGACCTAAAACTCTCGATTCCTCTCCTCTTCACACACGACGCCGCGCGATCCTTCTCCTCTCGCGGTAGAAACGAAGAAGCAGGCTTAGGGCTTCGTCTCCGGTGCCCGTGAAAGGTTCTTTCCGGCCAGTCTTCACCTATACGTGACCACCTCGACGAGGAGAGCTCGGAAACACAAAGAAGCCGTCGAGATACGAAGTTCTCCGAACCTTAGAAGCCTTTTTCCTTTCGGTTTGAATTCAAGAACGCGCTGTAAGTACTACTCACCTGTGGTAGGAGTTGCTCCGAGCTTCGATTTGTTTTCCTTGCTTGCGGATTTTGCTGTGCCGAGTGGATTTATAAGCTAGGGCTTTTATTTCTATGCTCTGTTTATCTAGCCGAATTGCTAAGGTTGGTTTGAGTTGTACAGAGTGCTTGCTAGGACATGTTGATTTCGGTATAAATTGTAGGTTGTTTATTTCTGTTCGGATTTTCTTCCTATGGTTTCCGGATCATGCTTTACAGAATAGGGTAGCTAGGGATTCAGCCTTCTTGTTTCTGTTTCGGATTAAGCTGTGTAGAAAAGAGAAGTTGCCTGCTTAAGTTCTGTTATAGCATGCTTAAGGGATTTATTTGCTAGCTGGTTGTGTTCTGTTATAGCATGCATGTCCTGAATTTAGTCCTGTACATGTGCAGATTGATATTTCGTTTATATCATTGAAACAAGCGTTATAAGGGTTTTAATTTCAGCAAGTATTAGTTTTGTTTGTGCTAATTTGCTGGTTATGAATAAGCATGTTCTTAGCAAATGCAGAATTTAGTTTGAGTACCTTTCATTACCGTTTAGTATTTTCTGATGAAGCATGATTAAAGAGATTAGTTAGCTTCTATGTAATCCTGTTATAGCATGATTAAAGGATTTAGCTGGTTGCTATGTATTTCTGTTGTAACAGATTTAGAGCTTATAGAAATATGTTTGGAACCATAGAAGCTTGGGACCTTGTTAGAGGATTTAAATGGATTCTTGTTAAGAATTTGTTAAGAGTTTATTAGGAGTCTTTCTTTTAATTGCTAGAGAAATTAGAGATTTCACATGCTATTTGTATTGCTAGATTTGAGTTAGTTGCCTTTTCTTTAAGCATGTGCAGAATTTCCCTTTTCTGTCAGTAGAAGCAACCTTTTCTTACACTTTGCATAGTTGGAAATAATTCAACATCGGTAGATTTAGTGATGCATGCTTTATATCACATGTAGATGCTTGATAGCAGTAGTAACCTTCTTATGTTTCGGTTTCCATGAAAGGTGCTTATTTCCAATTATGTTAATAATTGTATTTGGTTTACTTTCACAGCTTGAACTCCACAGCATGCTTAGTTTTGCTTTCACAACATGTTTAAGTTGTTTTTATTCTTTGCAGCATAGCCTAAGGAGCATGGTTGTGCTAGGAAACCTTAGAATTGGTAGGTAGAAAGGATGGTAAAGTGCTTCATTTAATCTGTTTAGGGGTTTATGAGAAGTTCTAAGCAAAGCAAGTCCAAGGTCAAGATAGGATCCTAAATTTCAGTATTTGAAGAGTAAGAACAACCCATTATTTAGTTAAAATGAGTTTAACATTTTCGTTGCTACTTAGAAAGGCAAGAACAACCTTCATTAAAGTATGTAGTGTTAGTTTCTTGAATTTCTTGAACATGAACAGCTATTAAGCTTATCTTGTAGTTTGATTTGCTTGCTTTACTTTTATAGAATGCTCAGTTAGTTGCAATTCTCTACTTGTTAGATACACTTGCAGTATTCGAATAGCCTGAGCAGTATTGAATTATAATTCAGTTTCTAGTTTCCTGTTTGATACATATGCATATATATATGTGCTAGTTGGCCTTTAATAGCTCTTTAATCTGAAGCATATAGTTAGCTATTTTTGCTATTTTAATAAGATGAATATCCATGTATTTTAGTGGAATAATTATGTGCCCTATTAAACCTTTTGAGGATTATGGGTAACTACAAGTAAGAAAAAGACCAAGGTCTAATTAGAAAAGATAATAAGAAATTTAAAGTGAGAGGCTAGTACCCGACTTCCAAGGTTGTCGTTAAACAAATCCAGGTGACCAATTCCAAGGTCTTGGCCCTGGTAAGACCAAGGTCTTTATCCTCATAGGACTGGAGGCTCGCTACCTCAGTCACTATTAGAGAGCGCGCATAAGATGGTACTAAGCCTGGGCCCAAGAAAGAAAGAAAGAAAAGAAGAAAGAAAAAGAAAAAGAAGAAGAAGGAAAAGTAAAAGTAAAAGAAATTAAAAGATTAATTTCAAGTATAAAACTATAAGTAAATGAAACAAGTACCACATATGTTTAGAATCAACATAAGTTTAGTTCCTTTAATTCTAAGCATACAGCATGAGTTTCATTACTTTCTTATCAGTTTAGTGAGCATGTTTAGTTTTATTTCTAGTATTCAGTTTTATTCTGGTTTATCATGAGCATGCAGTTTATTTGAGTACTTTGCTATTAGATGAGTACATGTAGCTTTTCTTTTAGCATTTCAGTTTCAGTATCGTTTGCATTTTTATGCACTTCGAGTTTTTGTGAGATAGTTTAGTACTTACTAAGCGTTTCGCTTATAAATTTCTTTTTTCCTCCTACTGCAGATAAATGAAAAGTTAAAGTATGAAAGGAAGGCGACAAGGTGGTGGTGATGAAGGTGTGTGATGACTGGACTATGGAGAGATCCAGAGTTTGCTAGCAAATTTTCAGGACCTGCCTGTTTAGAGTTTCAGTTTATGTTTTTAGTTTTCTTCTTAAATGCTATTATGAAGTTGAGATTGTAATGGAGTTTAATTCATATTTGTAGCTTGATATGCCCTACTGTTGGAGTTATGTTTGGTTACTATTGCTAGAATAGCTTTCTTTTAGTTATAGTGTGTATTATTACTGCGTGGTTGTGAAAATATATGTTTCAGCCGCCTGTGGCTGAGTATAGATTGTTTGTATTGTTGATTTGGTCACCGGTACAGGGGAGACTCTGCCGAAATTTTTCGGTAGGAATTCCTCTAGGGCCGTGATAAATCTAAGTGTTGCTAATAATAGCATAAGTGACATTAGTAAGTAGAGTAGTAGTTAGGTAACGGTCGCCCTTAGAGAGTAGTAGTAAGAAGGGTGGTCGTTACACGAATACCTCTTAGGAGAGTTTAGGAATTACTTATCAGAGGACGGGATTCAATCCCAATTGTCTGCACCTGGTACACCCTAACAGAATGGTGTGGCAGAACGAAGGAATAGGACTCTTATGGAAATGGTTAGATCGATGATGAGTTATTCAAAATTACCAAATTCGTTTTGGGGATACGCTCTGGAAACGGCAGTGTACATTCTGAACTTAGTACCTTCTAAATCAGTTTCTTCTACTCCCACAGAATTGTGGAATGGGCGAAAGCCCAGTCTAAGACATTTTCAGATTTGGGGTAGTCTAGCACATGTGCTGAAACCAGATGCTGATAAGTTAGAATCTCGTACAGAAGTTCGCGAGTTTATGGGGTATCCCAGAGGAACGAAAGGTGGTTTATTTTATAGTCCTAAAGACCAGAAGGTCATTGTTAGCACCAATGCCCAGTTTTTAGAAGAAGACTATATAATGGATCACAAGCCAAGTAGTACAATTGTTCTAGAAGAACTTAGAGAGGACACGTCTACTTCAGTACCAACAGTACAAGATGAAGTACCACAAGAGACTGCAACACGTGTCACACATGATACACAACCACAGACAGTGCCTCATCGTAGTGGGAGGGTTGTAAGGCAGCCTGATAGATTCATGTTTTTGGGAGAGTCTTCAGACTTCATCCCGAGTAAACATGAACCTGATCCCCGAACATATGACGAAGCACTCCAAGATATAGATGCAGCATCTTGGCAAAAGACAATGAATTCTGAAATAGAGTCTATGCACTCTAATAAGGTCTGGGAGCTTGTAGAACCACCCGATGGTGTAAAAGCCGTTGGATGCAAGTGGATCTACAAAAGGAAAAGAGGGACAGACGGGAAGGTAGGAACCTTCAAAGCTAGGCTTGTTGCGAAAGGGTACACTCAGAAAGAGGGAATCGATTATGAGGAGACCTTTTTACCGGTAGCCATGCTTAAGTCTATCCGGATACTCTTATCCATTGCTGCTCATATGGATTATGAGATTTGGCAAATGGATGTCAAGACAGCTTTCCTTAATGGAAGTCTTGAAGAGAACATCCATATGAAGCAACCAGAAGGGTTCATTGAAAAAGGCAAAAAGCATCTAGTGTGCAAGCTCAATCGGTCCATTTATGGACTGAAGCAAGCTTCAAGATCTTGGAACATCCGGTTTAATGAAGTAATCCAGTCATATGAATTTATTCAGTGTCCGGATGAGTCTTGTGTATACAAGAAGTGTAACGGAAACGTGGTGGCATTTCATGTACTATACGTAAATGATATTTTGTTAATTGACAACAATGTCAAGGTATTATCAGACATAAGGGTATGGTTATCCAAAAAATTTAATATGAAGGACTTAGGAGAATGTACACACATCCTTGGGATCAAAATTATGAGAGATCGCAAGAAAAGAATGTTGTGTCTGTCCCAAGCTTCATATATAGATACAATCCTTGCTCGTTTTAGCATGCAGGATTCCAAGAAAGGTTTCTTACCTTTTAGGCATGGAGTAGCTCTATCTAAAGAGATGTCTCTGAAGACATCAAAGGAGATAGAGGACATGAAAGCAGTTCCTTATGCTTCGGCTGTAGGAAGCCTAATGTATGCAATGCTATGTACGAGACCTGATATCTATTTTACTGTGGGCATGGTTAGCAGATATCAGAGTAACCCTGGACTGCGGTAAAGCATATATTAAAGTACCTGAGAAGGACTAGAGATTATATGCTAGTTTACCAAGCAGACGATTTGCTCCCTGTGGGTTACACGGATTCAGATTTCCAATCAGATAGGGACAACAGTAAGTCTACATCAGGCTATGTGTTTACTTTAGGAGGTGGAGCCATTGCATGGAGGAGTGTTAAGCAGAAATGCGTTTCAGACTCAACCATGGAAGCTGAGTATGTAGTAGCCTCTGAGGCGGCTAAAGAAGCAGTATGGCTCAGGAACTTTCTAATGGACTTAGATGTGATTCCTAGTTTGCCCAAAATCATCACAATTTATTGTGATAAGAGCGGTGCAGTTTCAAACTCGAAGGAATCACGAGCCCATAAGGCAAGTAAACATATAAAGCGCAAGTACCACCTGATACGAGACATCGTCAAGCGAGGAGAAGTTGTCGTCGCCAAGATAGTGCCAGCAGATAACCTGGCAGATCCTTTCACTAAGGCCCTTCCAGCGAAAGCTTTTGATTGGCATGTGGAGGGGATGAGAATCAGATGTATGGCAACAGATATGGCAGCTTAGACTTTTAGTATAAGTGGGAGATTGTTGGAGTGTATACTTAAAAGTTTAACTTTTGTACACATTTATTTTGAAATAAAGAATCACATTGGTCAAATGTTTACATTTATTTGTTAAATGTAATTGTTCAATTAATTTATATAGTAGATAACATGGAGTGTGGAGTCACACTTAGAAGATCATGTTGTCGGTTCTCTATAAATTATAAACAGTTGCTCACGACTAAGATGGAAAGGAACAAACCATCAGAATAGACGTAGTGTAATTAAGTATTAGTTTATCTTGACTAATAAATTACACTGATACACTTTAAGTGTATTGAGTAGGATCATTTAGGTAAGTTCTTTTTGTACTGACTTAGTAAAAGAACTAGACCTTAGTTATTATGGAAGTGTGTGCTCTTAATCCTAATATAATAACAAGCATGTATATTTAATATTTATTTCTTTGACTTATCAAAGGGTGAGGTTTAGCTCGATAAATCAATATGCCCGATAAGTTGGGAAATGATATTACTTATAGTATGTGTTGTTGATTATAGAAGGAATCTGTGTCCTAGTTATCTAGGTTGAGAATGTCCCCAAGAGGAGCTCATAAGGATTGCCATGTTAAACCCTGCAGGTGGACCTAGTCCAACATGACAATAAAGTTGAGTGGTACTACTCTTGGAGCTAGATATTAATTAAATGAGTTGTCAGTAATTCACTTAATTAGTGGACATTCGTAATCTTAAACACAGGGAGACTAACACACTCATGATAAGAAAGAACCCATAATGTAATTTGGGATTGGTGCGGTAGTGCGGTAATAACTCTCTAGTAGAATGAGTTATTATCGATGAACTTGAGTTGTGTGTTCGGGGCGAGCACGGGATGCTCAAGCTCATCGGAAGGTCAAAACCAATTTCTCCTCTAGGTCCCTGTTGTAGCCTCAATAAAGCCTCAAGTCCATCCAAAGAAAAGCCTATCTTGGTGTCCAAGAAGAGACCGGTTCATTGCTTGGTGACCAAGCAATGGCCGGCCACATATATCTAGAAATGGCCGGCCCTTGCCTTGGGCAAGGGGGCCGGCCGCAATATTTAAATTAGGAAGGTTGTTTTTGAATTTTTAAATTTCCTCAGATATTTACAATTTGTAAAAAGAGAGATTTTAAAAATTTATAAAATTTTCCTAATTTAAATTAGGCCACAAGGTTTTAAAAGAGAGTTGTAAAATTTATAAAACTTTCTTTTAAAAAGAAATATTATTAGAGATGTTTTAAATTTTAAAACTTGGTTTTAAATTTTAAAACTTTCCTTTTAATATCCACATTAAAAAAAAAGGAGAGAGTTTGTAAAATTTTATTAGAAGTTTTCTTCTTTTAAAATTTTATAAAAATTTTTTCTTTCTTTTCCTTTTAATAAGTGGCCTTGCTTGGTGCCCAAGCAAGGGGCCGGTCAAATAATTAAACATCAACAAATAGTTGTTTAATTAATAAATCAATCTAGGATTGATTTATTAAAAGGAAAGAAAAAGAAAAAAAAAGGAAATAGGAATGAGTCTAATTTTTTATAAAACTCTTTCCATAATTTTCTGTTGGGAAACTAATATAAAAAGGGGGGAAGGGGAGGCCTTGAAAAACATAACAATTGATATTGTGTTGTTGGAGATCATCAAGTGGCCGACCCCTCTCCCTCTCTTCCCTTTGCTCTCTTTGCTCCTTTGTGGAGGTGGTGGCCGAATTCTAGAGAAGGAGGAGAAGCTTTCTGGGTGGTGTTCGTCTTGGAGGATCGTCGCCCACACGACATCCAAGAGGAGGCGAGGGATATGGCAGAAGATCTCGAGGTTTTTAGCATACAAGGAAGAGGTATAACTAGTATTTAATTTCCACATCATACTAGTTAATTTTTCTTTGTATAAATACCAAATACAAGAGGCATTCGATTCTTGTTTTTCGAATTTAATTTCGATGTTATGTTCTTTTTCTTTTTTCCTTGTGATTTGATTGTTCCTTTTGGTTAACCTAGAGTTATATAAGGAAATTAAATATTAACTTTCCTTAAAAGGCTTTGTCTAGTCGGTGGTGGTTGCTCCCATATCCAAGAAGGCCAAGTGCCTTGCCATGCAGTATTGGAAGCCAATTTTGGAAACTAATATTTAATTGAATTTATAACCTAGGTGATTTGGATCAAACGTGTTAAGTTCTGCAGGAGATCCAAATCTAAACCTTAAAGAACATATAAGTTAAACTTGGAATCAAACGTGTTAAGTTCCGCAGGAGATACAAGTTTAACTTAAAAGAACACATGGTAGCTAGGAAAGGTTCAGATCACGTACAAAATTTTTGTACAGTGGATCCATTGGGTTTTTCGAGTAGCAACCAACACCACACAGACTGCATCTGGACGAAAGGCTAGCCAAGTACGCAGGTTCGGTCGACCGAACCTGGGGATCGGTCGACCGATCCCTCTCGAGTCAAAGCCTGATCCCGAAGATCATGTGATCTGATAAGTTCTGGAACCCCTATATAAAGGGGTCTCGAACAACTATTCGAAAACAACTCTGTACTTTCATTTCTTAGCTACTTCTGTGCTTTCCAATTGTGTAAAAGGCTTCTCCACCTTCAGAGAAGGAGACTCTACTAGTGTGCCTATTCAACCTCCTTGGATTAACAACCTTCTTGGTTGTAACCAAGTCAAAACCGCTGAGTCGTCTCTTTTCTTTTTTGTTATTTATTTTATTATTCCTGTTGCTTTATCTTAGAGTTGAATGTTTGAGGAGGGTATACTTTTTGTGTTACAGGCAATTCACCCCCCTCTTGTCGGTCCTGCTGCACCATCAAGTGGTATCAGAGCCCAACAACCTCAGAAGGACTAACCGCCGTCTGAAGCACAAAGATCAGGACAATGGTTGGCGCGAACATTCATCCCTCAAAGTTCGACAGAGATTTCGCTACATGGAAGTGAAAAATGGAGGTATTTTTTAAAACTGAATTTGATATACTCTTAATAATGAAGTATGGATATGCAGCGCCAAAAGATAAAGAATAGTGTAACTGGATGAAGAAGGAGCAGACCGATTGCGTGGCCAACAGAAAGGCCGAATTTCACCAGCCTAGTGTTCTGTCGTCCCAGGAGGTAAGTCGGATCGGAAGCTATGACTCCGCCAAAGACCTCTGGGATAAATTCCTGGAGCTCCACGAGGGCTCCTCAGAAGCGAAGCTAGCAAGGCGCAACGTCCTCCGGACACAACTAACAAATCTTCGAATGAACAACGGCGAGAAGGTTACGCAACTCCAAGAGAGGATCAAGCAGCTGATAACGCAACTAACAAATCTCGGCGAAATGGTAACAAACCGAGATTCCATCCGGTATGTGCTCAACACCTTCCCAAGAACTCCAGAGTGGGCGTCCTTAGTAGATGCATACTACATCTCTAAGGACTTTGAGGTAAGTAGTTTAGAAAACTTATTTTCTACCTTCGAACTTCACGAGTCTCGACTTGTAGAGAAACCAGTAGAGAAGTCAAACCTCAACATTGCCCTACAAGCCGAAAAGGACGATCTCGACTCCGAAGCATCGATCGATGAAAACGAAGCAGCATTATTGGTAAGAAAGCTAAATAAATTTGTTAAAACTAATAAATTTAAATCGCAGTCGAGAAAGTATCAACGCAACAGAAGGACGATCTGATGCTACAACTGCAACGAGGAATGGCACATCAAGGATGACTGCCCCAAACTGAAGAAAAAGAACAAAGAGAAGCCTAAAAAACCAACGTCCTCTACATGCAAGAGCTTAAAGGCTACATGGGAGGATTCTTCATCCTCCGAGTTAGAAGCCGAAGCTTTCTCGGGACTAGCACTGGTGGCCAATCATCTCTTCGAAGATGACTCGGACTCAGAGATGAGCATTGATCAAGGGGGGAGGGGGGGAATCAGAAGAAGAAAGTTACGATAAAGCGGGAGCATCACCAAGTGAGGTAAGTAAGGTACGTGATCTCACTCCTTCTCAGTCTTTTAAGTTTATCAAAGTACTTACTAAAGACTTAGTCAAATCAGAAAAAGAAATTGCCAATTTAAAAACAATGTTAGAAAATTTGAATTTAGAAAATGAGAAATTAAATTTGGAAATTGAAAAATTAAAAAATTAAAAATTGAAAATTCATGTTTAAAAACTAATGCTTTTCAAAAATAAAAAATTAATGTTTATGGAAAATTAAATTGGTATGTAAGAAAACATCAGGGTCAACTTAGAAGAATACCTAAAGGATATGTACCCCCTAAGTTTTTGACCAACCCTGTAGGAAGGAACCTTTACTAGGTTCCAAAATCATTACTAGTTTAAAATTTTCTTTTAGTTAAAAACTTACAATGAGAAAATTAAACAATGAGTTTCTTTATGGAAGCTTTGTCTAAGGAAGTGGTTGTTGCTCCAATAACTAAGAAAGCCTAGTGTATTGCCAAGAATTGGAAGCCGAATTATCGAAATAAAATGTTTAATTAACTTTCTGATAAAAGTATTAAAATTAGAATTAAATAATACTTTGAAAAGTTTTTAAACATTTCCTTAGAAATTCTTCAAAAATATTTTTTTATCTAGAAAAATGTTTCTTGAAAGTTTTACTTAGAAAGATTCTCATTTTTTTTAATTAAGATCTTTTCTAAAATTAGATTTATCTAAGCTAAGTTTTTCTAAAAATAATATTAAATTTTCACTTAGCAAATTTTTTTAAAATGACTTAGAAAATTATTTTTACCCCATTTTTGCTATGATCAAAGGGGGAGAATTAAGTAACAAGTTTAGGGAAAGTTAGGAAAATTAATTTTTTTAAATATTTTTTCTACCTTATGTTGCAAACTTTATTTTTTTGTGCTTAAAATGTTAGTTTAATAATTTTCTTAAAATTACTATTTGCTTGTTTTACCCTAACTTAAACTTGGGTTGATGCACATCAAAAAGGAGGATATTGTTGGGCCCCGTGGTTGTTTTGATGTGATCAACCAAGTTTAGGTTAGGTCCTGTTTGTCTGATCCCTATGTCTAAGTGTGCAGGAGCTTAGAAGCGCAGGAAGTCGAGCGGAAGACGCAGCTAGCCAGAAGGATGGCACGGGAAGGGAGCCGACGTGCTCGGTGTATCCGAAGGACGAGAGAGCTGCAGAAGAGTACACCGGTGGGCGAGAAGAACGTTCACGACGTTCGAGGGACGTAAAGCCGGGACGAAAGACTGCTCGAGGAGAAGGCCGGGAATTGGGTTCGGGTGAGCCCTATTCCCGTTGGCCGAAATCACCCAAGCAAACTGAACCAGAGCAAGTCAACTGGGAGTTGACTTGACAAGTGTTCGGTCGACCGAACGCCATGATCGGTCGACCGAACCCCTATCTTCAGAAGCTAGCCGTTGCAGCCATGTCAGCAACCAGCCGTTGGCTGATCGGTCGACCGAACCCTCTGATCGGTCGACCGAACCAGAGACAAACCCAAGACTCAGTCAAGCATTCTGATCAGGCCAGCTCAGGGATGGACTGTTGGCTGATCGATCGACCGAACAATGGGATCGGTCGACCGAACGCAGGCTCGATCCACACAGACTGCATCTAGACGGAAGGCTAGCTAAGTACGTAGGTTCGGTCGACCGAACCTGGGGATCGGTCGACCGATCCCTCTCGAGTCAAAGCCTGATCCCGAAGATTAGGTGATCTGATAAGTTCTGGAACCCCTATATAAAGGGGTCTCGAACAGCTATTCGAAAACAACTCTGTACTTTCATTTCTTAGCAACTTCTGTGCTTTCCAATTGTGTAAAGGCTTCTCCCCCTTCAGCGAAGGAGACTCTACTAGTGTGCCTATTCAACCGCCTTGGATTAACAACCTTCTTGGTTGTAACCAAGTCAAAACCGCTGAGTCTTCTCTTTTCTTTTCTGTTATTTATTTTCTTATTCATATTGCTTTATCTTAGAGTTGAAAGTCTGAGGAGGGTATACTTTTTATGTTACAGGCAATTCACCCCCCTCTTGCCAGCCCCGCTGCACCATCAGTGGCCAGCTAGAAGGGGGGTTGAATAACTCATAACACCAAATCACTTTCCTATGCATTCATTAGCATAGCAGAATAAAAACAATACAAATACGAATATGAAAGTTAAACTACAAAGACAAGAAAGAAAACAAGTAAATCACTACACATCGATTTACGTGATTCAAAGGTAAAGATCCTACTCTATGACTATCCGTAAGGTGGATGATCCTGATCCGTCGATGGATGACTCCCTAGAAAACCTTTGGCTAGCTCGCGTAGCTCCTTGTGGGTGGAGAAATCTTATGACAACTCTCACAAGAACACTTGAGATGCTAGGCACTTGGAAGACTACTAATAGGGGTTAACCACCTCTATTTCACCAACTTTAACCAAGCTCCAAAGCCTTGGTTATATAGGCCACGAGTTAGAAAACTCTGCCTACCAGTCGATTGGTAAGTATACCAGTCGACTGCACTCTGTGAAAATTTTACTGTTATACCCCAATGGCTCGATACCAGTCAACTGTGACTTTACCAGTGGATGCTCCACATTGGCTGAGTGAACAGAAGCATTCTGTTCACTCCCTAATCAACTGGTAAACCCTAAACCTAGAGTTTTATCTCAAGAACTCAAACCCTCATAACTCACTTGACTCTTCCTCACAGCCTTGACCTATTACATTCAAGTTTATTTCCTTTGGCTCTCATCCCTTGGATGCATTCAAGCCCATGACTTGTCCCAATGCCATCATTCGTGTATGTCTCAAAGTACGCTTCCCTCGGCTCTTATCCTTGCTTCCTTGTCCATGATCCCTCAGATGCTCCATCCTTCACTAGACCCGAAGCCACCAAGCTGAGTCATATGTGTATCCTATAAACCTACACAACTCAAATACACATATCAAATACAAGGGTAAATCTAACTTAAACCCTTTGCCAAACATCGGAACTCATGGTCACACTAGATCTCAGGATTGCTTCCAATAGTTCCAACTCTAGACATAGATCATTTTGTTCAACTCTCAGCTTGCGGCAAGTGAGTTAGGGTTTTCGTCGAAACTATACTGGTCATTTCCCTCCTCTCCTTTTTGTATATGTGTTTCAAAATGGCATAAGAAGATGTTTCAAAGGTATGTTGAGTGTTTGTATTTTATCGATAGTAGTTTCTAAGAACCAACTATTTAAAAACCACTGTGAGATTACTTTGGTGCTTGATTTCGAAGAACATGATGGTATTGATTTTTTCCAAGCGGGCACATTGGTGCTGATTTCCAAAAACTAGCACCCATGTGGTTTGGTTTGCATGTGTTGGTTTTCAAAAATGGGTACATTGGTGCTGATTTTTAAAAATAAGCACATTGGTGCTGGTTTTTGAAAATACAACACCAATGTGATGCTAGTTTTTGAAAATCAACACCACTTAATTTTAAAAAACAGAGAAGTTAGACTAATATGATTTTGAAAAACTAATATTAATATGAAAACTAGCACCACCCCAATATATTGATAAATACATAGTAGTCAGAAGACAGTGTTATATCAATGTCAAAACCTTATAACCATTATTTTATTCGAGCCATTAGTTGATGTTGGCCATAAACTCTAATGAACTAGTGTTTTAGGTCACTTTGATGATTTTATTAGCCATCCAACAATGAAATGAAAAGATCATGAGTCTATTCATTTACATGATCGATATAAAGTGATCATTAAACAATCCCCTTTTGCTATTTTTTTTGGACATACAAGATATTTAGCAAATTTGTGCTATACTAGAAAATATATTTCAAAGTTGGAATTCAACATCTCAAACCTTTATATTTTCAGGTACATTTTCTAGTTTTAAAAGTTAGAATGACATAATAGAAAACTAATCATTTTAAATTTTTAGGTGTCTATTTTCTCTTACTAGAAGATATGTATCTTTGTTGCTTGGTATTTCATATAGAGGTGCTTCCATTCCTATGAACTCAACTAATGCATTGGGTGACCTCTTTCTTGCTCACTTCTCTAATAAAAATGAACCTACTAGATTAAGAATTGAGAAGTTACTTAAACTCTATTTTCATAGAGTTAACGTGGATGATGGCGTTTTAGTATTTTGTGAATTATACATTTTGTATATTTTTATTTGTGTGTTATTTTCTTCTAGTACATATCTTGTACATATTGTAGACGATTTAAAAAATCTAGGTAGATTCAATTGTGTTGAAGTAATTCATTAATTTATTGCTCCCCAATTATTTACCATTGGGGATCCTTTTTCATCAAGTATGACATATCAAACAATCACTTCAGTTCCATACATAAAGGGATTTGCTCGTCTTTTGGCTGAAAATTTTTTTTAATGGTAAATGTGATTTTTTATATGGACATTATTATGTATGTAAGATTGCATATAATAAAGTAGGCGTGTTTTTTGGAGTATGTCCTAATCCAGAAACCATATAATACTGAAGGTGTACGAATAAATAAGTGGAGGTCTACTCTTTCACATATTAGTAAGGTGAGAGCGTTGTTGGACCAAGTCTCACTTGAAGAGATAAATATCGAAGACTATCATCTAACTTTCATTTGTAGTTTTTAAATAATTATTTCTAATTTTATAGGTTATTAGTGAATAGTCCCTACCTCTTCTGAAAATACATTGGTAGAAAATCTCCCTTACCTCGATGATACTCCACATCCATTAGAGACATCACCACTATATGATATAGAAGTCAGATGGCCAAGTGATAGTGAATGCCCTAATTGTATTATTCATCATAACTGAATAAAGGAGCTAACAAAGGAGAATATACAACTAATGAAAGGATGAAAGAATTACTTAGAATAATAGAAAAGCAGGGCATCTTGGCTGAATTAAGCGATCCTGTAGTGGATCCTCATCCTGAACCAATTGCTTCTAGAACAAGGACTAGGAGAGGATGTGATCAAAGTCGCTATGATTACATGAATACTCCTATTGATAATCCTATGTGGTTCACGATTTTATCTTAGAAGAAGAGAAACAAAATTAAAATCTATAAGCCTTCCGAGACATTATAGGATAAGGAGTTGTTCTTGACCGGGGAAAAGAAAAAAATTGATATGTATGACACGCAAGAAAAGGGAGAGATTATTTCAATTCTAGAAGGACATTTTAAAGAAGAGGTCAAGAAGGAGGTTAAAATAATTATCAAACTTAACAAAATGAGATTGCAAGTTGTTGCAGTAAGTTTGTATTTACACATCAATTAGTTTAAGTAGTTTGATTTCAATCACTAGTTACAATTTTCTTTGTTAATGGTAGTATGTCAAGAAACAATTTAAAACTCCCAAGAAGAAAAAAAATATTAAGATGAAGATGTGACCTACTTGTTAAATACATTGGAAAAAAATTAAAGTATGGTAGTTTCAACACCTCATTATATAGTTAATTTAATTCTATCATAACTTTAAAAATTCATAGGTTCTAATATTTATTTATCTTATTGAAAGTAATTTATTTTCTTTGTAGGCCTACTATATAACTTGTTTGGGAGGAACCTTTTAGTTCAACTATAACTTCATTATTATATGGTGTAAATGCTAATATTTTTATAAGAGGGGAGTTAATTGATACCTATTGTTCGATTCTATTTAGAGAGGTCTCCTCATTTAGTAGGTCATACAACAACTCTGTATATTTTTCAACCAACTTCATTGTAAGAAATTTAAATTACCGGATAATATATAATGGTTGGATACGTTGTATTAATTGGTTACTTATATATTGCTTTGCATAATTGTAGTCAACATCAAAATTTTTATTGAAGACTGCCATGATACAAATCATAAAAATCAATAAGGTAGAGGGAGGAGTTAGGTATATTTTTATACCTGTTACCACAAGTGATGCACACTTTCACTTTCACTTGCCGTCTATCGACATAAAATCAATGGCTTTCAATCATTACAACTCTCTTGAATATAATGCTAAATCATTGTTATATTGGTGAGAATAAAATAATCATGTTTATGTTAATATTGCAGTATAAATTATAGTTTACATTAGTTTTTCCATTTCATTCTTATAGGTATCCGAATTAAAAGAATTTTCTCATGAGAAACTTACTGCTCTTCATCTTGGTTTACAATGTCATCATCCCTTTAACAAATGTGTATGTGTTATAGTTGATATATTGTCCACAACAAGAAGTTAGATGAGCATAAGAGAGTTGGTGTGAATATGTAAATTGAACTTAAATTTGAAATAATAAATTGCTCATGTTATTTGTAGTAATGACTATGACATCTTTGTGATGCAATACATTAGATGTCTGTTATATGATCTTAAGATGAAATTCAAACAAGAAGACATAAAAAAATTTAGAATAGATATATTGTTGGTGCGGGAAGCATCTGACGATCATGTTGGATCGAGACCGCGCTAGAGGGGGGGGGTGAATAGCGCTCGTGGCTTTCACACGTTTTGGATTTAAAACTAATGGAGTAATGCAGTTGGAATAATAAAAGAACAATCACACAGCAGACAAGGACACCAAAATTTACTTAGTTCGGAGCCTTGGGCGACTCCTACTCCAAGGCCCGCGATCGTTGATCGCTTTCAGTGGGTAACAACTATAATATCATTAAAGTGTTAAAATTTAAAGTACAATTAAAAACATTAATTATACCAATGATAGAGGAAACAGTAATTTGAAAGCTCCGGGTCGTCGGCGTCAAGTTGTAGTTTCGTCGAAACTTCTCGTTAGCAGCTGGTTGCAGACAGATTGCTTGATACTTGATATTTCTAGCTGCTAGTCGATATGCCCTTTTATTGGCCATTGAGGGCTCCTCCAATTCTCCATGGAGGTACCTTAAACCCAAATTCTATCCCGAGTTGACCGCTGCGATAAGCCTTTGAGTCGCTGCTGTTTATCAGCCTGGAGGCGCCTTCATCACCAGTCCAAGGTGCCTTCAACCAGCAGTCCAGGGAACCTCGGGTTCCCTTGAGGGAACCTCCAACTCCTCTTTGCAGCCAACTCCTGCCTTGCACTTGAGGCACCTCCAAGCTCCATGGAGGGCACCTCAGGTACTGTTCATTCGAGGCCAGCTTTGTGTTTTAGTACCTGCAAGATATGTTAGTCCCAAAAATACCCTCAAGCACAAAGTTAGCACATAATAAACATAATAAATGAAATGTTTGACAACCTTCGTGCTGTCCGGTTCTGACTTCGGATTTCCAACCGAAAACCCTACGTCAAACCGACGCCTACTGTTCTCTCTTCCGGGGAACGCGTCCTCACCTACTCCACTCAGGAGAAGTATACCTATTTTCCAGTTCGATCCTCTAGACCGACTGAACTTTTGCTTAGCGTCTGATGCTTCCGGTCTTCATGCTGGACGCCTTGTCCATGACCCGTCCAGACTTCCACCTGGTTTGCGACACTAGAATTTCAACCTAGGGTTGCCGCCCTCTAGGATTTTTGCCCCAAGTTTCGACCTGCCAAGACTTTCCGCCTAGGGTTACCACCCCCTAGGACCTAGGGTTACCACCCCCTAGAATTTTCCACTTGCCTAACCACAGCCAGGACTTTTGCCTAAGAAACCTTAGGATTTTCTTGCAATGCTCATTCAACATATCAAATAACAAAACACCTTAACTTTGAACCCTTTGACATAATCAAAACACAGGTCGATCATCGGATGCCTCCCACACCAACAATCTCCCCCTTTTTGATTATGACAACACGGTTCAAAGTTAAGAAAAAAAATATGACAATAGATAAGAAATCTAAACATAAGCATGAATGTAAAAATTTGTAAGACTTATGCCCCTTATGTTTAAATTCTTAAGATTAATCTTAATTCTTAATTTTCTTAACTCATCTTAACTTTGACTTTCCTTTTCCTCTCTCCCTTTGACATAAATAAAAAAAAATAAGTAGAGAGAAAAATAGAAAAAATTTCTATGTAATTCTAAGCTCCCCTGAAGGGTAGCACTTTACCTAATTTTTAACAAGTGAAAATGACTTAGCGTTTTAAAATGATTTTTAAATAAATTTTCAAATGATTTTTAAATAATTTTCAAATGATTTATAAATAATTTTTCAAATGATTTTAAAAAGGATTTTTCAAATGATTTTAAAATGATTTTCCAAATGATTTTTAAATAATTTTTCAAATGATTTTTAAATAAATTTTCAAATGATTTTTAAAAGGATTTTTCAAATTATTTTAAAATGATTTTCCAAATGATTTTTAAATAATTTTTCAAATGATTTTTAAATAACTTTTCAAATGATTTTTAAATAATTTTTCAAATGATTTTCCAAATGATTTTAAAATAATTTTTTAAATAATTTTTCGATGATTTTTAAATAAATTTTCAAATGATTTTTAAATGATTTTTAAAATTATTTTTAAATAATTTTTAAATGATTTTTAAAAGGATTTTCCAAATGATTTTAAAATGTTTTTCCAAATGATTTTTAAATAAATTTTCAAATGATTTTTTAAAAGGATTTTTAAAAATTAATTGTAATTTTGAAATTAATTATGATTTGAATTAAATAATATTTTTAAATTAATTAGGAAATTAAAATTAACTATTTTAATCCTAGATCCATCTCACCCTTTTCTAAATTACCAATCAGAGAGTCTTATGTAGTTTTGTGAGATGGTTATCTTTTAAATTAAATTATTCTAAGGATTAATTTACATTTGAGTTAAGCTCAAGTTTTTCAATTAGTCAATTAAATACACATTTCAAAGATCGGTTCCCAGGCAGTGGCGAGACACTAGGCCTTCTTGGGTATGGGTTCATCCATCACTTTTTAGACAGAGCCTTTCAAAGAAATTAGATATTTAATTTTCTTTTTGAAACCCCTAGGTTTAACTAACAAGTGTAAATTACGCCTAAGTTCTTAATCTATCCTATTCTAAACATGCATATTAAATAAACAATCATCAAGCAATTTATCTATTGATAAGGATGGTTTTTCTATTGGCTCCCCTGGATCATATGTAACGCCCCGCCCCTTCCTGCTTAAGCTGACGGGGGTTACTTATCTTTTCTTCTTAAAACAGCTGAAGTCTTATCTATAGTATAATTTTTTTTCTTTAAAACTTTTTCTTTACTTTTCAAATCATCATCACTAACTACCTATCATATGAGTCACATAACATGCTTAACATAAATTTAAACCATAATACTAAAGAGCATGATGAAATGTCATGGAGTCATAAAAGAACGACATAAACATAATTCTTATTAACTAGAAGCAGATCTTTCTCTTTAGCCGAGTCACTACTACACACGTCCTTCTTGCCCCTCCTGCTGCTCCCTTAGTACATCCATTCTTTGCCCTTATCTGTGGTACAAGGAAAGTAAGCTGTGAGCACACAGGGCTCAGTAAGATCCTTTCCTACTCACAAAAACCGTATAGCATAACTAAATCCCCAAGGCATAAAGCATAAAGACAACTCATCATATCATGTATAGAAGCATCATATCATAACATAATCGTAAGGTATCATGGCATATCATAACATTCATCCTATCATAACATAATCATAATCATAGCATATCGTAACATGATCATAAAGTTCATCCTAGCATAACATAACATAATCATAAGCATTATAGCATATCATGATATAATCATAAAGTGCATCCTAGCATAACATAATCATGATCATAGCATATCATAACATAATCATAAAGTTCATCCTAACATAACATGTCATAATCATAAGCATCATGGTATATCGTAACATAATCATAAAGTGTTATGCGAGATGACTTTCAAAAACATGATTCATGCAATAATATATACAACATGTCCTTTGAAAATTTATTACATACATACTTAAACATAATCATAACATGATTAGGGCCCCGCCTTGTACCACATACATAAATGCGCGCGTCCTGTGTAGGTCTAAGGTAGCAAGTCTTGAACCCTACAAGGCATACATACTAGGCCCATTTCTTAGTCCATCAACCTAGGGGCACTTAGGAGCCCATCCCTAACGAGGCCCGTTTCTTAGTCCATCGACCCCGGGGCGCTTATGGAGCCCACCCTTGGTACAAGCCATATAAAGTAAAGTAGCATGTCATACATATCATGGTTCTTAATATTTCATGCACATCGTATTTCTTATCATATCATACCATACAGAATTTGGGCACACAGCTCATCATAATGGCATGTAAAATTTGGGCACACAGCACATCATAAATACATGCATAGTTTGGGCACACAGCTCATCATAAATAGCATGCATAATTTGGGCACACAGCTCATCATAATAACACACAGCATAGCATAAGGGTTACCATCATACATAGATCATAAGTGTACATAATTAAACATAGAAGCATAGCAAGCTCTTACCACATCATAAAATATTGCATGTGAGATACATGGGAATCATATTTAGATTTCTAACCCTAATGTCATATAGTGGCCGAAACATATAGTTGGGATTTAGGTAAAAAAAAAACTACATACAAGCATGTGAACCCTAAACCAATATCATATCATATACCATAAGGAAACATCATGAGCATGTTTAGGTAGGGTTCTAGGTTTCTTAAGCTTATAAACTTATCATGGCCGAATCTTATCAAGCATTACATTGGGTTAAAATCATCATTCAAACATGTGAACCCTAAACCAATTTCGTAGCAAATATTACAAGGAACATCATGAGCATAATTAGGTTAGGTTCCAAGTTTCCTAGGCCCTTAAACTTGTTGTGCCCGAAACCCTTAAGGCTTGGAACTAGGTTTCAAGTGTCATAAAAGCATGGAAACCCTAAACCAATTTCATAGCAATTATTATAAGGAACATCATGAGCATAAGTAGGTTAGGTTCTAAGTTTCCTAGGCCCTTAAACATGTTGTGGCCGAAACTTGTAAGGCTTGAATCTAGGGTTCAAGTGTCATAAAAGCATGAGAACCCTAAACAAATTTCATAGAAATTATTTCAAGGAACAACATGAGCATAATTAGGTTAGATTCTAAGTTTCCTAGGCCCTTAAACATGTTGTGGCCGAGACTTGTAAGGCTTGAATCTAGGGTTCAAGTGTCATAAAAGCATGAGAACCCTAAACAAATTTCATAGCAATTATTTCAAGGAACAACATGAGCATAATTAGGTTAGGTTCTAAGTTTCCTAGGCCCTTAAACATGTTGTGGCCGAGACTTGTAAGGCTTGAATCTAGGGTTCAAGTGTCATAAAAGCATGAGAACCCTAAACAAATTTCATAGCAATTATTTCAAGGAACAACATGAGCATAATTAGGTTAGGTTCTAAGTTTCCTAGGCCCTTAAACATGTTGTGGCCGAGACTTGTAAGGCTTGAATCTAGGGTTCAAGTGTCATAAAAGCATGAAAACCCTAAATAAATTTCATAGCAATTATTTCAAGGAACAACATGAGCATAATTAGGTTAGGTTCTAAGTTTCCTAGGCCCTTAAACATGTTGTGGCCGAGACTTGTAAGACTTAAAGCTAGGGTTCAAGTGTCATAAAAGCATGAGAACCCTAAACAAATTTCATAGCAATTATTTCAAGGAACAACATGAGCATGTCATATTGATTTCATAACTTGTCTTAAGGAGGATCATGGCATGATTAGTTTAGGTTTAACAATTTTTCTAGGCCCCTAATCCTATCATGGCCGAATACATATGAGCATGGAATGAAGTTTAATCATCATATAGGCATGAGCATATCATGTTAACAACTTCCTCATCATGAGGCACATATCATAAACAAAAATAAGAAACATGCTTGGTTTGAGTCTTAACTTACCTATTTCCTTTATTCATGTTTGGCCGAGAGTCTAGGGGTATGACTCTAAGTTCTAACCAAACATTCTAGCATATGAACATTAGATAAATCCCTACCATAAGATACATGTTACAAGAAACATGTTGAGCATGTCAAAATTTAGGTCTTTACATTTCCTAGGTCCTTCTTTTTAGTCTTGTCTTGGCCGAAAATTTCATAAAGGTATCCTAGGTTTTTAGGCAACCAAATCTCATAAAAAAAATAGACAAGCTATTGTACCACAGGTGAGGGAAACTTACATCCTTTCGCTTGTGGTTTTTCTTAAGGAAAAAGGTATCCTAAGTGCCAAGGAAGAAAAGAGCTTCTTCTTCTTGTGCCTCCTTTTGCTTCTCTTGCTTGGAAGGGATAGATCTTGAAGGCTTCTTCTCTAACTTTAGTTTTCTTGGAGAGGAACTTAGCTTAGCTTTTGGAATAAGGAGAGGGAAGGGGCTCTTGGTTTCGGTGGAGAATGAAGAAGGAGAAGGAAGGAGGAAGAAAAAGATTTAATCTCTTGTTTTTTTCTTCTCCCAATCCAATTTATTCCTATGTAAATGAAGCATGTCTTCATTCATTCCCTCAACTCCTCTTTTCCCTCACTCCTTTAATTCCCATGAAAATAGAGAGAGGGAGGGAAGTAGGCAATTCATCTTTTGCTTGCTTCTTTTCTTAACCAAGAGGAAGAGAATGTAAGCAACTTGGTTTTCTCTTGCTCTTTTGCTTAGTTTTTCTTTTATTTTCTTCTCATCTTTAACTAAATTTTCATTCCTTCCTATCCATATATTATTCATTATTCTAGTGGTTATCATACATCATTTTATCTCCATTATTTGTGGGAGGTTCAAGGTTCAATCCTTGACCTCACCTCTTCTTATTCTATTTTTGGTTTCTATTTTCCCTTTTCTCTTATCCTTTTTATTTCTATGCTCTAAAGAAAATAATACCCATATACTTATCTTATAATTTTGTGGGTGTTACATCATAGCCTCGATATGGTAAATCAAGGTAATTGATCTGATGCTTAGAGACCCAATATAGCCCAAGTCCAACTTGATTAACCAAATTCGACTTGGTGACCCATGCTTGGACTATGTTTCTTGTATTAACTAGGGATAAATATGATTTGTATTTTCTTTTAGTTTTAAATCCAAGTCCGGATTTGTTGTAAACGACTAGCTGTTTTCCAAGAATCAGATCAAGATTCTTGGAACCCAGGGTGAACCGTTCCTGAGTGTCCTTAAGTTGTTTAACTTGAGTTTTCAAATTAGAATTTTCTTCCTCAAGTTGTTGAACTTGAGTTGAACTTCCAATTTGAACTGGCTCAGTTAAAGAACTCGAGTTAGTCACTTGCTTAAGGGTTGTTACCTCCTTTTGGAGTGACTTGACCCGGATGTTGGATTTAGCCAACTTTTTTAATAAATAAGGAACTAAATTCTTTAAATCATCTAATTGAGTCTCAATGAGTAGAGAACTTACAGTGGGGTTTGGTCCTTCGGAAACGGATGCAGATCTGTGGCTTCGCTCGGACTCGGTTTCTGACTCGCTCTCGCTTTCAGACTCGAACTCGGACACGGTTTTGACGATGTTCGCTTGTACCGGTAGAGCGAGAAAGCTCGTTTGTTCTTCTTCATCGAGCTCGGATTCATCTGATGACTCAGACCAAGTTGCCTTTAATGCCTCTTTCTCCGTTGCTTTTTATTTGGACAATCTGGCTTGTAGTTCCCCTTCTGGTTACAACTGTAGCAGGTGACTCCAGTCTTGTCCTTCATGTTCGTTCGAGTCGCCTTTTTGTTTCTGCAAATCTTTCGTACGCGCCTTAATAGCTCGGAAACAATCTTGTCATCGTCCTCTGTGTCTAATTCGTCTTTGGACTCGGGTTTGGTTTTGCGCTTTGTTTTAGCTTCCCGAGTTTTGCTTGTACCTGCAATCAAAGCAATGTCCTTCTCGGCTGGACGTGCATTAGTCTGTTCATGCAATTTGAATTCAGAAAATAGTTCATCTAGTTTAATTAAAGATAAATCCTTGGAAACTTTGTAAGCATCAACCATGGATGCCCACAAATTGTTCCTCGGAAAAGCGTTAAGCGCGTACCTTATGACGTCACAGTTTTCTATTCTTTGGCCAATCATGTGGAGTCCGTTGAGGAGGTCCTGGATGCGCGCATGAAGCTGGCTCGCCATCTCACTTTCCTATATTTTTAAATAATACAATTTATTTAAAATTAAATCACGCTTGCTTACCTTAGTGTTAGAGGTGCCCTTGTGAAGCTCGATTAACTTTTCCCATAACTCTTTTGCGCTTGAAAATGGTCCGACTCTGTTCAGTTCTTCTTTTGTTAACCCGCATTGTAGCATGCAAGTTGCTTTGGCATCGACTTCAATCTTCTTCCTTATGCTGGCATACCAGTTGATGCATGAAACTAGTTCTCCAGCGTCGTCACGTGGAAGTTCGAGACCGGTCTGGATAATAATCCACATCTCGACTTGCGTCTTGAGGTGATATTCCATCCGGTTCTTCCAATAGCCAAAGTCTTCGCTGGAAAAGAGTGGCGAGCGGACTGTGCTAAAACCTTCTTAGAGAGCCAATAAAGAATATAGCACACAATAAAAAGAAAAACAAATCCCAGGACTTGATCCTGGATTAGTAGTGCGGGATGTATAATAAAAAGAAAACGAACTCGAGTGGGGTTGCACCAACTTTGAGGAAAAATCAATTCGAACGAGAAAACAGATCGAAATATAACAATTATACTAATTCCGATCGACTCCGAAAAATTGAAAAGACCACGAAAATATTTGCTTGACTGTGGTTGCACCAAATTGAAGCGACCCCGCTCTGATACCAATTGTTGGATCGAGACCGCGCTAGAGGGGGGGTGAATAGTGCTCGTGGCTTTCATGCATTTTAGATTTAAAACTAACGGAGTAATGCAGCGGGAATAATAAAAGAACAATCACACAGCAGACAAGGACACCAAGATTTACTTGGTTCGGAGCCTTGGGTGACTCCTACTCCAAGGCCCGCGATCGTTGATCGCCTTCGGTGGGCAACAACTATAATATCGTTAAAGTGTTACAATTTAAAGTACAATTAAAAACATTAATGTTAGAGTATATACTAAAAGTCTAGCTTTTTGTATAAACATATAAGAATCACATTGGTCAAATACCTACATTTATGCTAAGTGTAGTTGTCCATTTAATTTATATTATAGATAACATGGTGTGAGGAGACACACAGAAGATCATGTTATCAGATCCTTATAAATTATAAATAGTTACTCACAACTAAGATGGAATGAGACAAACCATTGGAGTGGTTGTAGTGTAATTAGGTATTAGTTTATCTTGACTAATAAATTACACTAGTACACTCTGAGTGTATTGAGCAGGACCAATTGAGGTAGTATCTTTTTATACTGACTATATAAAAGAACAATACCTCTATTATTATGGAAGTGTGTACTCTTAATCATGATATAATAACAAGCACATATACTTAGTATTTATTTCATTGATTTATCAAAGGGTGTGATTTAGCTTGTTAAATCAATAGGCTCGATAAGTTGGGAATTGATATTATTTATATGGTGTGTTGTTGATTATAGAATGAAACTGTATCCTAGTAATCTAGGTTGATGATGTCCCCTTGAGGAGCTCATAAGGATTGTCATGCAAACCCTGCAGGTGGACCTAGTCCGACATGATAATCAAGTTGAGTGGTACTACTTTGGAGCTAGATATTAATTAAGTGAGTTGTCAGTAACTCATTTAATTAGTGGGCATTCTATATCTTAAACACAGGGAGATTAATGCACTCATAATAAGAAGGAGCCCATAATGTAATTTGGGATTGGTGCGGTAGTTCATTAGTGGTATGAGTTATTATTGATTAACTTGAGTTGGGAGTTCGGGGCGAACATAGGAAGCTCAAGCTCATCGGGAGACCAAAACCAATTTCTCTTCTCGGTTCCTATTGTAGCCTCTATAAAACCTTGTATCCACAAAGTCCACTTCTTACCCAAGTAATGGGCCGGCCACATCCTTGCTTGGTGCCCAAGCTAAGGGTCGACCACATGGAGAATAAAAGGAAAATGGAGTTTTGTTTAAAATAAAATTTTGTTAAAATCTTTTCTTATTTGTAGTTATCTACAATAGTTAAAAGAGAGATTTTATTTTGTTAAAATCTTTCCTTTTTTGTAGTTATCTACAATGGTTAAAAGAGAGATTTTATTTTGTTAAAATCTTTCCTTTTTGTAGTTATCTACAATGGTTAAAAGAGAGATTTTATTTTGTTAAAATCTTTCCATTTTTGTAGTTATCTATAATTGTTAAAAGAAAGATTTTAATTTTCCTTTTATAGCCATCCTCATGGTTTTAAAAGAGAGTTTTAAAATTTTAAAATCTTTCCTTTTCTAGCTATCTACAAAAGATTAAAGAGAGATTTTAATTTTGTCAAAATCTTTCCTTATTTGTAGTATCTATAATGTTTAAAAGAAAGATTTTAATTTTTGATAAACCTTTCCTTTTTTTGTAACCATGTTTTAAAAAGAGAAGTTTTAATTAATCTTTCTTTTTTTATAGTTGTCTACATGGTTTAAAAGAGAGAGATTAATTTTAAAACTTTCCTTTATTGCCAAATACAATAGGAAAATTAAAAGAGAGATATTTTAATTTTTATTAAAATTTCCTTTTTTTGCCAAGACCAAGGATTATAAAAGAGAGGGAGAGGGTGCCTCATGAGATAACTCTTATTCTTTTTCCTCTCTTCCTTGGTGTGGCCGACCCCTTCATGCTCCTTTCTTCCTTGGTGGTCTGCCATTGTATCTCTTCCTTCTCTTTATTTTCTTCATTTACGGTCGGCAACACCATTACCTCTTGTCTCCTCTTTTGCTTCCTTAGGGCCGGTGGCATCAAGGCCTCCTTAGTCCTTGTGGCCGGTTGCTTAGATAGGAAGAAGAAGAAGAGGAGATGCACTTGGTGGCTGGTTGCTTCGAGGAGAAGAAGAGGAAGGAAATTTCCTATTTTAGCACCCCTTGATGGCTCAAAAGTCTTCGAGAAGAAGAAGTGGTCCCGATGGAATTTATCTTGGTAGATCATCGCCCACACGACATCCAAGATGAGGTGAGGAATACAACAGAAGATCAGGAGGTCTTTAGCTACAAAGAAAGGTATAACTAGTTGTCTTATTCCGCATCATACTAGTTTTCTTTGTATGAATTTTGAAATATCAAACACAAGAGGCTAATGATTCTAGGTTTCAGATTTATGATTCGATCTTGTGTTTCTTTTGTTTTTTGATCTTGTGATTCGATTGTTCTTATTGGTTAAACCTAGGGTTACTATAAGGAGATTAAATATTGAATTTCGTTGAAAGGCTTTGTCTAGGAAGTGGTGGATGATCCCATACCCAAGAAGGCCTAGTGCCTCGCCATGTTTAACCTAGAAGCCGATCTCTGAAATAAATATTTAATCAAATTTGTAACATGAGTGGATTTGGATTAATAATATTAAACATCGTTTGCAATCAAGTCTAAACCTCTAAGAACAGATAAGTTAAATTTAGAATCAATAATATTAAGTTCTGTTTGCGATTCCAAATTTAATTTCTAAAGAAAACAATAGGTTGTTAGGAAAGGTTCGAGACTTGTACAAATTTTTTATACAGGGGAACCAGTACGATATTTCGAGTAGCAACTAACAATTGGTATCAGAGCTAGGGTTTGCCTCTGTGTGTTTGGTTTTCAGTTTAATTATGCACATGTTATACATAATTTAGGAAGGATAATAGTAGGATATGCTAACTCTGTGGTTGTAGGCTCCAACTATTATGGCTTATTGTGATTGTGTGTGATTGAACCCTCAGACATGTCGAGGGCATTTTATGTGTGTGCATGATTGTATGTATTAAATACAGCAGGACTTGTATTAGTTTTAGGATTTTACATTTTTGTTTCGATCTAGATTACATGTACATTCCCTTGTGGAATATAGGATCGATAAATGTAAAATTCTATTTTTATCACGGATCGTATCCTTGCGAGGCATGGTACTATTTGAGGACCAGAGGCGCAGCAGAATAAGAAGCAAGATAGATGCGACAACTAGACCCTATTGTGGTGGCTAAAGATGGCAGCAGCTAGGGTTGGCAGCACACGGAGGGTAGTGATGGAAGAAGCCATAATAGTTGGAAAATTATATTTCCATATTTATTGCTTTTATTTACTATGATGTGTGCTTGCATGGTTAAAATTACTTACCTTAAATAACTAAGTGGGAGAGGGATTAGTAAATAAATTCCACGGTCTCCATTACTGGTTTGTAAGTGAGGCAACAAACTTGCGTGTTGGTTCTGAGTGCCTCCCTCCACAACGGATGAGTTTGTTTGCGGATCACTAGATCAAATTTCCTTTATGGATGGTTATAGGAAATTATTTAGGAGCGTGTGATCTTCAACAACTGAAGGGGCACAATCCTATTTAATGGACTAAGTATCAAGTAATGCTATACACTTAGACACATTCAATAGTATCCTCCCCAACGGAGTCACTGCTATTTTTTGCGTGACCAAAGGAAAACCAACTATTAATTTTATTTGTCATAAAGTTAGGATGACAAGATAATAAAATTAATGGGTAAGACCCTCCTCTTACAAATGTTTGAATTTGTATACGTCCACACTAAAGTGACATACAAAATTCACGGTGTTTGAGGTGTTGGTGAATTTAAATAATATTATTTTGAGGAATCAATATTATTTTAAATTCTAAAGTTTTGACCAAATATTTGATCGAAGGAAGACCAACTATTAATTTTATTTGTCATAAAGATAGGTTGACAAAATAATAAAATTGATAAAATCTCCTCTTACAAATGTTTGAATTTGTATATGTCCACACTAACGTGGCATACAAAATTCATGGGGATTTTGAAGTGTTGACCTTGACCAAATATTTTTGCAATTCTTAGGATTTCAAATATTTTTCAATCCCCTAGCTATTATATACTATAGAATAGATTTAGTAGTCCCAATTATAATGATTGGAAATAAAACTTGGACATTAAGGTGGGTTGTCCTCTTAGAAATGAGAACAATAAAGGTGTATTTCATTAGTTGTTGAAATATGTTTAGTGATGTTATCTATCAGTACTTGGTGTGTAGATACGGGAGCCACTGATCATGTCTGCAATTAATTGCAGGGGTTCCAGGAAACCGGACAACTATATGAAGGGAAAATCACCGTCTACATGGGCATTGCTGCAAAAGTAGCAGCTGTTGCATTGGGAGATGTTTATCCTCTGATAGGAATAAAACATGGATTTTGAGAAATTATCTTTACGTACCAAGTTTTAGAAAGAACTTGATTTCAATTTCTAAACTATTCAAAGAACATGATATTCTATCTCTTTTGATAACAAAGTTGTTATCAAGAAAACTAGGGAAATTATCTGTTCTGGTACGTTGGTTGGTAATTTATATATTCTAAATCCAATAACTCCCACGATGCAACAAATGGAAATTAATAACACATCTTCTAACTCTAATAAGAGAAAACAACCTTCGGAAATGAACCAATCATATCTTTGGCATCTAAGGTTAGGTCATATTAACTTGAGTAGGATTCAAAGGATAATAGCCGGTGAACTTTTGGGTTCATTGGTGGTGGAAAACTTTTCAACCTGCGAGTCTTACTTGGAAGGAAAAATGACCGAGAGGCCTTTTAAGTCTAAGGGGTATAGAGCCAAAGACGTGTTGGAATTGGTTCATTCTGATTTGTGTGGACCAATGACTATCTAGGCAAGAGGTGGTTTCGAATATTTCGTCTCTTTTATAGACGACTATTCGAGATACGGGTACATTTACTTGACACACCACAAGTCTGAGTGCTTTGATAAGTTCAAAGAGTACAAGGTTGATGTGGAGAAACATCATGGTAAAAGTATCAAGACACTACGGTCTGATTGTGGTGGCGAATACCTCTTTGGAGAGTTTAGGAATTACTTATGAGAGGCCGGGATTCAATCCCAATTGTTTGCACCTGGTACATCCCAACAGAATGGTGTGGAAGAACAAAAGAATAGGACTCTTATGGAAATGGTTAGATCGATGATGAGTTATTCAGAATTACCAAATTCATTTTGGGGATATGCTCTGAAATAGTAGTATACATTCTGAATATGGTACCTTCTAAATCAGTACCCTTTACTTCCATAGAATTGTGGAATGGGCGTAAGCCTAGTCTGAGTCATATTCGGATATGGGGTAGTCCAGCACATCTGCTGAAGGGAGATACTAACAAGTTGGAATCACGTACAGAAGTTTGTTTGTTTGTGGGTTATCCTAGAGAAACGAAAGAAGGTTTATAGTCCTAAAAAAAATCAAAAGGTCATTGTTGGCATCAATGCCCGATTTTTAGAAGAGGACTATGTAATGAACCATAAGCCCATGAGTAAAATTGTTCTTAAGGAAATAATAAAGGACACGTCTAAATCTAGTATGAACAGTACAAGATGAAATATCACAAGAAACTACAACACGTATTACAAATAATACACAACTACAGACAGTGCCTCGTCATAGTGGGAGGGTTATAAGGCAACCTGAAAATTTTATGTTTTTGGGAGAGTCTTGGGACTTGATCCCAGGTGAACATGAACCTGATCCCTAGACATATGACGAAGCACTCCAAGATAAAGATGCAGTATCTTGGTAAAGAGCGATGAATTCTGAAATAGAATCTATATATTCTAATAAGGCCTGAGAGCTTGTAGAACCACAAATGGTGTAAAACCTATTGGATGTAATTAGATCTACAAAAAGAAAAGAGGGACAAACGGGAAGGTGGAAACCTTCAAAGCAAGGCTTGTTGAAAAAGGGAACCTTTTCACCGGTAACCATGCTTAAGTCTATCCAGATTCTTTTATCTATTGCTGCTCATATGGATTATGAGATTTGGCAAGTGGATGTCAAGACAACTTTCCTTAATGGAAGTCTTGAAGAAAGCATCCATATGAAGCAACCAGAGGGATTCATTGCAAAGGGTAAAGAGCATCTTGTATGTAAGCTCAATCAGTCTATGGACTGAAGCAAGCTTTTAGGTCTTGGAACATCCGATTGTAATCCAGTCTTATGGATTTATTAAGTGTCCAGATGAGTCTTGTGTATACAATAAGTGTGATGAAAACGTGGTGATATTTCTTGTACTATACGCAGATAACATTTTTGATAGTTGGAAATAATATCAAAGTGTTGTCGGAAGTAAGGATATGGTTGTCCAAGCAATTCAATATGAAGGACTTGGGAGAATGCGCACATATTCTCGGGATCAAGGTAATAAGGGGTCACAAGAAAAGAATGTTGTGTTTATCCCAAGCTTCATATATCGATACGATCCTAGCTCGTTTTAGCATGCAAGACTCCAAGAAAGGTTTTCTACCTTTTAGGCATGGAGTATCTTTATCTAAAGAGATGTCTCCGAAGACATCAAAAGAGATAGAAGATATGAAGGCAGTTCCTTATGCTTCAGCTGTAGGAAGCCTAATGTATGCTATGTTATGCACGAGACCGGATATCTATTTTACCGTGGGCATGGTTAGCAGATATCAAAGTAATCTAAGACAGGGACATTGGACTATCGTAAAGCATAGAAATTATATGCTGGTTTACCAAGCAAATGATTTGATCCCTGTGGGTTACACGGATTTTGACTTCCAATCAGATAGGGACCTCGGGGTTTTGTGTTTACTTTAGGAGGTAAAAGCCATAACAATGGAGGAGTGATAAGCATATATGCTTTTCGGACTCTACCATACACAACAAAAAAAACAGTATTTAGCGACGGAATTAAAGACGAAATTATAGTTCCGTCACTAATTAGAGACGGAAGTATAATTCTGTCTCTAATTAGAGAATTTTGGCCGTTTTAAATTTGAAAAAATGAATATGTAAATATTAGCGACGGAAATAAATTATCCGTCTCTAAATAGAGATGAATATTTTGATTCCGTCTCTAATCAGGGATGAAATTATATTTAGACAGCGCAGAATTAGCGACGGAACTATTAGTTCCGTCGCTAACTAGCAACAGAATAAATATTTCCATCGCTAGTGTCGCGATTTAGGGCACAAAGCAGAACCCTCGCTCTCCTCTCTGCGCACGTTGTGTTCTCGTCGGCGATCCCTCGCGTTTCTCCTTCTCTCCGGAGACTGCAGCTTTCATCTCCTCTCCGCAGCGGCTCCTCTCCGCAGCGGCTCCTCTCCTTCCCAGTTCCCTCTCGGTAAGTTCGCAGCAAGCTACGCCCTCGCCTCCTTCTCCTCTCCTCTGCGCTTCTTCTCTTCTCATCGGCGCCACCTCGGTTTCTCTTCTCCTCTGCGCTCCCTCACTCGTCTCCTTCTCCTCTCCACAGACTGCAATGGTGCTTTCATCTCCTCTCCGCAATAGCTCGTCTCCTTACCAAGTCCTTGCCAGAAGTGTGATTGGTAATCTCCTCAATTGATTTTGCTAGTTTTAGTTTAAAGCCAGTTTCTAAAGCTAGTTTACTAGTTTACTTAGTATCTTAGGTCTCTCTTTAAGCTAATTTCTCTTTAACACCTGCAAAGGCATTTACATCACTTTCTCTGTTTGCTGTGTTAAGATTTCCTCTCTTCATGCTGCCAAATTTGATAACTTAGGTGCAATACTCTCTTGCAGGCTTTAAATCCATTTCTTTTGGTGTGATTAAAAGGTTCTGAAAACTTTTGATACTTCTTAAAATATATTCCTTGGACTTGGTATTGAGTATCCAGGACATGGATTTAGGTGTTTGATACAACTTTATATAGGTTTTTTGCACGTGATCAATGAGTTTGTAACTTGTTAGGGATGGAGCCAATATCTGACATGGGTTCAATGGAGTTGAAACGAGTCTGAGCATCAATACTTCTTATTTTGAAAAATTACATTACTGATCCTGCAAGTCTATGTAGATGTTGGGTACTCAAGTTTTTTAAGGGCCAATTTTATCACCAAGCAATGTTCCTACTAATTGATTTTAGTTAAGGTATATGGTTATAGAAGGGATCTCTTTACTACCAATTTGGTGGGTTATGAAGCATATAATCTTCATTATCAATGACGATTGCTGATGGGCTTTTATATTTATACACTAGTATTATTAGTGAGATCAACAGTCAGTCCTTTTATCCTTTGATTTTCTTGAAACATTGTTGAATCAACACTATGTGAGAGTGCAACTCCTTTCTTAGATAGTACAATTGATTGAGATCTCAGTATTTTTAGTGGTCTTGATTTATGGCCATACAAGCGATTCTATAACTGTCAAGGTGTAAAAATCAGTCATCAACAGTTGATGAGGGCTAATACATGAATCACCCATTTTTGGCGATTCAGTTATACCCAGTATATTTATATTTATTGCCACACGTTAGCCTTGAGGAGATGTGGAAAGACAAGAGGATTACGAGATAATTTCTCAGCATGTCTTTGATAGAGAAATATCTTATACTATTTTCTTGTACCTGGCCTATTTAAAGTCAACAGAAAATGTACTATCGTAGAATAATCGAATAATCTTCCACTGTGATGGTTCCTTAGGAGCACTCAGGAATATGCCATACAAGTAAGAAATACTTTAGAAAAAAGTATTAACACTATATTTCCTAAATAAGATCCATGTACAAGTAATATCTTAGGAATGTAAACTGGTTAGTATTTTTTCTTATGCCATACAAGTAAATAAGATCCATGTACAATACTTCACAGTGCTGGTGTCTGTAGTTGAGGGATCAGAGGGACTCAAATTTAGCATTTAAAGAGACACTTTAAGTTACATCTGTCCATTATTACCAAACATTTGATTAAATTTGGAGCAATGCCCTTCTCAATTTCTGATATGGCAATATGTTTACGTTGGCACAGAAATTTTTTTATGCCTCTACTGTCTACCACATACAAACTGAAACTTTTCTTCAACTGAAACTTTTATGCCTCTAACTAGGTTCTTACTTGTAGTTTTAGGTTAGAATAATTGATTTCTTGTGAAACATACCTACTTTAGACTCCTAAAGTTCTAACCTAGTAGTTAAGGACAACTTCTTAATTATATACTTAATATTTTGTATTCATGGTATGGTTTTTGAATACATTGAATTATATGTGTAGTACCTCTATTCTATTAATTGCATACTTACTAAGTAATCAATCTTATGTTTATTAGGATACAATGTACTTGAACAAAGATTGGATGTACAATAGATTAGAAAATGGATTTATCCGAGATGACTATTGATCCTGTCCGAATGCTGAATCAACGGACGCTGGGCACGTGGCGCTCCCCGGCTGCTGACGTGGATCTTCGACTGGTTGCACGAACCTCCGGCGAACCTGCACAGAAGTCGGGCCGGGAAGGGGTTCCCGGCGGCGACCCTCCGACGCTCAAGTCAGGCAAGCAAGTAGTGAAAAAAGTGGCTCCAAAGGTGTCCTCCGCGTACCTCCGGCTAAGTATAAGGCTCTTTATATAGAGCGGTGAAAGAGCTCCTGCACGTCCGCCGAGGCGCATACGTGTCCACAGCCCATACCTCGGTATGTGTTTGTCAGAAAACTTACCTGACGCCATATTGCTACAGTCCAAGCACGTCTTCGATGGGACAACAGAACACCTCATTGTCAGACTTGGAGCATGGCCTAGCCATAGGACTTGACAGCTGTCATAAGATGTTCTTGTCCTTCTTTACCGACCACAGGCCGGGGCGTCCATCCGGCCGGCGGGACGAGGCGTCCGTCCGGCCAGCATTCCTCTTACGCCCGGCCGGACGGCCCTTACATCATGTACGACCTTCCCTCTTCATCGGCATGCTGGGGAGATCTTCGGTAAGATGTTATATAGGGATTACTAGCAGTATGTTACATTGTCTTCGGACGATCATGACGTCCGCTCGGCCTTTCGTTACTGTTCAATCAAGCGCTGGAACCCTAATCCCTGTCAGGGCGCCTTTTTATTATCGGATGTTCATCGGTCGGCCGGTCGGGAGGCCGACTCATCCTTCTCCGGTCGACCGGTCGGTCTGCCCTTTTTTCATGAGTCCGGTCGACTCACTCTTCTCCGATGGACCACCTGGCCCTTTGACTTCCATGTGGCGTTGACCCCTCGCTATGGGGTCCCGTGTTCTAACCGCCGGATCATTTTATGCCTCTACTGCCTACCACATACAAACTGAAACTTTTCTTCAACTGAAACTTTTATGCCTCTGACTAGGTTCTTACTTGTAGTTTTAGGTTAGAATAATTGATTTCTTGTGAAACATACCTACTTTAGACTCCTAAAGTTCTAACCTAGTAGTTAAGGACAACTTCTTAATTATATACTTAATATTTTGTATTCATGGTATGGTTTTTGAATACATTGAATTATATGTGTAGTACCTCTATTCTATTAATTGCATACTTACTAAGTAATCAATCTTATGTTTATTAGGATACAATGTACTTGAACAAAGATTGGATGTACAATAGATTAGAAAATGGATTTATCCGAGATGACTATTTTACTGGAGTTGAAAAGTTTGTGAACTTTGCGAAGAGTCATCCAGAATGTATGGATGGTGTCATGTTACGTTGTCTGTGTAATCATTCCAAATGTAGAAATAAATCTTTCCATGACGAGGATACTGTCAAAGTACATCTATGTTAAAAAGGATTTGTTCCAAATTACTACAACTGGTACAGTCATGGAGAGCCTTATTTGTCTCACCATATTGGAACTTCGGATGCTTCATCATCAGGCACAACTCCTTTAGGGGAATCATCATCTAATGAGAATGCAATGCAATCAATGGTTTATGACGCTATGAATGTTGTTGATCATTCAAATATAGATGATGTACCAACACTTGAAGTTCAGCAAATGTATGACATGTTAAAGGCTAGTGAAAGAGAAGTGTGGGAAGGGATTCCGTCTGGTCATTCTCAATTATCAGCTACTGCAAGATTATTGAACATAAAGGCAGAGCATCATTTTTCAGAAAGATGTTACGATGACATCTGTCAATTGATGTCTGAGTTATTTCCTGCTGATAACATAATGCCTGATAGCTTCTACAATACAAAAAAATTGGTGAGAGGTTTAGGTTTGCCGGTAGAGAGGATTGATTGTTGCATTAATAACTACATGATATTTTGGAAAGAAGACAGTGAACTGATTGAATGCAGAATCTGTACTCACCCTCATTATAAGCATAGTAGTCGAATACCAGGGAAGAAAAATAAAAAGGTTTCATGGAAATTTATGTATTATTTCCCGTTAACTGCTAGACTCCAATGCTTGTACGTATCTACTGCAATAGCAAGCTACATGAGGTGACATCATGAGCATGTACACGAATAAGGTATAATGTGTCATCCTTGTGACTCGCCTGCATGGAAACATCTTGATACAACATTTTCCTCATTTTCAATGGAGCCACGTAATGTGAGACTTGGACTTTCTGTAGATGGATTTCAACCTTTTGGTCAGTCTGGACAGCAATATTCATCTTGGCCAGTTATAATAACACCTTACAACTTACCACCATGGATGTGTATGAAAGTTGAATTCATGTTCCTTACTGTAGTTATTCCAGGGCCAACTAATCCAAAAGAGAAGATTGATATTTTTTTACAACCTCTGATTGCCGAGTTGAATGATTTATGGAGTATAGGGTTAGTAACTTATGATGTTGCAAGTAAAACTAATTTTATATTGCATGTTGCGTTATTATGGATGATCAGTGATTTTCTAGCATAGTCAATGTTGTCAGGATGGAGCACATCTGGTAAATTAGCATGCCCACATTGCATGACAGAGTCTGATGCATTTTCATTACCCTGCAGTGGGAAGGTATCTTGGTTTGATAATCATCGTAAATTTTTACCAGTTGACCACCCTTTCAAGCGAAATAAGAAAAATTTCATTAGGAATGTTGTAGTTAGAAAACTTCCTCCAACAATCAAGTCAGGTGAAGAAATCCTTGACCAAATAGACAGTTATGGTTTTCTACCAGTAGCTGAGACTAATTCTGATGAGATAAATAAATACATCGTTAGGTAGTGCAAGTGTGGTTGGAAGAAAAGGAGTATTTTTTGGGAGCTACCATATTGGAATTATCTACTTATTCGACATAATTTAGATGTAATGCACGTTGAGAAAAATTTCTTTGATAATATTTTTAACACTGTGATGAATGTGCAAGGAAAAACTAAAGACACTGCAAAATCACGCGAGGAATTAAAAGACCTAGTTAGCAGACCAGAGTTGCATCAGGATGAAACAACCAATAAATTCCCAAAGGCTTGTTATACATTGGATAAAGACGGTAAACAAGTTTTATGTAATTGGTTGAAAAAATCAAATTCCCAGATGGGTATGCCTCGAATATAGCTCGATGTGTGGATATGAACAGGTTAAAGATGTTTGGAATGAAGAGTCATGACTGTCATGTATTCATGCAAAGACTTATTCCAGTAGCTTTTTATGACTTACTTCCTCAAAATGTTTGGCAAGCACTAACAGAATTGAGTCTATATTTTAGAGATTTGACTGCGAGGTGTATTATGATGGATGATATGTTTCGACTAGAAACAGACATTCCTCTCATACTATGTAAGCTTGAACATATTTTTCCACCCAGTTTTTTTGATTCAATGGAACATCTACCAGTACATTTAGCATACGAGGCACGAATAGCTGGTCCTGTCCAGTACAGATGGATGTATCCATTCGAACGGTTTTTAAGGAAATTAAAGAATAATGTTCATAACAAAGCTAGAGTTGAGGGGTCAATTTGTAATGCTTATCTAGTTGAAGAAGCATCCTCATTCTGCTCCTATTATTTTGCTGATAATGTAAAAATCAGACATCGCAAGTGTCCTAGAAATTCAGATGATGCACAACCTATAGACCCATCTATGCTTTCTATTTTCAAGTTTCCTGGCAAGCCAATGGGAGCATCTATTTCTAGATGGTTAACTCCACAAGAATATCATGCTGCGAGGACATACATACTCTTAAACTGTGATGAAGTCAAACCCTACATAAAGTAAGTTGACTTCTGGAATCAAACATTTATCCAAAAAAAAAGTTGTTTCCCGATAGTGTAATTTTTTAAAAATTAGCTTATTTTCCAACTTGTATGAACAACAACTACAAGTACAAAATCCATCAATTTGTGCAAGTGAGATAGCTGAAAAGTTAGAGACGAAATTTGCATTATGGTTTCAAATCTATGTAAGTTAGAGGATAATTTTAATTTCTTACATCCATATTAAATTATAAGAGGCTTATTTTATATTCTACTATTGTTATAGGTGTATGATCAAAGAATATCAAATGTGCACGATTCCAGGATAATCAATCTTGCATCAGGACCTCTCCGTAAGATAATAGTCTACTCTAGCTACTATGTTAATGGTTTTAAATTTCACGTAACACAACGGGATTCACGCAGACTAACTTTCAATTCGGGTGTTTGTGTGAAAGGATCTATCAACAACAATAATTCTGAGTTTGATTATTATGGGAGACTTGAAGAAATCATAGAAGTTGAATATCCTGCTTTACCCATCAAAAGATGTGTGTTATTTAAATGTTCTTGGTATGATCCAACTCCAAGAACAGGTACCAGACTACATCTAAACTACAATTTAGTTGAGGTAAATACAAACAAAAGCTTCAACAAGTATGAACATTTCATTTTTGCGGTACAAGCGGGACAGGTTTTCTATCTTGAGTATCCCACAAAGAGGAGAAGAGCTAGTATACTTAGGACTTTCCTGCAAACTCATTCACACACATTAGATAACAAATAATCTTAACTTTGAATCCTTTTCCATTATCAAAACTTAGCTTCGATTGTCAGATGCTTTCTGTACCAACAATTTGGAGCAATGTTAGGAAGGTCTAAAAATAGTATATGTGGGCACATTCGGACTCCCTTGAGCCATGTTAACCCATTGGACTTAGAATGAGTCTAATTAGAGTCCTTTAGGTCCATCAATAGATTTTGACCGGAATCCATTGATTGACCTAGGGGATTTGGATTTCTAAAATTTTGGCATGGGATGAAAGGGTGAGTGTTTAGAATGTATATATATGACATCCAACCATGGTTCTGAGACTCCCACAAGAAGTTATGGTCGTATGTCAAGTGACACGGACATTGGTGCTAGTCTTACAAAACCAACACCAACATGACCTTAGGTTCTCATCACAAAGCTTGGTATTGGTTTATGAAGATCAACATTAAGGTGATGCTGATCTTCTCAAACCAGCATCACAATGTACAAAAAGATTCAAATCATTTGAAGCAATGCTGGGAAGGTCTAAAAATAATATATGAAGGCACATTTAGACTTCTTTGAGCCATGTGAACCCATAGGACTTGTAATGAGTACGATTAGAGTCCTCTAGGTTCATCAATGAGTTTTGACCAAAACTCATTAATTAACCTAGGGGGTTTAGATTTATAAAATTTTAGCATGGGATAAAGGGGTAAGTGGCCTCCAACCATGGTTATGAGGCTCTCACAAGAAGTTATGGTCGCATGTCAAGTGACACAGACCTTGATATTATTCTTGCAAAACCAGCACCAACGTGGACTTAGGTTCTCATCACAAAGTTTGGTGTTGGTTTTTGAAGATCAACACCAAAGTGGTGTTAATCTTCTTAGACCAACATCATAATATATAAAAATATTCAAATTATTTGAAGAAATGCTTGGAAGGCTTAAAAATAGTATATGAGGGCACATTTGGACTCCCTTGAGCCATGTGAACCCATAGCACTTGGAATGAGTCTGATCAGAATCCTTTAGGTCTATTAATGAGATTTGACTGAAACCAATTTATTGACCTAGATGTTTAGATTTCTAAAATTTTTGCATAGGATGAAAGTGGTAAGTGTCTAGAATGTATATATGACCTCTAAGCATGGTTCTGAGACTTCCACAAGAAGTTATGACAATGCACCAAGTGGCACGGACCTTGGTGTTGGTCTTGCAAAATCAACACCAACATGACCTTAGGTTCTCATCACAAAGGTTAGTGTTGATTTCCAAAGATCAACACCACTTAGACCAACACCACAATGTAAAAAAAGATTCAGATCATTTGGAGCAATGTTAGGAAGGTCTAAAAATAGTATATGAGGGCACATTTGGAGTCCCTTGAGTCATGTGTGTTGGGGATCTTGTATGGCCGTCTAGAAGGGGGGGGGAGTTGGATAGACGGCACCCCCAATTGATTGCTTCCTACAATGGTTAGCTTGTGTAGTGGAAATACAAAGACATATAAACAAGAAAGTTAAAGACAAGCAAATCGCTAACACGTCGATTTACATGGTTCGAAGATAAAGCTCCTACTCCACGGTTGTCCGTAAGGTGGACGATTCCTATCCGTCGGTGGATTACTCCCAGGAAGACCTCTGGCTAGCTCACGTAACTCCTTGTGGGTGGAGAAACCTCACCACAACTCTCACAAGAACTCTTGAGAAGCTAGGACACTGGTAAACTACTAATAGGGGTTAACTACCTACATTTTGTCAACCTCAACCAAGCTTCTAAGCCTTGGTTATATAGGCCACGGATTGGAAAATCCCGCCTACCAATCGACTAGTGAAAGTGCCAGTCGACTACCCTCTATGGAGATTCGATCGTTACAACCCAATGACTCAATACCAGTTGACGGGTGAAAGTACCAGTTGATTGCTCCACACTGGCCAAGCGAACAGAAGCATTCTGTTTTCTCCCAGTCGACGACTTAGTCAACTATACCAGTCAACTGCCCAGTCGATTGCCTAGTCGACTGTACCAGTCGACTGCCTAGTTGACTGTACCAGTCGACTGCCTAGTCAACTGTACCAGTCGACTACCATTTCCATCAGTCGATTAGTACCCTGAGTACAATCTCTCAGCACTCGTACCCTCAACCTTACGACTCACTTGACTCTTCTTCGTTGCATCCTTGACCTCTTGCCTTCAAGCCTACTTCCTTTGGCTCTCATCCCTCGGATGCACCCAAGCCCACGACTTATTCCAATGTCATCCTTCACGTATGCCTCAAAGTTGTTTCCCTCAGCCCTTGTTCGTGCTGCCTTGTCCACGGTCCCTCGGATGCACCATCCTTCATCGGACCCGAAGCCATCAATCTGAATCATATATGTATCCTATAAACCTGCACAACTCAAATACACATATTAAATACAAGGGTGAACCTATCTTAAACCCTTTGCCCAAACACCAAAACACATGGTCTCACGGACCATTGGGATTTCTCTAACAATCTCCTCCTTTTGATGTTTGACAATACATTTAAGTTAGGGAAAACATAATAGCAAAATAAACATGCTAAAAACAATGGACTTACGTTGCCAAGGCTACACACTTGGACTTACACCGCTGAATGGACTTACGTTGCCAAGGCTACACACTTGGACTTACACCGCCGAATGGACTTACTTTGCCAAGTCTACACACTTGGACTTACACCATCGAATAAATATGCAACATGCATTTGGAACCTGTTAACATTCCGCAAGTGTACGGATACGTCGTCAGTAATAAAGAAAGATATCGTATCTACAGGGGCTGGTTATAATCACTAAAGATATCTCAACACGAATTAGTTAAACAACTAATCAATTGATTTATAAAAACTAAGTGCAACTATGAAAAGTAAAGCATAGAAATAAAAGCATAGAAATAGGAATAAAAGCATAGAAATTCCTTTTGGTTTCTTTGTAATGTTATTCAATGTAAATGATCTACCAAATCTTATTCCTCAATTGTCCATCATTTGTAGAAGGTTGCCGATTCTCTCTTGTGATAGACAACCGGCTTAGAACTAAAATCTATATCTAAATGTGATCAATTAGGAATGATTCTTATAATGTCCTTACACGGGCTTGCCTGTCACATGCGTGTAAGAATGTATACTAAAAGCCTAGCTTTTGGTATAAACATTTATCTAGAAATAAGAATTACATTGGTCAAATGTCTACATTTATGATAAATGTAGTTGTTCAATTAATTTATATTGTAGATAACATGGTGTGTGGTGTCACACACAGAAGATCATGTTATCAGTACCTTATAAATTATAAACAGTAGCTCACGACCAAGATGAAAAGGAACAAACCATTGGAAGGTCGTAGTGTAATTAGGTATTAGTTTATCTTAACTATATAATTACACTAGTACACTTAGAGTGTATTGAGTAGGACCATTAGAGGTCGTTTCTTTTATACTGACTTTATAAAGGAACAAAAACCTCAGTTATTATGAAAGTGTGTGCTCTTAAACCCAATATAATAACAAGCACATATATTTGATATTTATTTCTTTAATTTATCAATGGGTGAGATTTAGTTCGATAAATCAATAAGCCCGATAAGTTGGGAAATGATATCACTTATAGTGTGTGTTGTTGATTATAGAAGGAAACTGTGTCCTAGTAATCTAGGTTGAGAATGTTCCCAAGAGGAGCTCATAAGGATTGTCATGTTAAACCCTACAGGTGGACTTAGTCCGACATGACGATGAGGTTGAGTGGTACTACTCTCGGACTAAGATATTAATTAAATGAGTTGTCAGTAACTCACTTAATTAGTGGACATTCGACATCTTAAAAACAGGGAGACTAACACACTCATAATAAGAAGGAGCCCAAAAATGTAATTTGGGATTGGTGCGGTAGTTTAATAATAATTCTTTAGTGGAATGAATTATTATTGATGAAGTTAAGTTGTGTGTTCTGGGCGAACACGGGATGCTTGATTTCATCGGGAGACCAAAACCAATTCCTCCTCTCGGTCCCTATCGTAGCCTCTTGTATATAGAGATTTATACCACCACATACCCACCTTCTTACCCATCCTATAGGGGCCAGCCAAGCTAGCTTGGAGACCAAGCTAGGTCCGGCCATGGTTTGGTTCATGGGTGAATTCATGTGGCCGGCCCTAGCTTGAACTCAAGCTTAGGTGGCCGGCCCTATTAAAATAAAAAGGAATTTTAATTTTAAATTTTTTTTCTTATGTGGATAATATGATTTAAAAGAGAGTTTAAAAATTTAAATCTTTCCTTTTATAAGATTCTACAAAAGATTAAGAGAAGAGCTAAGTCTCTTTCCTTATTTGTAGATTAAAAGGTTGATTTTAATTTTGGTAAAATTTTTCCTATTAATCATGTTTATTATTTAAAAGAAAGTTTAAAAATTAAAAATTCTCTTTTATTAGTTTCTACAAAAGATTAAGAAAAGATTTAATATCTTTCCTTATTTGTAGATTAAAAGAGATTTTAATTTTTAGAGATAACTTTCTTTTTATCCACATGTTAAAAGAAAGATTTTAATTTATAAAATTTCCTTTTTATTAACTAATCATGAAGGGAAAAATTATTGGAGAAATTTTTTATAAATTTCCGGAAGCAAATAAGGAAGTTTTAATTTGTGTCTAAAATTTTATTTGCTTGGAAATTTTATGGTGTGGCCGGCCATTGTAAATTGAAAAGAAAAATTGTTTTTTAATTAAATAAATTTTCCTTTTCAATGGAAAAAGAATTAAGGAAGTTTTTATTAAATTTTCCTTATTTGCCAAGACCAAGGATTATAAAAGAGGGGGTAGAGAAGGCTTCATGGCGAAAAACTCTATTATATTTTCTCCCTCTTTTTCTTCCTTGGTGTGGCCGGCCATCCTCTCCTCCTCTCTTCTCTTTGATGGCCGAACCTCATCCTTCTTGTGGAGATTCATATGGTGGCCGGATCAAGTTTAGAGAAGAAGAAGAAGAAGGAGAGAAAGAAAGTTTTGTTTGTTGCATCCTTTGGAGCATGGTGGTGGTGGCCGAACCTCTTCATCCTAGGAGAAGTTTTGATGGCCGAAACTTGTAAGGAAGAAGATGGTGCTTGGTGGTTCTCATCTCGGAAGATCGTTGCCCACACAACGTCTGAGGTTAGAAGAGGAATACGGTAGAAGATCAAGAGGTCTTTCTAAAAGGTATAACTAGTATTTTTCCTTTCCGCATCATACTAGTTATTTTTGGAAATAATACCAAATACAAGAGGCATGCGATTCTAGTATTTCGAATTTGTTTTCGATGTTGTGTTCTTTTATTTTTTTTCTTTTCCTTGTGATTTGATTGTTCTTTTCGGTTGACCTAAAGTTATTTAAGGAAATTAAATATTAACTTTCCTTAAAAGGCTTTGTCTAGTCGGTGGTAGTTGTTCCCATATCCAAGAAGGCCATGTGCCTCGCCACGTCAGTACTGGAAGCCAATTTTGGAAATTAATATTTAATGAAATTAATAACCTAGGTGATTTGGATCGAACGTGTTAAGTTCCGTAGGAGATCCGAGTCTAAACCTAAAAGAACAAATAGATTAAACTTTGGATCAAACGTGTTAAGTTCCGCTGGGGATCCAAGTTTAATTTAAAAGAACACATGGTAGCTAGGAAAAGGTTCAGACCTTTGTACAAAATTTTTGTACAGTGGAACGATTAGGTTTTTCGAGTAGCAACCAACAATTGGTATCAGATCTAGGTTTTTGCCTCTGTGTATTTGGTATTAGTTTAATTATACACATGTCATACATAATTTAGGCAGGATAATAGTAGGATGTGCTAACTTTGTGGATGCAGGATCCAACTATTATGGCTTATAGTTATTATGTGTGTGATTGGACCCTTGGACATGTCAAGGGCATTTTATTGTATGTGCATGATTGTATTATAAAATACAGCAGGAGCTGTATTTAGTTTTATTAGGATTTTATTTTTGATCTAGTTACATGTACATTCCTTTTATGGAATATATGATCGATGGATGTAAATTTTATTTTATGTTCGATCTAGTTTACATGTACATTCCTTCGAGGAATATAGGATCGAAAAATATAAAATTCTATTTATGTCGCGGATCGAATCTTGCAAGGCGTGGAACCTTTTGAAGATCAGAGGCGCAGCGGAACAAGGAGCAAGATGGATGCGACAACTAGACCCGATGACGGTGGCCAAAGATGGCAGCAGTTAGGGTTGGCGACACACTGAGGACATCAATATATAAAAGCCATAATAGTTTAAAATTAGTCTTTCTATTTATTGCTATTTATGCTATGTTGTGTGTGCTTGTTAGTATACATGCTAAGTAGGCTAGCATAGTCAAAATTCCTCACTTTAAATAACTAAGTGGGAGAGAGATTTATTTTTAAATAAATTCCATGGTCTCCATTACTAGTTTATAAGTGATGCAACAAGCTTACGCGTTGGCTCTGAGTGCCTTCCTCCATATCGGATGAGCTTGTTTGCGGATCACTAGCTTAAACTTCCATTTTGGATGACTATAGGAAGTTAATTAAGAGCGTGTGATCTTCCCCATCGGAAGGGGCACAATCTTATTAATGGACTTAGTGTCAAGTAATGGTATACACTTAGGCACGTCTAATAGTATCCTCCCCATTGGAGTCACTGCTATTATTTGTGTGACCGAAGAAAACCAACTATTAATTTGTCAAATAAATAGGTTGACAAGATAATAAAATTAAAACCCTTCTTACAAATGTTTGATTTTGTATACGTCCACACTATCGTGGCATACAAAATTCACGGTGTTTGAGGTAATTTTATTTTGTCATAAAGATTTATTGACAAGATAATTAATGGGTAAAAACCCTCCTCTTACAAATGTTTAAATTTTGTATACGTCCACACTATCGTGGCATGCAAAATTCACGGTGTTTGAGGTGTTGGTGAATTTAAATAATATTGTTTGAGGAATCAATGTTATTCTAAATTCAAAAAGTTTTGACCAAATATTTGATCAAAGACAGATCAACTATTAATTTTATTCGTCATAAAGTAAAGTTGATGAGATAATAAAATTAATGGATAAAATCTCTTTTTTGATTTTGTATACATCCACACTATCGTGACATACAAAATTCATAGGGATTTTGAAAGAATTGATCTTGACCAAATATTTTTGTGATTCTTAGGATTTAAAATGTTTGTCAATCCCCTAGTTGTTATACTATAGAAAAGACTTAGTAGTCCCAATTGTAATGATTGGAAATAGGACTTGGACATTAAGGTAGACTGTCTTCTTAGAACTAAGAACAATTTAGGTGTATTTAATTCATTAGTTGAAACATGTCTAGTGGTGTTATCTACCAGAACCTGGAGTGTAGATACAGATGCCATTAATCATGTCTGTAATTCATTGCAGGGTTCCAGGAAACCCGACAACTAAATGAAAATAAAAACACCGTCCACATGGGCATTACTACAAAAGTAGCAGCTATTGCAGTGGGAGAGGTTTATTCTCTAATAGGAATAAAATATGGATTATTCTAAATTATCTTTACATACTAAGTTTAGAAAGAACCTGATTTCAGTTTCTAAACTATTATAGAATAGATATTGTGTCTATTTTGATAACAAAGTTGTTATCAAGAAAAATAGGGAAGTTATCTATTCTGGTATATTAGTTGACAATTTATAATCCAATAACTCCCACGATACAACAAATGGAAATTATAACACATCTTCTTACTTTAAGAGAAAGCAACCTTCGAAAATGAACCAATTATATCTTTGGCATCTAAGGCTAGGTTATATTAACTTGAGTAAGATTCAAAGGATAATAATCAATGAACTCTTGGGTTCATTGGTAGAGGAAAATTTTCCAACCTGCGAGTCTTACTTGGAAGGAAAAATAACCAAGAAACTTTTAAGTCTAAGGGGTTTGGAACCAAAGAAATAGAGGAATAGGTTCATTTTGATTTGTGAAGATCTTTGACTATCCAGGCAAGAGGTTGTTTCAAATATTTCATCTATAGACAACTATTTGAGATACGGATATATTTACTTGATGTGCCACAAGTCTAAGTACTTTGATTAGTTCAAAGAGTACGAGGCTGATGTGGAGAAATGTCAAAGAAAAAATATCAAGACACTACGGTGAGATCGTAGTGGCAAGTACCTCTTGGGAGAATTTAGGAGTCACTTATCAGAAGTAGGGATTCAATCCCAACTAACTATACCTGGTACACCCTAACAGAATGGTGTAGAAAAAGGAAGGTATAGGACTCTTATGGAAATAAGTAGAATGATGATGAGTTATTACCAAATTCATTTTAAGGATATACTCTGGAAACGAAAGTGAATATAGTACCTTCCAAAGTCAGAACTCTCTACTCATATAGAATTGCTGAATAAGCGTAAGCCTATTTTGAAGCATATTCGGATTCGGGTAGTCCAGCACATATGCTGAAGAGAGATAATGATAAGTTGGACAGGAATTCACTTGTTTGTGGGTTATCTTAGAGAAATGAAAGTAGGTTTATAGTCTTAAAAATCAGAAGGTCATTGTTAGCATAAAAAATTGATTTTTAGAAAAGGACTATGTAATAAACCACGTGCCCATAAGTAAATTTGTTCTTAAGGAAATAATAAAGGACATGTCTAACCTAGTACCAACTGTACAAGATGAAATATCACAAGAAATTGCAACACGTATCACAAATGATACACAATTGCAGAAGGTGTCTCGTCATAGTGGGAGTGTTGTTAGGCAACCTTAAAAGATTCATGTTTTGGGAGAGTTTTTGGACTCGATCCTTGGAGGACATGAACCTGATCTCCGGACATATGACGAAGCACTCTAAGATAAAGATGCAGCATCTTGGCAAAGAGTAATGAATAATAGAATTAGAATATATGTATTCTAATAAAATCTGGAAACTTGTAGAACCATCAAATGGTGTAAAAGCCTTTGGGTGTAAAAAGGTCTATAATAGGAAAAGAGGGATAGACAGGAAGGTAGAAACTTTCAAAGCAAGGCTTGATGAAAAAGGAAACTTTTTCATTGGTAGCCATGCTTAAGTCTATCTGGATTCTTTTATCTATTTGGCAAGTGGATGTCAAGACAACATTCCTTAATGGAAGTCTTGAAGAAAGCATCCATATAAAGTAACCAGAAGGGTTCATTGCAAAGGGCTAAGAGCATCTTGTGTGCAAGCTCAATCAGTCTATGGACTGAGGCAAAGCTACAAAGGTCTTGGAACGTCCGGTTTATCAAAGTAATCCAGGCCTATGGATTTATTTAGTAACCGGATAAGTCTTGTGTATACAAAAGGTGTGATAGAAACGTGGTGGTATTTCTTGTAATAGTTGGAAACAATATCAAGGTGTTATCGGAAGTAAGGGTATGGTTGTCCAAGCAATTCGTTATAAAGGACTTAGGAAAATAAGCACATATTCTTGGGAACAAGGTTCGCAAGAAAAGAATGTTGTGCTTATCTCAAGATTTATATAACAAGCTTGTTTTAGCA